>NC_056728.1:1045107325-1045314825 GCF_019279795.1 Protopterus annectens | reverse complement strand
AACACAAAGTGCAGGGTTTGAGTCGCACAAGGGATAATTGGCTAAGCTTACAATGGCTCACAAGAGCAGTTAGCTTAGTACAAACCTATGGACCTATAACACTGTTGTATTCTATGATCATATGAAGCAAATTTGCATCAAGGGCTTCATTTATATATAACAGCAATTTTGTTTGGTTTTAGAAAAATACTGCGTTAAAATTTCCATGTATAAATCTTCCAGTATAGAGAGGACATTGATTTCCTGCAGATTTTAAGGGTGATTTCTTACTTCTGTCAGCAAATTCTTTGTTGTTTATTTTTGTCCAGTAATTCCAGTATGACAATTCAGGAGTAACAAATTCAATTCTAATAATCTTATATACGATTGACAAGTATGACTTACCTTTAGATGGATTATTATTTATATTAGAAAAGAAATCTAGGCTTTTTGGAATAGTTTTAGTTTGTATGTCTAATACTATTTTAGTTTTGTCTTGAATATATTCCTTACATGTTTGTATATCTAACCAATTACTATTTTCTAGATTCTATCTAGCAATCAGATAATCAGCTGTGTATTTTATTCCCATTCAGAAACTGATGCCAATAAATTAAATTACTATTCTAAAAGATATTAAGCATCAGTTTGTGAAAACTATAGGAAATAGTATTATCATTCAATCTTTGAGTATATAATTCAAATTCATCAATCTCTTGAATATGAATAGAACTTGATTTATGAAAGGATAGAGAGTAAACTTACGTTTTTCATTTAATATATAATCTTTTAAAACCCAAAAAGGTGTTGATGTCCAAGTTAGTACACATTTCTGTTATAGATGTGATATTATCTATTAGTATAGTTTCATGTATTGATTTCCAACAGGAAGCATAGGAGAGGTCAAGCTACTGGAGTATTACTTTAATAATTGCAGATTTAGAATATAAGTCAATATTGGGGAAACCAGTGCCTCCCTCCTCCCAACTTTTGATGTGCCAGTCTACAAAGATTCTTGATTTTTTGGGATACCATAAGAACTTTAGTAAAATAGAGGGGTTTTTTTGTTTGTTTGATTTTTTAGAAGGGGGAAGAATTAATGAGTGATTAAAGAATAAGATTTTTGGTAAGATTATCATTTTGATCAACGTAAATCTATCATCAAATATAAAAAATAATTTATTCAAATTGTCTGTTAATTTGAATATTGTATCAATTAGGTTTTGGTAGTTAACTAAAATTGGTTGTTTTATTATTAGTCTCAATAGTAATTCCAAAGTATTTTAACTGTAAATTGTCCCAACCAAATTTTTCATAAGAGTTTAACTTAGTGATTATCCCTTTATTTATAAGTAAGGTTTTTGTTTTATTGTGATTAAATTTCAGACCTGAAATCTTTCAAAATAGTCCATAGGTCTAACTATATGATCCAATGAGAGTTCAGTATTACTAATAGTGAGCAGAATGCCATAAGCAAAAAGTAGAATTTTAGAAGAAAATGTTTAATTTATTTTAAAACCTTTAATGTTTATGTTAGATCTTATATAGTTAGAAAATGGCTGTATAATAACTACAAGTAGCAAAGAGGATAAAGGTCATCCCTGTTTGGTACCTTCTGAGTCAAAAGCTGTATCCATATCTAAGTTTATTATGGATAACTCTTTTTTATTTTTATTGCTCTGTCAGAATCTTATTATATTATATTTTATTTATTTATTATGATTTATGTGACATTTGTTGACCATGTTAGCCTGACTGAGCTAGTGCCCTTTTTCAGCAGAGTTGCGAGTAGAAAAGCTACACAATCATATACAGTAGTTTAACACACTAAAAATATAGACAGTATATAGCCCGTTAAGAAGAAAAAAATACAGTCACATCACAAGGTTAGACAGATAATCAATTTGCACAGTTGAATAACACAAATTGTGTCAAATGCAATTTGTTAAAGCTATTTACAGGATACATTCATATGTACAGTAAGAGAACAGTTAATTTAGAACCAACTTTATAAATACATGCAATGTCCTGAGTATAATATAATCCATTTGTTACCTGGTTCAGAAGTAGCATTTTAGATACCATAAATATAGTAAGTTAAAAAGCAAAGATGTTTGTTCTGGCAGTGTCCAAAGCATAATAAAACATTTGGTCATTAGATTCAATAAAAGTAATTAAATATCATGTAAGGATTTTTAGAGGTTATAGATGTTGTATTTAGGGGTGATATTAAGCATGAAGGGAGGTTTATAAGAAGTACTGAGGGGTAATGAAATTTAAAGAGAAAGGATGAGAAAGTCAGGGAGGAGAATTGAGGGTTTATAAGTTGATAAAGTTGTAAAATAAGTGTTAGCAGAGTCAGGGATAGAAGATACGCTGGAAGGAGATACAGTTAAGAGGTTCAAGGAGGATGTTTGCAGTGGAAAGTCCAGGAGTTATTAGGAATTCTTTGACAGCATTTTCAAATTTTTGAGGATGGTTTATATTTCTAATAGATAGGGGAAGTTGGTTTCAGGAAAGAGAAGGAGAGTAACTGTAGAGTTTTTTTTCCAGTGGATCTTTTTGGCTTGTAAATTTCTAGTAGATTTTGGTCAGAGCTTCTAAGGGTCCTGGGAGTGGTATAGAGGGAGACTAGTGAGGAGATATTAGGGCAGAAGGAGGCTTGTAGAAAAAGTAATGGATGATCATTAGCTGAGAGAGAAGCAGTTGGTGTTGGAATTCTAGCCAATTTAAGGGCTTGAGAGAAAGACAGCGGTGAGATTTAGAGGTTTCATTAGCAATAAATCTGGCAACTTTATTGTAGGTCGATTCAAGTTTAGCTAAGAGTGAGGACTGGAGATTAGTGAGGATTTGTGAGTTGCAGGAGAGACTAGGTAGAAGGTAAGCATGGGTAAAGGAAAGCCAAGACTGTTTTGCTAGTATTTTTTTTTATTTCTGTAAAGGAGGTCTAGTTTTTGGTGGGATGGATTGCGTGAAGGTCACATGTGAGTGGGTCATCTATTATGGGTCCCAGAAGCTTTGCATGTGTTTTTACCATATCAGTTGTATTGTTAAGGGATGTAATAGAGAAAGAGGGATTAAGGTGTGTGTGGGATTTGAGGAGGAATAGCAGAAGTTTAGTCTTTTTTGGATTAAGTATTAGCTGGATATTAGTGAGCCAGTTTTCAATAGATTTGAAGGATATTTGGGTGAGGGTGTTCAGATCGGAGAGTTTATCAGAGATGATAATGACTGTGGGGTCATCAGCATATTTTATGAGAGATAATTGAGGGCAGGACGTGTATAGGTGATCTGTAAAGATGTTGAACACTAAGGGACCAAGTATTGATCCTTGAGGAACTCCCAACTTGATAGGGAGAGCAGAGGATAGTGAGGAAAGCCATTTAACAGATTACTGTCTGTCAGTGAGGTAGCTGGCAAATCAGGAGATTGTTGAACCTGAGAGATTAAGGTCAGAGAGTTTAGCAAGGAGCATGGGATGATAGAAAGTGTCAAAAGATTCAGAGAAGTCTAGAAAGAGACAGGAGATGAGTTTATTGTTGTCTCTGGCTAGTGAAATGGTGCTGGTAAAGGAAATGAGGGCTGTTGTTGTACTATGGTTGGGTGCACATCTCCCAGTACTTTAGAGAGAGGGGACATAATTGCTATTGCCCTGTAATTAGATATTTCAGTGGATTAACCTCCTTTGTGAACAGGTAGAGTGTAAAATTGTTTGTTTCCAGGTAGAGAGTACTGTAGTTTGACTTAAAGAGCGGTTAATAAGGATCAAAATAGTATAGGCTAATGGGTTAACAACTGTTTTAAGGAAGTATGGAGGTAAGTTATCAGCTGAAGAGGAGCAGAGTTTAAGTTTAAGAAGTAGGTATTTTATATATTTGTGTGTACAGGTTTTAGGGAGAATGTGTTGTTTTGTATAGAGGGGGTAGGGTGGTATGGGAAGTTAACAGAATTGGATGTTTGCATCAGTTTGCTAATAGTATCAGTGAAGCAGAAGTTAAATATAAATGAAGTTTCTTGGGGAGTATTGTTTGGATAGTGGTTAGGAGTTGAAGGGCTGCCTGGGTGTAGATTTTGATTGATGGAGTTCCAGAACTTTTTTGGATTACTGGTATGAAAATTTGGGGGTTTTGCTGTAGACTTTTTTTTTTTCTTTATTGATGTGTATTTTGGTAAGGTTACAAAGTTCCTTATAGGTTTGAAGATGTGGGATCAATTTTGTTTTATCTCAGATTTTGCAAACATTGTCTCTGTTGAGTATTAAAGAGTGTGTTGTTTGAGATAACTAGTGTGAGCTGAGAGATTTAACTCTAATTGTGTGAAGGTGGGCAAGGGAGTTCAGAATCTTTAGAAATATAGAGTTAACTTTTTCACTACATCATCAAGAGCAAGATAAGTTAGAAAGGACCAGTTAATGCTATTGAAGTTATCAGAGTGAAAATTGGACATTTTAGGGCATTCTTTAAATTTGTGTGGTCTGGTGTAGTGGGGAAAATCTATGTACTCTGATTGCTGATTGGTCACTTAATGAGTCAGGTAATGATTTAGGGTAGTGATATTTGTGTGGATGAGAAACTAGTATCCATTCCATAATAGAACTGGAATTAGTTTGTTTATTAATAAGGGTAGGAGTGGTGATTAGTTGTGAGAAGCAATGCAAGTTAACTATAAACCCAGTCTAATATACTAAACCAATGAGCATTTATTTAATCTGTTTGCTAATGTAGACATGAAAATCTTGTAGTCTACATCTGAAAGTGATATAGGTCAGTAAGAAGAACATAGAGCAGGGTCCTTATCCAATTTTAAAGTGGGTGTAATAAGAGAATATCTCCATGACAGGGAAATATTAGATGTACTCTTTACTTCTTCAAAAGCTTCTTCTCCTCTTTCAGCTGATCCCACTAGGGGGTTGCCACAGCAGATCATCTGTTTCCATTTCTTCCTGTCCTCTGCATATTGCTCTGTCACACTAACGACCTACATGTCCTCTCTCAGCATGTCCATAAACCTTATCTTAGGCCTTCCTCTTTTCCTCTTACCTGGCAGGTCCATCCTTAGCATCCTTTTCCCAATATACGCAGCACCCCCCCTCAGCACATGTCCAAACCAATGCAATCTCGCCTCTCTCACTTTGTCTCCAAAGCATCCAACCTGAGCTGACCCTCTAATATACTGATTCCTAATCCTGTCCATCCTTGCCACACCCAGTGCAAATCTTAACATCTTTAACTTTGCCACTTCCAGCTCTGACTCTTGCCTTTTTGTAAATGCCACTGTCTCCAACCCATACAACATAGCTGGTTTCACTACCCTCTTGCAGACCTTCCCTTTCACTTTTACTGGTACCCATCTGTCACAAATCACTCCTAACACTCTTCTCCACCCATTCCACCCTGTCTGTACTCTCTTCTTCACCTCTCTTACACACTCACCATTGTAGATACTGTTAATCCCAAGTACTTAAACTCATCCACCTTCACCAACTCTACTCCCTGCATCCTCATCATTCCTCTATCCTCCCTCTCATTCACACACACATATTCTGTCTTAGTCCTGCTGACCTTCATTCCTCTCCTCTCTAGAGCATATCTCCAACTCTCTAGGGTCTCCTCAACCTGGTACCTACTCTCACTGCAGATCACAATGTCATCTACAAACATCATAGTCCATAGGGCCTCCTGTCTGATCTCATCTGTCAACCTGTCTATCACCATTGCAAATAAGAAAGGGCTCAGAGCTGATCCTTTATGGAATCCCACCTCCACCTTAAATGGATCTGTCACACCCACTGCAGACTTCACCACTGTCACACTACCCTCGCACATATCTTGTACCACTCTTACATACTTCTCTGCCACTTCTGACTTCCTCATACAATACCACAACTCCTCTCTAGACACCCTATCATATGCTTTCTCCAAGTCTACATAGACACAATGCAACTCCTTCTGACCTTCTTTATATTTCTTCATCAACACTCTCAGAGCAAACATTGCATCTGTAGTGCTCTTTCCTGGCATGAAACCATACTGCTGATCACTAATCATCACCTCCCTTATAAACCTAGCTTCCACTACTCTTTCCCATAACTTCAAGCTGTTGCTGATTAGTTGTATCACTCTGTAGTTACTACAGCTCTGCATATCACCCTTAGTCTTAAAAATAGGTATCAAAACACTTTTTCTCCACTCCTCAGGCATCATCTGACTTTCCAAGATTTCATTAAACAATCTGGTTAAAAACTCCACTGCCATTTCTCCTACGCACCTCCATGCTTCCACTGGTATGTCATCTGGACCCTATAACTCTCACAGCTATTTTCCTAATGAATGGACCTAAGCTATCTGCAACTCCTATAGCTACTTATCACACAATTCCAACTTTGTAAATATTGTAAATAGCACCTTACTTTAAATGTGTGCATGTAAAGTGTTTCCACACTTAAAATAAAAGAATGTATGCTCAAAGGAATCTGTACAGTACAACCCTTAAGAGCAACCACAATGAATTTTGTTGATCATGCATGACATTGAATGTACATATTTGTAAACTGTTCTATATACTGTATCTTTTATATTTTTGTATCTCTACAGTAATATGTATCTTGAAGCTTTTCTCCCTGGTCCTCCACTGAAAACGGGACATTTGGGCCCAGTGGACTTCCCCGGTAATCAAACTGGAAATAAATAAATAAATAAATATACAGTGTATTAATATAACAATTTAAATGTTTCTTTTCTGAAAATAACCTGATTTAACATTTACAGTGTCTTTGTCTGATAGGATGCAGTTAAAATGGGTCTATATTATATTGTCAAAAGCCGACAATATCGAATCTGATATTGTCGACATGACAATAGTGAACGTTCAGAATATCAAACGTGTAAACAGAAATCTCCGTAATGGGAGATTTTCATTTACTTCAATGTAGTGTGGTCTCGGAGTTGGTATATTTAAGTAGCGGGGGGTGTGGGGGGTGCAGGGGGGCTTGCTCCACTGCCTACACCATTTAGTTTTTCTTTTTTCTTTTTGAATTATTTTTTAGGAACATTCAATGTTTTAATAGTTAGATCACTAAAGGTCGACCTTTAGTGATTTGAACTATTAAACATTCAATGTGCTAATATAGACCCGTTAAAATCACTAGCTATCAACATTTTTCCTTTAAGTCAAAGTCAAGTCAAAGTAAACCTTATTGTCATTCAGAATTCACATAAGTGCAAAAACTGAACAAATTTGAAATAAACTTTAAAGTATAATGTTATAATATCTAAATATTTATTAACTGTTTTAGAACCAATCCCAGGGATCCAATAGGTATTTAGAAGGATATAGTAGTTTTATCAGTTTCTTTTTCCATCAATCCCAGCATACCATTCTTGTTAAACTAGGAATCCACTATTTTAGGTAGACCTGATGGTTTTTCCAGAGAAGAAGAACACCTCCTCTTTTTGAACCAAACAGAGAGCCAATTAAAATTGAATAATCTTTTAACAGCAATCTATTTAAATCTTTAGTCAATAAATGAGTTTTCTGTAGAAAAGCAATGTCTGCTTTATATAGAGTTAAATATTTATTTAAACTACCCCTCTTTAAAGAGTTATTTTAACCCATTTATATTTAATTAAAGGCATTTATATGCTGCCATCTAGTGGAACAATTGGTATAGAAACTGCTATGAAATGATCTAGTACATTGAGCATTACACTAATAAAAGAACAACTTGTTATGGACAAAGACAATTAGGATGATGTGAAAAATTCAGAATTAAAAACATTTTAACCTCCAACATGGAATAAAGTATTCCAGGCTTGATGAAAATTTCATAGAAGCTGCTTACTAACAACACCATAACACAACTAATCACATTGTTGCTAATACTTCTATGTACATAAACTGAAGTTTTCTAAATATATATTTTACACTTTTTAAGAAGATGTAAAATTCCTAGAAAACAAACCAAAAACTACTCAAGAAGGTTAATATATAATATATAATAAGATCTATCAAATAGAAGAATTTTAAATATTCATTTATAATAATTAGCACTATTTACACATAACATTTATTTATATATTAACTATAATGTTGAAGATATGCTCAGACCATTCTTAATACTTGAAATATTTATATGAGTTAAGAAATACTTTGTTATGAGTAAATAATGTCTTTTTAAGGTACATGTGCCTGTAATTTAATCAGAATAACACTCATGTCCTATATATACAACATTGTATAACAAATAGATTTCCTATACTTATTACACTTTGTAAAAAGGTTATGAATCAGTACGTATACTAACATTTTGCCTATGTAAATTGCTTACATTTCCACCACCTCCATCACACCTTGATAGTGCTGGGTAGATTTAATTGTAAGACCAGTGGGGTAATCTATATTAATGTATGTTCAGGATGCACTGTTTATTATATAGATATGACTACTAGGAGATTTTATGAAAGAATTAGGGAACATTCATATAGTATAAAAAAGAAAGATGCAAAAAATGCCATGTTAAGCATACCTTAGAGTGTGAAAAATATAAGAAGTTCCTTTTTTTCTATTATAGAACAAGGATGTGCTGATTTTAGGGAGGTGATTTTAAGAACTATTTAGAGCAGAAAGAAGCCTTATGGCAATTAAAATTGGGTGCATATAGATCTCCAGGGCTCAATGACATGATAAATATTAAATATCTTTTTAAAAAGTAGGTTGTATATATCAAAAAATTAGTTTTTAAGGAAGTATGGTACACATATTTTTTGTAATTTTGTATTTTTATGTATTACTGAAAGATGTGTATAATTTGGTGATGATTAGTGTAACTATCTGATTAGTTAATTGTTTCTATAAATTTGAGAGAGTTTTTGAGTGTTTTTATTCTGAAGAAGTCAAGAGACAAAAGCAGTGAATAAAGGTTTTTGTACACTAAATTCTTGTGGTTCATTTGCTGGCTGGCCGACAATGTGATTTTTGTATTTCTTGGTTTTTGTTACCATCATCAGATTATTTGCTGTTTGTCTAATTATGCTTTGGATAGTTCCTAGCTGATAGTGTTTGATGGGGTTACAGAGTTCATTTTTTTTTTGAATGAGATAGCTTTGTGGTCCAACCACCCAAGAGAGAATGTGATACTGGTGGTGCCTTTCTGAATATTTTTGTTGATCTGTTCCCTCTTCTATACTCTTCTAACAGTGACACGTTTTGTCTCAATTGCTTTATAGTTGTCTCTGTTTGATACCTCCATTATGGCATTTGATTTCTCCCCTTTCTTTCCCTTACCTGTGTTTTTTGAGCTAAACAGTAATATATCCTATTTACTTCTGTTATAACACATGACACTCTATGAACAGTTCTAATTACTATGTTCATTTGTTTTATCAGACTTCTAACATTTTGGGTTTATAGGATCATAGGAGGTCACTAGGCTATTGGCCCTGAGGCCCTTATAAGCCTAATCAAGAGTCTAGCCCGTATTTAGACAATTCAACACCCAAAGCCCCTGTCCAGCAGGGACACGGGTGGAATCCCAGGGGTGTATTTCCTGTTTCCCATCTAGTTATCCAGGTTGCACTTATAAAAAGATAATGAGGTACTCTGCTTGATGTGGAGAGGATGGGGAGTCTCTGGGACACAGATGTGTCCTGCCAACAAGTCTTATTGATATCACAGACCAGGTTGAGGTCATGCGTATGGGTTGCTCGAGTGGAGCTTGACTTGCAGATATGCAGCAGTCCCATCAAGGCAGGGTCTGAGATTGCTTTGTATACCAGACAGAGGTCACCTCTGAGGAGTCTGTATAAAACTGAGTAGAGGGACAGGGCTTTTAGCCTATTTGTGTATGTAGCAGTTTGAGGCCCTGGATTCTCCTGGTAAGGAACCTCTGTGGTCTGTCCAATTGCTGCATGTGCTTTGCAAGGTACATGCTGAAGGGGGTGTCATACTCAATAATTGGCCTTATAAGGGAAGAATACCGGGATGTTATGACTTCTTTGTCCCTGGATGAAATACCCTTACTTATGAGGTGGCCATGTAGAAAGCTCTCCATACAATGAAAGCAACATGCTGGTCAAAAGTCATGTTGCTATCTACCTGGGTGCCCAAATCCCTCACTACTGATTGTGTACTTGGGATGTTTTTATTAATGTGATAATATGTGGGGATGTCACTCTCAACAAAGGGAATGATGATGCAATATTTGGCATTCAGCTTGAGGCCATGATTCTGGCACCAGTTATTTGCTTGGGTGAGACCATCTTGGAGGACTTCCACATCAGTTGGGGAATTGATGACTGTGCCCAGCTTGCAGTCATAGGCAAACTTAGTCAGCCATAGCCCACTGGTTTTGGCCTGCACCTCAGAGAAGTATATCCCAAATAACAGAGGCTCCAAGACCAACCCCTGGAGTACGCAGCTGGTTACAGGTCTACTGCTTGAGGTGGTTTCCCCTGTTTTGATTAGGTGGGTTCTATTAGTGAGACAATTTGCTTCTGATCTGGTAACATATGGCTTGATGTCTAGTTGAGAGAGTTTATATATTATGCCCGAGTGGGGAACACTGTCGAAGGCTTTGGCCAGTTCATGGTAGAAGGTGTGCACCATCTTCCCCTCTTCTGTGGTTTTGGTGATTGTCTTAAAGAAGTCAACCAGATTTAACAGACATGACCTCCCATTGACAAAGCCAAACTGTGTGAGGTTGAGTGTTTGGAGGCTGCCACTGTCCCTGTTATGAGATCCATGATAATCCGTTCCATGGCCTTGCAGATAAGGCTAGTTAAGCTGATGGGTCTTTAATTTCCCAGATCGGTGGTCGCACCACCTTTGTGTAAAGGGGTGACAGTGGCTGTCCTCTACTTGGCTGGGACAAAGCCAGTACTCAGGCTTTGATTGGACATGGTGCCTAATGATGTTGCAGGTTCATGCCTGAGTGAATGTAGAATGCAGCCTGGGATGTAATCGGGTCCCATGGAGGCTGTATTTTGTGCTTTCCAGAGGGCAGTGATGATCTGTTCCCTAGAGATAAGGGGAGGGGGGCAGGTACTGGGGGTATCCTGATTTACTGATGGGGGGACAGAGGGGAGACGTTTTCACTGAATCTGTCAGCCAGTAGATTGGCTATATCTACAATATTTGTGTATGTGGTGTCCTTAACCGCCAGTTCTGAACAGATCTGGGTGCTTCCTTTGAGATTGCGGATGGTTTAATTGACTTTCTATACTTTGCTTCTTTTATCAATCTTAATAGGTCTGTCCATCTCCATTAAATGAAGTAACTCTTCTGTTAGATCATATTCTTCTAAACTGAGGGCACATTCTTTGTTCTCCATTTCCTGTGAGCATTCTATAGAATGTTCCACAGCATTTTCCTGTGCCATATTCTCTTCAGTTTCATCCTGTGTCATCCCTTAACTTTTCATGTGGAAACTTACTGATCTATCAGTTCACAACATTGACAGTATCAGAGTTGCCACAGTTTCCTGTTCCTTCCCTTGTGCAACTCCATCTGAACTTTTGTGCTGATTTCTTATGGAAGGCTCTGAAGCCTCTTCATATAGCAACTGATCATATATTTCCCCCTCCACTGGATTCTCCATAATTTGGGGATCCATTGCTATATCCTACGGAGATGTTATTAAAGTTAGATTTTCTTTGCTAAATCCATTACTTTGCAGGTCATCCATAACCTCACTTTCTATTTCTTTAACTTGTCCATTATTAATCCTCTTTTCTACTTTTCCTCTTTGTTTTCTTATTTTTTGTGTTGTAAAATTTTCCCTATCCAGATGCATTTGTCTGTGTTTTTCTTCAAATATCTTTGGTGCTGCTCTTTTTGTATTGATTAGTTTTGCTTTCTCCTTTGCATAAATATTGCACCATATTAAATCTCTTTTTCTTTCCCATGTCCATATTTGTTATTCAGATGTCTCCTGCTCCTCCTGTTTCTCCTTACTTGGGGGACTGATTGTTTTATCATGCAGTGATATAACGTGTTAGGTTTTCTACAGTAAATCCTTCACTTCTCCAGTATTCCATAACTTCAGATTCAATTTTTTTAACTTCTGTTTTACTAATCTTGTGTTTGATGTCCCCTCTTTGTGATCTTACTTTTGTATTGTGAAATTGTCCATATCTGGATACCTTTGCCTGAATTTCTCTTTGAACAACTTTGGGGCTGCTTTTTAGTATTGATTAATTTGGCTTTCTCTTTTGAATAAATATTGCACCATATCAGATCTTTCTTTCTTTCCCATGTCCATATTTCTTTTTTATGTATACCTTTCAAAAATCTTTAGATTTTGTTGTTTAAAATGTTGTACTTCCTCACTCACTTCTTTTTCCAAACAGCTCAAATTCTTTTGACCTATATAATGTTTTTCTTAAATTTGTTGTTTTAATGAACACAGACTTCTATTTGAAACTTAAGACAATTTTTCTTGTGCAAGTATTTTCCTTTCCTCTAATTTCTCTCTAAATCCATTTGTATATCTTTTATCTGGAAATTCTGGGCTCCTTACATAATAGTAACAATACACAATTTCTTTCTTATCCTCGATAGTCCACATTATCATCTTTATGGCTCTTTTTTGGCCTATCAGTTTTTGTGATTTTTATGGACTGCTACTTTCTTTTCAACGGGGGGGGGGGCATTCTCCCCCTGGGCCTGGCCTGGCCCCATTGCAGGAATATTTCTGCATTTTGAGAAATCTACACTGTCATTTTTTCCAGTCCTGGCACCAGTGCACCTACCAGGATTGGGGACTTTTTTATCCTGGGTCTTGTACACCCAGCTGTCTTTTTTATTTTTAACCTACTTCTGCCCATGATATACACTATATAAAATACAGTCTGTATATCAGTGTTGTCGTGATGAGATTTTGTGAAAAACAGGGTCCACCTCGTGAAGATACTCACCAAGACTTGAGGGTGAATTCAATTCCAGCAATGCTACTGGAAGTTATACAGGTCACAAAGTATGCAACTCAAGATTATATGCTGTGGCAGTGGGATGGTCCCACTAGTGTAGAGAAAGCATAATTCAAAACTGGGCTAAACATAAAACAAAGCCGGGCTGTAGAAGAACAAGCTCTGTAACCACTGTGGTATAGCCATTAATGCAGGCCTAAAGCCTGTACAGCATCCTAAGCACCTGACAGACCTAAATCTATATCTATATTTATATCGATATCTATTTCTATATCTATAGCTATCTACATATAGAGTACACACAGACACACACACACACACACACACACACACACACACACACACACACACACACACACACACACACACACACACATATATATATATATATATATATATACACATGTGTGTGTGTGTGTGTGTGTGTGTGTGTGTGTGTGTGTGTGTGCATGTGTATGGTTGTTAAGCATAGACTTGACCAAAAAGTTATATCTGAGTTTATTGGCCAAGAAGGTTCTCAAAATCATTGCATATTTTGAGGTTTGGATGTTTGAATAGTATTCAGAGGTAGGTCCACAGCAGGCCATTCAGTTTTCCTAATGTCATATAGGTAGAAATCTGTGTTTAATAACCAGACTTTAACATAGTTTGCATCTTGCTGAATCACTGATTTTACAGCTAAATAAAACAGTGGAGGCTGAACTGGGCAGTGTGAGTGTACCACAGGTTTCATATTTCATATGTGCGTTCTGCACACGGGCGAACAGCAGATGTCTGAAAGGACATTTGCAAAGTAGTTTGCAAACGTCGAACGCAAAATGCTTAGAATGTACAATGAGCGAATACACAGTAGTGTGATCTCAGAGTTAGTATATTAAAGTAGGGGGCTTTGCACGGGGGGGCTTACCCCCATGCATTACACTTCATTACACTATGTATTCAACATTTGTGTTTAAAAATCAGTGAATCTGCTTTTCAATTTGCTGATTTTCGAACATTGGAAACTGTAGCAGTTTTGAGTTCCGTGCTTACGATTCGCTCATATGAGCAATTGCACGAGTGATTTTCGTCCATGTAAAGGTAAACTGTACCACATCCTTCCCACATCACTCAAAAAGATGGAATTAAAGTGGGCCAGACACAGAGCACAATGTAATACTCAGAAGAATTTTTCATATGGGAAGGTAGCATTATCCTTTAACAGCTGGAGGTCTGCCATCGCGGGAGCTGATGAATAACTGATCAGTTTCTTCAGGCAATGCACTGAGAAAGAGCATGCTTAGAAGCAATCAGTGGCTAAAGATGTCAAATGTGTTTACAAGTCAAAGAATGAAGCACAGACATCATTGCTGCTGCTGTTGTAGTCAGCATATAAGTGATCTTGTGTGTTGAGCACAACTGTGTCCACTCCCTGACCAAACCATCTATGGAGAGGTGGAGTGTAAGTTGTGAATGCTGCTACTGCTACTGTACTGATAAACTTGTGATCATATACATTTATCAAATGCTTCAGAAAGAATGCAGAAAGGGTAAATAGGCAGATGGTCATTGACTGTAATTGCACATCCAATCTAATGGAGTGAGATTCTTTGTATTGTCTTCCAGAGTTTGGTTAAAGTTTATTAGTATTATTATTATTATTATTATTATTATGATTTACATAGAATAAGTATCAGTAAAACTGAGCTAGCAGTTTATCTTCATCCAGTCGGCTTATGTTCAGATTCAACTTTTTTTTTTATGTTAATTAAATCAGAAGAGAACGATGATGGTTACAAACTGTAACGTATTCGTTAAAAGCTTTGTTGGAAGTAGTAAGTGTGTTGTACATGTATATTATTGTCAAATGGATGTTGAGTTTTCTGTTTATTTCAGCATAACTCTGGAGATGAAAGGGTTTGGGTTGTATTGATCTGACAGGATATAGCAGGTACAACAACTCGTGACCAGAACTTTTATGGCTTCCCTTGTTATTGTTTTGATGGGTACTAAGGTACTGTATTGTCCCCTTTTTAAAGAGAATAACATAGGCAGTAGCTTCGTTATCACAGTATTGATGCAACAGATTTCTCTGTCTAACTTCTAAAGTTCTGGTAAGTGTACATGAATAAAGCTAGGGTAGCAAGGTGGCGTCTGCAAGCTGAAATGATTTGCTAGGTAAGGCAATGAAATGGTCAGCATAGAATATACAGAACTGAAGTTATTAATAAGTGTTCACCAAAGTTTGCATAGTTCCATGTTTACATTAATAATGTGAAAATAATGTATAACACTGTCATGTTTTCATAACTGTATTAATTTTATAAAAGCTATGTTATCTACAGGTGAACAAATAGTGCCATAGTATACAAAATATTAAGGCACTCAGTGTTACCACTGATACTTTCCATCTAACACAAATGGTTTTATAGAGTAATAGTGTTTTAAAATATTGTGAAATTATAAACAAACTTGCATAGATTTGGCAATATCACAAAACTACATTATGCTGTTCCCTTGTTTCATACTTCATCAGAAAGCTCTTGAACAAGAAAACAATTCCCTCACTGACATCCTGGATGCATTTTGCACACTTACAGAGGTATAACCTTTTGTCTGACCATAACAGTAGTACTTTTGGCAAACAAAAGACATTTTTAATTTCATACATCTGCAATATAAAATCAGCATCTACAGATAGTACAGCCACTGTGTGTTGACAACTGTCCACCAGAGTTATCACATTTTACATTTTTTGTAACTCATGTTTATCAGATATTAAAAAAATAATGAAGCATGTTTTTGGTAAAAAATTTTGGATAAAAGCTCTCAAGAAGTAAATAGTTTCCTGTTTTAGAAGATCACATTAAGCAAATATGTTAATTAGATTGCTGCTGTTCAGAATCAAGTGAGGTAAATAATTTTCCTGCATTATATCTTTTCTTCGGTTTACTATCATTTGTTCGAATGACAAAACATTTGCCGTTCGAAACAATGAAAAGTAATACTGAATGCAAATATTCAGAATGGCCACAATGCTGACCCAATGATTGACACATTTGAGTCGACATTGTTACCAAAAGGATGTAAATCAGACTCCTATATGACTTATCACGTTTTTGCAGGGGGGCCCGCCACACCCCCCTGCTACTAATATATTATAACTCCGAGATTACACTACAATAGGGATATGGATGAATTTTCAATTCCCACTGTACCGTGATCTCCATGCAGATAGTCAAATACACTTATGCAAATGCACTACTACATTCGCATAAGTATGTTCGACTATCCCATCCATTTGAATTTTGTGCACGACATTCTGATTTTCCACAAATCATAGTAAACCCTTTTCTTCTACCCTATCCTTTCTTGTCCAGCCCCTTAAGCCTTGAATTTTCATCTCTCACTGCTTTGGAAAATTTATTTCTAAACACAAGTCCTGATTCCTATTCTTCACCATTACTTCTTTTTAGCAAAATAATGATACATTAGAAGATATTTCGCTTACATTCTTCCTCAGAATTCTTTTTTCTCCTCTATTTTTTCCTCATTTTATGTCATCATCTCATCTCTGCTATGCCCCATTTACAATATATTTTTCTGCTGTTTATATGGCTGACATCCTCTGTTCAAGTTTTTCATCCCTACACATACCACCCCATGTAACCCTTTCATCCTATCCCCATCTTCTTTAAAGTATACCTTTTATCTTTGCCATCTGTGCTAGCTTGTCATCACCCTACATTTTCCATCTGTTGATATTTCTCCTTTAACTTTAGGTGTGCTGTCTCCATATTTACCCCATCTTACCCATTATTTTTGCTCCATTTGTCTTGCACATATGTTAATTTCGTCTGCCACCACACTTTATATATACCAAATATATCATCAGCCTTATTTCTGGTTTTCCCCATTTTGCATTTCATTTTTTTGTCTACTCTTTGCAATTTTAACTAACTTTAGTAGTGTTCTTTCAAATCTCTGTATGTTGAGATATTATTCTTATTTACCTGCACACATATAAGAATTATACTAACATTTTTTGTACTTGTTTGACCTGTAATACACCTGTTTTATCGTTCATGATAATTAGTACATATGCACCTCCTAAGTGGTCCTTCTGTAAAGCAATATAAACCTAATGTACTTAATGTACATTATTTGTTTAAAATAGTTTAGCAATGTGCAACAATAAACATACATATAAAGTTACAGTTTTTAAGAGAAGCACTATCTGATGAATTGAGTGGTAAAATGCTGCTAGGTTTTATACAATTTATTTATGGGACATGGCTTCCTATTCTCTGATCCAGAGTAAATTTTTATACTAACATATACCATTCATTCTCCTCTCTAGCTATATGCAAACTTGGTATGGTTTTCAGTCTAGTCCAGTTCTACAGTTCTTTTTTTATCTTGAATTTTAATAATTTGTTTGAATTGCTGAGTTTGGTATAATGGTTAAGGTGTTTACCTCACAGACACAGCGTTTGAATTTCACCTTTGAAAGAGAATTTGGCTTGGCTTAAAAATTGCCCAAAAGAACAAGCTAAATTAATACTTGCCTGTAAACCAATTTATATTGGGTTTAGCATAATGGTTAAGGTCTTCACCTCGGGGATATAAGGTACATGGTTTGATCCTCATCTTAAGTTACTGGCTAGGCTTTAATTGGCCCTTAGGCCAGTTAGCCTAGTATTTACCTATGAACTTACTTTTCTATGATGATTTGCATTACATTTAAATATGTCAAAATTATTTCAGAATGTTATCCTTCTTGGGGAAGAGGGATCCTCTCTGACATTAAACTCCCCTCCGCCGATGGCCTACTGACTTATTCATCTCCCTTGGAGTAAAAAACACTTAACTCTTTTGTTCTGTTATGAATGAGTGTCAAGGACTAGCAAAAACCTGTCACCCATGCTTAATGAGGGATTTTTATGCTGTAATCCTTACCCCTATGCTCCATTTGTGATGTCTGCATGTACTTACAGCTTCTAGGTTCATAGATTCATAGGAGTTTACTAGGCTAATGGCCCTGGAGTCTTTACAAACCTAGCTCAAAATATTCCCTGGCATCATGCCGCCCGACATTATTTCCCAGTGCCCCTATCTAGCACGCATGTTTCTAGATATGCTGGCAACACATGCAGCACTACATGTTGCTAGGAATTCTGAAGGCAGCATTGTTCCACTTGAGCCAGACTGTGTACTCTTAACCTGTTGTGGATGAGCTTATAACAGACACTTCACATCCACGTGAATGTGACCAGCTTTTCATCATCCCAACCATTAACTTAATTTGACTTGACTATGTCATACTAAGAGCTTTCATCCATCTATTCTGCAGAAATGCCAACTCCAAAGATTATGGTTTTGTCACTCCTGAATAAAGATATGCTGGAGTATACAGTGCTCATGAATTTTTGTGTGTTGGAGCATACAAAAATCATCAAGTATTTATTTTCTATTTTATCACACCCAGAACATCCCTGACACTGGATTTTATGGGTCTATATTACCAGAGCGAAACTCCTTTTGAGCGAATACCAAAACACCGATATGAATTACGTGAACCACGAGAATACTAAATGCACTAAACCAGGAAATTTTAAATCTTGGACTGTCATAGTCGGCCAACCCCACCACCCGCTACATACTACCTACCCAAACAAAATAAATAAACCACATACATACACTAACCAAACCCTACTTCTAACCTTAAAGTAAAGCACCAGAACCCTACTTCTAACTCTACACTAAACCCCACATACACACCTGTCTATGCACTATCCTTAACCCCTCCCTAAACCTAAGGTCTGTAACTACCGCACACTTCTCCTACAAAAATATAAACAAATAAAATAAAGAGTCCACATACATGCATTTACCAAAACCATACTCCTAACCCTACACTAAACCTTACATACATTAACTATCTATGCACTTACCTTAACCCGTACCCTAACCCTAAGGTCTGTAACTATCGCACAACTACCTTATGGAGCTATACCACAGACGGGCCAACAATAGTAATTTGACATTTCTAAATTTGCAGTTTTGGACGTTCGCTGTAATGCTGGTTCATGCAATATGTGCCGACGTTTATGGATTCACTTAGACTTTCTCTCTCGTAATAGGGAACCGATTTTATTACCGCTACCTACCTACTGCATACCATGCAATCACTGCTGGCCCCATACCAGCAATGGAGAGAGGGTGTTGGGAATCTGTGACATCACACTGTGACTTAGAATGTGCAGGACTTTTTAAAATACATTATCCTGGCTGTGGAAATAGTGGCAAAGTTAAACTTGATGAGTTTCTATTTTTCATTTGGCAACCTCTTCTGCATGACCCTCTGCTTAATTTTCTTTTGCTCAATGTATGATCCTCTAACTTTCTACATAGGGTAGCCTTGATTTGTGAAGCCATGTTACAAGGAAGTAGAAAAATATTACCAGGCACTCTAGCTTTAATCCTCATTACTGGCCTATCAGTTCTTAGGATGTTGCGTGAATTCAAGCTAGTTGTGGTACAGGCTGTGACCCCTGACCTGCATCTATGCAGCAAGATATGGCTGGTGTGTGGACCAGGGAAATTACTGTATAAGCTCATATTATAGAGAATGGCCAGTGACAGAGATTATAGATGGCAGAAAATAACCCTTCATGGAGTCTCCATGTTATAAGTCAAATGCTTAATGACTACATTTATCCAGCACACCAGGTAGAGATAGTAAAGTTCTAGCATAGTATCATTTCATAGACATTGAAATAATGGTGCTGTCTATGGCTTGTTGTTACTCAAATGTTTATAGGAGCAAAATAAACTTTTTTAGTAACGTGTTTGCAATGCAATTCATGATTATCTCAGAAGCTTTTTCTAGGTTCAAATACAAGGATTTTATGTAATAACAGTCAGCAGTATTCTGAGATTTTAGGAACCCAGTTTTACATTTTTATACGAACTGACGAAAACTAGATCTACTTTCTGTCTTAATGTTGAGCTGCTGATGTATACCAACACCAAAACCTGACCAGAGCTGCTGTGTACAGTCTGATGATTATTTATACCTATATGCTCCCTTCTTTAATGTAAGATATAGCTTTAGGAAATATGACAACAGAATGGGACACATTTGGTTTTAGACTTGGTAAGATCCTTCACTCCATTCTGAATAGCGGCATAAAATTGGATTCTAAGAGGCTTCTAGTTTCTACTTACCAACTATAACACAAAAACATACTTTTACATTGACACTGGTGTCTTAAAGCCATAACACACTTTGAAAAGTTGAAGGTCTTACAGATTCATAAAGGCTTATACTAAGCCAGTGATAATTTAGACTTTGTAACCTTGGACAACTATATAATATATAAGAACACTTAAAGGTATGATGAAAGTTTAGAAGATGATGGTAAGAGGTGTTCATTTGCGAGATGGATAGATAATATTATTAGGTGAAACTATGTTAGAAAGAAAGAAACTAGGCAAAAGCATTACAAAAAGGAAGAAATAGGAAGCAGAGAAGGAATGGAGAAGGCTTGAGAAATGATAATGTTTAGTTTGACATAGTTAAACATTTCCAAAAAAAATGTAGACACAGGTCTGGCTGAAGAATCCAGTATATAGTAACTTTATTGCAAATAATAGAGAAACATATGTACTTTCACAATTAAAACTGCTTCATCAGATATAGTGAAAAAACACTTTCAAACTATCATTAAATAGTAAAGTCAATTAAAAACACAACCATTCATAAACACCCCCACAGTTTAAAGAGCTAATGCCCTTCCTAAACATAATAGCATCTTTTAGAAATATCATTAAAAACATACTAAGGTAAAAACATAAATAAAAACATAAGTAAAAATAAAATTAAACACAAATAAATGCAAGATAATCTTCACATTTATACACTAAAAAAATATATGTGAAACTGCCTAAATAATGGTCTAGCTTTGAGTATAGGTTTAATGATGACTTATCATTAAGACCATGGTCAAAATCACTTCTTAGCCTAATGATCCATTTGGCTTCAAGCTGTTCTGTTAGATTCTTCACATCACCTTGTTTGTCCTCATCCACTCTCCCAATAACTAAAAACTTAAAGCTATGATGTACGCTTAACATGTTTAGCTAAGGCATTAGTCATTATACAATTATTAATGTGATATACATGTTCTTCAGTTCTACTTTTCAAAGCCCTATCTGTTTTTCCTACTTAAAATTGGTAACATATCACACAGTATGCTAAATAAACAACATGCATAGACTCACAGGTGGCACCAACATTAAATACATAACTTTTTATGCTTGTCAGGATGTAGAAAAGCTCCTGTGTTATCCAAATACCTACATGTACTACATCTAACACAGGGTTTGGTATAATTCAAACCACTGGAGCCTATATTATTCTTAGGGTAGCATAGTTGTCTTTTCAAAGACTTCATATTTCTAAATAAAAACCTTGGTTGCTCACCTAATATTTCCTTTATATCTTTATCTGTGGTTAAAAACGGCCAAAACTTCTTAAAAAACTCATGTAAAGGAATTACATTAGTAGAATAATGTATTGGTACTTTTAAGTAACTTTTTTATTGCTTCTTGGTCTGTCATCTTTAACCAAAGAACTACTTGAAAAGTATGTTGTTGTATCTTTCTGCTTTTCCTGGTTAGGGGTCGCCACAGCAGAACTCTGGTCTGCTAATGATTGGCAGTAGATTTTTATGTGCAGAGTTGCCAGCTCTGATGCACAACCTTCAACGAAGGTATGCCCATTCACGCATGTCTCCACACAGAAGATGCTTTAGCTGAGAATCAAACAGGACAATGTCTTACTGTGAGGTGACAATGCAACCGCAGCACCACCACCGCAGTATAACAATTCGAAAAGTTAAAGGGATGATTTAGCTAAACCATGCTTTTTGAGTAGTTTAGCTAAATCATCCCTTTAATTGTGCAACCTGCTTTAGAGGAGGTTGCACAGTTAAAGGGATGATTTGGCTAACCTACTCGAAAAGTATGGTTTAGCTAAATCATCCCTTCAACTGTACAACCTCCTCTAAAGCATGGTGTACTTTGTGCTCACAAACGACTGTCAGAAAATGACCTAACTAAATTATTAGTCTGTCTATAAAAATCCTCATCATCAACATTAAGTCTAGAGGCCCTAAAAGCCTGATTTTTGACTATACTCTTAAAAATATGTGGTGGGTGCATGCTGTTTCAAAATAAAATATGGTCACAATGATAGGGTTTTCTATACAACTTTGTTGAGATCTTACCATCTTCATCTACTATAGCCCTCACATTTAAAAAAAATCAATGTTTTTATCTGAAAACATAGAGGAAAATTGAAGATTAGAGGTGCTCAAGTTTATATACATCTCAAAGACATTCAGCTCTTCTAACCAGCAACTCCAAATTCTAAAGATGTCATCCACAAATCTTCGATAGAAAATTATCGATCTACCAAAGGGTCCCACAATAATATGCTCAACCTCCCAAACTGCCATGACCATATTGGTATAGCTATTTGCACACGTAGTGTCCATAGCTATGCCATGCTTTTGCCTATAATAAATATAATTAAACAAAATAACATTGTTTTCCAAAATATATCCCAAAAGAGTACAATATAAATCAACTTTTCCAATAGTAAGATCTGTATACTCATTTAAATAATGTCTAACATTAATTAGACCAACATAATTTGGAATCACTGTTAATAGTGACTTCAAGGGTAACCATTAAGAAATTAGTATTAAACACATACACATTTGTGTTAGAAAACAAATCTTTCAAAAAATGTCAAGTATCCTTCAGAATAAACATATTAGAATCCAAAAAATGTCTAAACATTTTCTCAATGAAAATAAACATCGGCTCAGTACACCATTGATGTCCTGACACAATCGGACATAATGGAGAGTGAACCGGTTACTTATGTAGTTTTGGGGAGACCATGAATAACTGGTACTAATGGTTCACCAACCATTAGATAATCATAAAAAGACTTGTCAATAATTTTCTTAGTTAATAAAAACTTTAAATTACAATGAACATCAGAAATCATATAATCAGCACGTTTCCTTGTGATTTTACTATAAAAAAATGGCATCAGCCAAAATCAATTTTATTTCTATAGCTTGCCAGATACTATCCGACACAACAATAGGTCCACCCTTATCTGCTGGTCTTATAATAATAGTTGTGTTATTCTGCAATTTGTGTAAAGAACTAAACTCATCCTTGGTCAAAGTACAGCATTTACATAACCTACTCTTTTTATTATTGTTATTGGCATTCACCTTAAATTAGTACCAAACACATATCTGTTTCTGTTAGAAAACAAATCTTTCAAAAAATGTTGAGTATCCTTCAGAATAAACATATTAGAATCCAGAAAAGGTCTAAACATTTTCTCAGTGAAAATAGACATCAGCTCAGTACACCATTGACGTCCAGACAATCTGCAATAAAGCTGCTATATACTGGAATCTTCAGCCAGACCTATGTCTATATATTTTTTGTGAATTATTTTCTGCTTTTTACTGGTTTGTGGACTGGGATACTGGTGGTTATTGGTGTTTTTTTTCTTTATAATTGGTTGGTTGGTATTTACCACTGATTACCCCAGTACTATGACTGAAGGAGGAAATGAAATTATCACACTGGATTACACATCAAAAATGAACGTTTCTGATGGGCAGAAAGGAAATTACAAATTTTCTTCCACCCTGAAAGGTATGATGAACCCATTCTTCGACTTTTCATCTGTTAATATCAATGATAGTGCCACTCCTGACATTGTTTCTTGAAAACTAAACTGCATGCCCTTGAGAACAATTTGTTTAAGTTAGAGGCATCAGGTGCAAGGATTTCATTTAGAAACTTGTATTCAGTTGGGAGTTGTCCCTAGAGGTCTAAGAATTTTAAAAATGCCTACACAAGGCAGTAATTATTCCAACTTATTGATTGAGTGACAAAAAGTGAATCTAGATTATAGTTTTAAATATTTGGGTCTTCTGGTGGAATTTTCACAAAAAGAAGTTGAATCATTATCCGATGTTGTGTTACAACAGCAACGTGAATTGTGTGAACAGTTTCACATTGATTTATTTGACAAGCATCTTCCAGGTATATTAAATGCAGTTATAATGTACTAAATGAAATTAATTAGAATTAAAGTAAAGCAGCTTAATAATAAGCTGCTCTGACTTTGAAAACTGTCATGTTTTTACATGGCCAAGAACAGATTTTTCATCCAATCGAATGGTTGGCTTGAATAGGCCTTCTTCCTCAGCAGATAAAATAACAGCACTCTCAGCCAATTGCACTGCGGTTCCTATGGCACCACCCCTTCACAACTTAGTTGGCAAGTCAACACAGGCACCGCATCAAAGAGACTTGGGTGTTAGGAAGAAAACATTCATAGTGAAAGCACAGGTCCATAGAACAGACTAACTAAAGATAGTAAAAGAATGACAAATGGCACTACATTGTTCATACAGTTGAAGCTAAATTTTTCATTACCTATAAAGGACAATGAAGTGCCCCTGGGAAGGCAGCAGTCCATGAACCATTTGCGAATGAAAAGGAAACCGGATGGGGATACAGCAGAGACACCAACTGTGAAGAAAACTTGGAAAAGTGACAGAATAATTTAGTATGGAATTTGTCTTCATATGTTTTGACTGAAACGGACCTTAAACTTTTATCTAAAGGTCTTTCTTGTATTCCCACTCAGAAATCAGATTTTACTGAGGTAATTCTGAGTTTGAAATCTTTTACAAGAAATTTAATGTTGAATTTGAACTATAAGAATAGTGTAGATGCTGATGGGCTGTGTAATAATGGTGTTTTCAATCAATTTAAGATGCCCAGTGATCATTCTACTAATTTAAATCCTTTAGTAGCAGCTTTTGAAAAATTATGTATTGAAGAGTTTTGTAAGGTGAATGCCAATAACAATGATAAAAAATGCAGGTTATGTAACTGCTGTAATTTGACCAAGGATGAGTTTAGTTCTTTACAGAAATTGCAGAATAACACAGCTATTATTATAAGACCAGCAGATAAGGGTGGACCTATTGTTGTGTTGGATAGTATCTGGCAAACTACAGAAATTAAATTGATTTTGGCTGATGCCAGTTTTTTTATAGTAAAATCACAAGGAAATGTGTTGATTATATGAGTTCTGATGTTCACTGTAAATTTAAAGTTTTTATTAACTAAGACAATTATTGACAAGTCTTTTTATGATTATCTAATGGTTGAAAACTATTAGTACCAGTTATTCATGGTCTCCCCAAAGCTACATAAGTAACCAGTTCACTCTCCATTATGTCCGATTGTGTCAGGACATCAATGGTGTACTGAACCAATGTTTATTTTCATTGAGAAAATGTTTAGACATTTTTTGGATTCTAATATGTTTATTTTGAAGGATACTTGACATTTTTTGAAAGATTTGTTTTCTAACACAAATGTGTATGTATTTGGTACTAATTTCTTACTGGTTACCCTTGACGTTAAGTCACTATTTACAGTGATTCTAAATGACAATGGTATAATTAATGTTAGACATTACTTAAATGAGTATACAGATCTTACTATTAAAAAAAGTTGATTTATATTGAACTCTTTTGGGATATATTTTGGAAAACAATTGTTTTTGTCTAATGTTTATTATTGGCAAAAGAATGTCATAGCTATGGGCACTTCTTCTGCAGATAGCTACGCCAATATGGTCTTGGTAGTTTGGGAGGTTGAGCATGTTATAATGGGACCCTTTCATAAATTAATAATTTTCTAATGAAGATTTGTGGATGACATTGTTTTAACTTGGGGTAGCTGCTTATAGGGGCTGAATGTCTTTGATAAGTATATAAACTCAAGCACCTATCTTCAATTTTCCTCTAAGTTTTCAGATATAAGCACTGATTTTTTTAGATGTGAGGGTCATAGTAGATGAAGATGGTAAGCTTTCAACAAAGTTGTATAGAAAACCCTATCATTGTAATCATCTTTTATTTCAAGACAGCATACACCTACCACATATTTTTAAGAATGTGGTTAAAAATCATGTTTTTAGTGCCTCTAGACAATGTTGATGATAAAGATTTCTTTAGACAGACTAATAATTTAGTTATGTCATTTGCTGACTGGGGATATAGTGATTACAAAGTACACCATGCTTTAGAGGAGGTTGAACACTTAAGGGATGATTTAGCTAAAGTATACTTTTTGAGTACTTCTTTGCTTAAAGATGACAGACCAAGAAGCAATAGAAAAAGTTACTTAAAAGTAACAATACATTATTCTAGTAATGTTAATTCCTTTACATGTGTTTTTAAGAAGTTTGGCCATTTTTAACTACAGACAATGATATAAAGGAATATTGGGTGAAGAACCAATGTTTTAATTTAAAAATATGAAGTCTTTGAAAAGGCAACTATGCTACCCTAAGAATAATATAGGCTCCAGTGGTTTGAATTATAACAAACCTTGTGGTAGATATAGCGCATGTAAGTATTTGGAGAGCACAGAGGCTTTTCTATATCCTGACCAGCATAAACAATATGTATTTAATGTTGGTGCCACCTTTGAGTCTATGCATGTTGTTTATTAAGCATACTGTGTGATATGTTATAAATTATATGTAGGAAAAACAGATAGTGCTCTGAAAAGTAGAATTAAAGAACATCTATCACATTCATAATTGTATAATGACTAATGCCTTAGTTAAACATGTTAAGGATACCACAACACAGCTTAGCTTTAAGTTTTTAGTTATTGGGAGAGTATATGAGGACAAATATGGAGGTGATGTGAGGAATCTAACAGAGCAGCTTGAAACCAAATGGATCATTAGGCTAAGAAGTGATTTTGGTCATGGTCTTAATAATAAGGTCCCCATTGACCCTATGCTCAAAGCTAGACCAGTATTTAGGTAGTTTCACATATATATTTTTAGTTATATAAATGTGAAGATTATCTTGTATTTATTTGTGTTTAATTGTATTTTTATTTATGTTTTTATTTATGTTTTTACTTTAGTATGTTTTAATTATATTTTAAAAGCTGCTATTATGTTTAGGATGGGCATTAGCTCTTTAAACTGTGGGGTGTTTATGACTGGTTGTGTCTTTAATTAACTTTACTATTTAATGATAGTTTGAATCTGTTTTTTTTTTCACTACATCTGATGAAGCAGTTTTAACTGAGAAAGAGCTTATGTTTCTTTGTTATCTGCAATAAAGTTACTATATACTGGATTCTTCAGCCAGACCTGTGTCTACATATTTTTGGGAATTATTTGCTGCTTTGTACTAGTTTGTGGACTGGGATACTGGTGTCTATTAGTGTTTTTCTTTTCTTTATAGATAGTTAAACATTTGTAACCATTGATACCTCGGATAAATATACATAATCTGATTAATTAATCCAATTGAAAATTGAGTATAGGACAGACTTGTTCCATATGTGAGAGATTATCTGTGACAAATTCATCCATGAATGATGGTTTATCGTTATGCTTGTATAAAACTAGATCTAAGAACTCAGTATAAATTGACATTTTTTTCTTTTAGAATAAAGGAAAGTCACAATGAGCAGAGTTAACATCGCTTTGAAGGTAAGGCATAGATCATTCTGCAAAAAGTTTTAGTATGCAAAAATAAGGACGTAAGTTTTAGATTGAATAAAACTGATCCCTGAAATGCTGGATGCTTTTGGTTAGAAAATACTGGGATCATTCAGTTGAAAGAGTTGTTTAGAGCTGTACACAACAGGTGGAGCATTATTTTCTTTGATAGTGTGAAAAAGGGCAGAGCAAAGGGGAATTAGGATGGACTGGGATCTGGATGAGAACTCATAACAGATGAGATGAGTGAGGTAGATGCATTTTCTGATAATAATGATGATATGATGATTTCAGACACTTTACTGTCTAAAGACATTCCTCAGTTATAGATCATGGGAACAGACTTCAGGTGAGTTCCATTAATGTGATACTCCAAAGGTGTATCAAATTTATCACAGTACACTAAAGGTGACTATATATTCTCTTGTGTTTAGGTTAAGAACATGACTAGTGCATCAGGAATTAGTGTAATAAATATCCAACCCGGTGTCATTGGATGGCTTTTCTTCACAGTCCAGTCACCATCAAAGCCTAAGTCATATGTTACTGCTAGCCCTGGTCTACAATGTGACATTCACTAGGGGAACAACATATTGGATCTTGTCCTTATTAATATAGGTGAATCTTGTACCATCCCTTGCGTATCTTCATCACTTAAGTTTGACCATCAAGCTGTCTCCTACAAAATAAAATTGAAACCAGAAATCCCTTCCACTCAAGGTACTTTATCTAAGACAACCAACCGCCTCTGCTCTTCACCAGCACATTCCCTGTATCTCTACAGGCATAGCCTCATCTTTCCTTCACCAGCACCTGCCTGATCCAGCAGGTGCCTGAAACACTAAATCAAATGCAGGTTATAAGCAGTGCAGTCAGGGCTTCATCCCCATGCATCTATGGCTCATTTATTTTTTTAATTTTTTGTTTAGAAATGTTCTGCTCAGTTCTGAATCACAAAATAAAACATTTTCTTCATTAAACTCAATAAGAACTCAGAAGTATGCTAAGGCCTACACATTCTCAAATGGGGAAAAACATCATAGCAATGATAGAATCCCACAGGGCATACCACATGTAGTCTCCAAATTAGCTAAAATTCAAGCTTGTAGTTGTCAGCATTTGGCTTATTTAAGGTTTTTGTTTGACTTCTGAGATTTGAACTAAACTCAGCCCCTTGTTAATGTCTAGAGAAAGAGCTGATACATAGTACTCTCTTTAATGTGTCCCTAGTGTTAAAGCATGACATAATGCCAAAAGGTGTTAACAAAATGTGTTAAAGATCTTAGTATATAAAAATTCTTAGCAATACTGAAAAACTGAATGAACTGTCTTCATTGTCCTGACCCAGACAGTCACAAATTACTGAACAAGAAAAGGTCAAGGACTGAAATTTAAAGGACATTGTGCCAGCTAGCTAACAAATGGGAAGACATTTAACCACTAATACTGTAGCAGCCTTTAAGTGGTTCTGTGATTAAATATATGCTTGAAAACTAAATGCAGTACTTTATCTTCATTATTTTTAAAAGGTCTACAAATAACGTGCTTGCTTGTTCATGCTGATAAACTTGCATATGCTGTTTTGTAGATCTGATGAAAATTTTAGTGACTTTATATTTAAAAAAACTGTTCTAAGAATTTATTTATTTATTTTTATTTTATATTTGTTTACCAGGAAAGTCCAACTGGGCTGCAACACATTTTCAGTGGAGACCCAGGGAGAAATGCTCCACATAGTAAAATTACATAAAGACACAGCATACAATGAGAGAGACATGACATAGATATAACATTGTAAAAAAGTGATACTTAACATTCTATTACATTAATGCACAAATAATAGAGTAGGTCGAGAGAATTATGATGCAAGATTAGCCATGAGATACATGTTATAACTTTGTTTCCAGTTGGTAAAGGAGTAAAGTGTGTATGTTTCCAGACTGGAAAGTAAAGCAAGAGTTGGAGTCAATATATCTATCTATCTATATATATATATATATATATATATATATATGTGTGTGTGTGTGTGTGTGTGTGTGTGTGTGTGTGTGTGTGTGTATATATATATATATATATATATATATATATATATATATATATATATATGTATATAAACAATGCATAAATTAACTTCTTATAAGGTGCATAAATGTACAACCAATTAGAAGAGGCAAAAACAAAAAGTTTTGATTAAAGATGCTGAAATTTTCCATCATGGTTTACAAAATATACTTACCTGGTCACATAAGAATGGGCTTTCTTTTAATATCAATAAACATATCATCATATGAATTGGAAAAACATGGCATAAATATATGAAACAAAATAAATAGTAGTATTTTAACAAATTAATCAATCATTAAAAATCTAGGGTCAGTGGTAAAGAGCAAATTAATTTTTGTCCGGTTTGTATCCACCAAAGTCAGAGAAATCATATTATGTAGCCCAATTAATTCTAAAGGTCATGTGTGGTGACATTAAGAACATAATTTGATCACATTATTCTTCAATGGCCCAACTTATTATTAAATACACTCTGTCATAGTTCAAGCTGGTGTCAATGACTTGAGGTGTACCTCCCTGCATTATATGAAGAGAGACATAATGAAGCTCTTAGACTGTGTCCAAGGTAAGTATAATTCTAGCATTGAACAACATTCTACTTTCTCCAAAGATGATGCCAGAATATGAGCAAAAAATAAGTGACTTTGATAATTGGTTTAATTTTTGGTGCCATTGGCTGGAAGTCTAATATTTATCAGCCTGAGAAAATATGATAGATATACCACGCTCCTTTACCAGGATGGCCTACACTTGTCCTCTAGGGACTCAATTATTGTCAAAGACATTGTCCGCACCATATTGTTTTTCTTAGGCAACATGAACCTGATAAACCTACCAACATAATGATGCAAGCAAAGTAGAATATGATGGTGTTTCTGATCAAAGCCAGGAGCTTCAACAAGAAACTCCACTCATCTTGGAGTACGTTGATGCCTGTGCAGTTACTGAGAAATGGCTTAAAATGGTGGAGAGCACTCCAGCTGGGTAGGGCTATAGCACCTTCCTCATGACTGGACCAGTTAGTTTGCAAGAGGAGAAAAAAGGAGGATGTGTTTTTAATCTTCCTCCAGAAGAGACTCACATCAAGGCTGATAAAGCAGCATGATGCACTAGAGCATCTTCATGTCCAAATAACCATCAGATAGATCACATACCATACATCATCTAGCTATAGAACTCCCTCTATGACACAAGAAAGCCGCAATGCCTATCTATAGGAACTACAATCACTCAGTATTAAACTCAATACCCTTTTTCTATGTGATCTGACTATAGACTGTGAAACCTATACCACCACTAGTGCACAAGCACAGCAATTCCTGGATTTTGTCAATACAAATGCCTTAGAAGAATTAGCCAGACCACCCACTAGGGGTAGCAATGTATTGGATCTTGTCCTTACTAATATCGGGGCATCGTGTATCATCACTTGCATATCTTCATCACTTATTAGGTTGGAAAATCAAGGTGTCTCTTTCAGAATAAAATTGAAACTAGAGATCTCTTCCACCAAAGGTGCCGAAGAGAAACAACTTACTCTTAAGTGATACATTGGCAAGCTTCAAATCCCCACCAAATTTGACATCCACTAAATATGCAGAAACATATGCCAACACACTATACTAGCATGGAAACAGCTGCATAGATGCAGCTGTACCCTGTAAGAACAAGTCTAGGACATACCACAGAAACAATCCCATATTGTGGAACCATATTATTGATAAGCTTTACAATAAAAGGAAGAAATGTTGAACAAATGTAGGAAGACCAATTCCCAGAATGCCAGACTCCTCATTACTAAAATAAACAAGCAACTCAGGAGCTGAAGAACATCCAACAAAGCCAAATATAAAGCTAAAATAGCTAGTTAAGCCAAGGACAATCACAAGATATTTTTAGTTATGTTCATGATCTCTAAAGCACAACACTATGCACTGAGCTGATTGTGAATGATATTACCTACACTGAGGCTGAAAATATAGCCAACCTACTGTTCAATAAATTCAGCTCTAACATTACCTCTCTTTCTTCCCTCTGTCTGCCCTTCAAGATATACCTGAATCTGACTTGCATGCAGCTATGGCACAAGAACAAGTACTCAAAGTACTATTATATACAAATACTACATTATGGGTCCTAGCAATATCCATGGAAGCATAGTGAAGCTTAGTTTAGCCATGCCCCCTAATAACATTGTTCACTCTCAGCCTCAATGCAGGTTTTATACCGAGTGAATGGAGAACAGCTGAAGTCATTTCCATGCATAAATCCCACAAGTTCCACAGATCCAGGCAATTACAGATATGCAAGTCTGACTGGCCTCATATGCAAAGATAAAAAACACCAAACACTGGACCCATCTCAGTTTGGATTCATCAAAGGCAGGTCATGCTTACACATCCTGGTGAATGTTATTGAAAAAGTCACCAAAGCTATGGATGAAGGTAAAATGGTACACACCGGCTGACCAAAGCTTTGCACAAAATCTCCCACTTGAGTATCCTCTTACCTAGTTGTGATGGATTTACTGCACATCACCAAGTCAAATATAATCTGAAATACTTGCTCTAGGAATCTAAATGTCGTCTGCAACATCAACAAAACAGTTTGGAGGGACAGCTTTATCTCACAGCCAATACCGCTGTTCTGAAACAGACTCCCCATCTGCCTAAAACAAAGCTCATTCCTGTCCAAATTCAAGAGCAGCATGGATCTATGGATGGGATACAGAAAATGTATCTAAGAAATGTCCCAGATTCTACTAAAGGATAGAGGAAGCTCTTACATGCTTTATCCCATGCATGGGTCTCCTCAAATTATATGTGGTATAATCCCTGTTTTTCTCTGTAGGGGTAATGTATAAGTATTTACCATGGGATGGGTAAGGGCAGCATAACATCAAATGGGATCAGTTAATTCAAATACCAAAAGGGTAATTGCTTAAGCTTAAAATTGCCAACTAAGACAGCTCGCCTAGTATCCATGGACCTGTGTACGTTTAAAATGTCACCTGATTGGGAAGAACTAAAGAAAAGTCATTAGATTCTGTTGCTTACAAGTTTTTGAGATGTGAGATCTGTCCAGTCTGTTAGTCAATGTCTGATGCAGTACTAGTCATAAGTCTATGCCTGGCGCATTCTGTGTGGACCTAACATCAAATTGTGCAAATTAATACAAAAAATAATTATCAATGAAAAAAAAAAATCAAATAATTCAGCTCACCCTAGCATTATGCAATGTTTCCTCTTATAATCAGAACAAGTTATTCAGTAACTTCCTTCAAAAGTAATACCGATATATATGTAGAACATTTTGAAACTATTTTTTTTATGTAATAAAACATTTCATTAGTTTATTTGATAAAGAAAATATTTTCTTAATAAATGTTTGTTACTGTGAACACAAGTAATACTTTGTGCATTGTTTCTTTTTTTGGAGCTTTTCTCATGGGCCTCCGCCGAAAATGGGTACTTTACCCAGTTGGACTTTCCCATTCAGCAAATGTAAAGAAATAAAACATAGCAGACCACCACACCAGGAAACTTTGTACTGCATAACAATGAACCTGTTAAGTTAAAAACATTCATTGTTAAAGTGAACAGCAACCAATGAAAGTATTTTTGCAGGGGCGGTTAATCCCCCTGTAATCCCCATTCTCCCTTTCCCATAAGTGTACTAATACTGAGATTGCTCAAGCTTGGAAGTAAGGTGAAACTTATATATGCACTCAGTTCTGTGATCTTGCTAATTGAGGTGTCAAAGCAAGAAGGAAAATTTGTAGTTTATTAAATATTATCAAATATTCCTATTATTATTAGAAAAAAAATGCCAATTCCTCCTTTGATCATCTATAGCTCTGGCAGAGCCTATATTATAAAAAGGAATGATCAGATGATCGAACATTGTTATATCAATACCTAAATCTCGAAAACGCAAAACAGCAAACAACCAGAACAGCAATTTTTTTTCCCCAGGGAAAAAATCGCTGTTCCCAAAAAAAAAAAAAAAACACTAAACACTAAACACTAAATGAAATGGGGGGATGTGCCCCCCGCACCTCCCTAGATCACACTACAGTGGAGGAAATGGCACAGCCCAGCGATTTCTTTGCCTGGGAAAAAATGTGCTGTTCCGGCCATTCGCGGTTTTTCCAGTTCAACATTTAGTGTTCGAACTAACAGTGTTCGATCATCTGATCGTTCGGTAAACTAAAGTTGACCCCTCTGGCATGCAACAGAATACCAAAACATTAATCTAATGAAAAACAATGCTGGAAATATATTTTGGAAGCAAATATAGTTTATTTGCTGCTCTTCCAGTCCTACTCAGGACTTCATCAGGCACAAACTAAATATACAAATTCTGTAGTGGTGGGGGTGTGCATAGGGAAGACTACCACAGGGAACATGAAGGACCTGACTCTAGCCTGCTTAGTGAGAGTGCTTTATATTAACTAATAGAGATATCTGCCAGCCTTTGTTCTTTTTGCCGACTTTGGCCAATACGGAGGTAGGACTGTCTAGACTAAGGTTGCTGTGCTGGATATGTGAAACGGCCAATAGTTTTAAGAAGAAAACCGGTCATTTGGCATGCATTATGGTAAAATAAGCCCTCAATAGGACTTGCTGAACTGAATTATTCTAGAACAGGAGGGTAAGATGGTATGCTGCCTTATCTACAGCCTGGGTAGATGTCTTTGTTCAAGGCTACTCATCTAATTCACATTTTGTTAACTTTGCTCATGCAGGATTGTCCATAGGGATATCTATTACTGTGTCATATCAGAACAAAAAAAAAATTGTTACATCAGATATCAAATACTTCTTTGAAAAGAAAGAAGATGTATTCATTTAGACGTTTCAGCACTGGAAAGTATGAACTTCAATTTTAACTGGAGAGTCATGTTATTGTAGTCTTTCTTATAGGTTCATAGGTATTTACTAGGCTAATAACCACAAGGGCCTTTTTAGGCCTAGCCATGCATCCAAAATCTCTGACAAGTTCTGATACCCTTGATAAGGGGTATCTCTTAGTCATCTTATTAGTGCATATATAAAACAAACAATACGCCAAGTGTATATAACATTCACAGGACAACCACGAGTTAAACAGGTTTCAAAGAAGATAATACTTGGTAGCAACAAATGCGTACTGCACGAACTGAGGGAGGGTGGCCTAATGGTTAAGGTGTTTGCCTTACAAACACAAGGTGCAGGGTTTGAGTCTCACAAGAGATAATTGGCTAGGCTTAAAATGGCTCGCAAGGGCAGTTAGCTTAGTACTAACCTATGAACAAATAATTTTATTAAATAGCGAGCGCTTTCACCAACATAGCTTCTTCAAGCTTTGCAAAACATAAACAGCATAGATATTCAAATACTGCTACCAAAGCAGCAATTGGTTTGCATCATTAGTGACATCATACATATTCACATCTTAAATTTTAAAGTCTCAGCGCTACGAACATAAATTGATAAAATAAGCATTTTCTTAAGCATTTTCATAATATATGCACCTTATGCCTAATGAAGTTAACTTGCAAGTTTATACAAATATGTAAAGATGTAAAAAATATATATATATACCTCAGCGCTACAAACATACAAAGAGCAAGTCCATAAAACAAACGTTGAAGTCGCAACCACACAAACTACATGTACCTAAAAACTACATATACCTAAAAAACATATGTATAAATACTGTCAAATACATGCTATAATAGCATATAATAAGGCATATAATAAAGCATGTATGACTACAAATACATATAAACATGTATCTTCAACACTTCTATTCAAAAAGGGGCACATGCTATAAACTCAAAATAAATATATGTATGTAATAGAGTACAGGACAATAAAATGTGGAACTACGAAGGTAAATATATCATGATTTCAGCACTTTAAACCTTCTATCTCCAGAAACTTGCTTCAAATAAATTTTGTCACACAAAACTGAGTAAAAAATGTTATATATAAAAGCATATGTAATAAAAAATATAATAAAACACAAAATACTACAAATACATATGAACATGTATCCATAGAACTTCTATTCAGGAAAAATATCTATTCATGAAAAATACATGTTAGAAGCTCAAAAAATATATAATAAAATACAAGAACAAAGCTTGAAGAAGCCATGTTGGTGAAAGCGCTCGCTATTTAATAAAATTATTTGTTCGTCTATCAGTTCGTGCAGTACGCATTTGTTGCTACCAAGTATTATCTTCTTTGAAACCTGTTTAAGTCATGGTTGCCCTGTGAATGTTATATACGCTTGGCATATTGTTTGTTAATATATATTTTATTGGGCACAGGAGCATTTACTCTCGGGCTGTGCTTCTTTATTATAATTTTTGGTATTCTTTACTACGTTACGCACATACCGAGAGACATGGCAGATTTAGTGAATGATAATGTGGAACTACCGTATGTTCCACCTGAACAAGTTTGTCCTAGTAGGAACACTAGTAGATTCCAAGACTGTGTTTTTTGTGAAGAGAATTTACTTATGCTGTATGATGCCACGGAAGGTGACACAATGGAAGGTGTGGAGAATGAGTGCTTGGAGGGGTTAACGGAGGAATTGAGCAGATTCGAGTTTGATTTGTTGAAATTAAAGTGGATGCAATTGCAGCGCCAGCATTTTGAGGTATGCTTACAGAGAAGAATTGTTCCCAGGGGGCTGCGCATCAAGAAGATGCCCACTACAGGTAATCTTCACCCAGAACTTTTATACAAGTTGGTGAAAGCGCTCGCTATTTAATAAAATTATTTGTTCGTCTATCAGTTCGTGCAGTACGCATCTGTTGCTACCAAGTATTATCTTCTTTGAAACCTGTTTAAGTCATGTTTGCCCTGTGAATGTTATATACGCTTGGCGTATTGTTTGTTTTATATATTTTATTGGGCACAGGAGCATTTACTCTCGGGCTGTGCTTCTTTATTATAATCTTATTAGTGCATGCCTATTCTGTTGATTGGCTTCTAATTAATTGTCTAGTTTGCTACATAATGTCATTTTTGGGTCGTATAAAATCTTGAAAGTCCATAATGACCAACATGGTTAGCTGGTTTTAATAAAGTTTATTTCTTTGCTATTTTATTGCTTTATTATTCGTATGTCCTACTTTTCTTTTGGGATGGAATGCAATATCCTCATCAACACTGGAAACATCTATTAAGTCTTCCGTAGGTGATCACTCATAGATAAAGCTAAGAAACTACAGCTTGAATCTTCATAATGATCTCTTAATCTTCTGAGATTAACGTAACCCTTCTGCATTTAGGCAAACAATGATCATACTCCAACCAGCTAAACCTCTTTACCTTACATACCTTCCTAGAGAAATCAATATATAATTTAAAAGCAGGACTGCCATATCTAAAAGCTTCTGTATCATAAAGTAAATGCTAAAAAAATGTTTTCTTCCATAATGTTATAATCAGCCTCACCCTAAACCCTCTACTATGAAATACTGCTACTTACATAGCTATGATGTTTTCAGTCCTGGAATTCATCTACCAAAAGGATTTTCCCAGACTCTGTATGTTACAAAGCAAATATATCATAAGGTTCTTCTTTCCAATACTTGTAACAGCATTTGAATCAAAATTTAGTTATGGTCTTCATCCAAATAAGCTACTGGCCATCACTTTCCCTGGTCTTGAAAACCTACATATTTCCCATTACTTTACTTATACTTACCTCACTTGCAAGTACATTCGAGTCATAAACTTTGGATAGACTCTTAACAATCTACAACCAACAAAGACTCATTAAATATAGGCAATATTCCTTCACAATTGTATCATTTGTCCCCAAAACAGGTACATCTGAAGAGTCATCCTTACTGTTTTCAACTTTATGCACATTGCATTGCTCTTGTCCTGTTGAACAGAGACAGAAAAGTAGCACTTACAATCCATACCTGAGAGTCACATTCATATATCAGCTACTCTACTATTTTGCCACTAGCAAGTGGATTTATGGAAAAATAAATTCATAAATGAATATATTTCTGCCACTTTCCAAGGAACATGGCCTCTGAATATCTCTCTTTGAGTATTCCCTCTTCTAGAGACTGTGTGACCCTCACCACTACCCAGGTCGATGAGATAATCATCTAATACAAAACAATAATAGTCAACAACTATCATATTAAACATGTTCTCATGTCAAGTGTAAACTCTCTGCCTCAAAGAAATGAATGTATAGCCTTGCCCCTATATTACTATATCTCAAGAATCATGTAATAGCTCACGGAAATAAAATATATTAATCCACCAAACTGATATCAGACTTAAATTTCAAACATATATATAATATATATATATATATATATATATATATATATATATATATATATATATATACAGCCACAGTCTCACAGACTTGATAACTTTTCTAGCCATATTCTTCTCCTTTCTGATGTGCAATATGAAATGTTAGAACATCACTTTATTATACCCATAAATGTATTCAAATGTAACTAATAAGACATGAAGATTAGCAAGGCATCAGGAAGGAAAAAACATCCAAATGCACTCACTCCATAGAATATATGAGACCACTTGTGTTACAGTTAAGCAAAAATAACTGAAACACATGAAAATAATAATCATGGCAAAATAAAGAACACAAGGTAAGCAAAATGCAACAAACATGCACTGATTATGCCATCAGTGGTCAAAAGATATGTGTCATTTTCACAGAAAAGAACTTCAAATTGCCATGTGGCATTACCGTTGATGGCAAACAAATTCTGTACACCAGGAGTACCTTCTGTACAATACCCCATGCAAGTGAGAACATCTTTAAAAATCTAAGCTGTTACCAACATAAATGCTATTTGAGGCTGCACCAAGGTATAGGGATGATCTTAATACTGCAGCTTCCAGTACCTACCACATGACCCTGTAATGCACACCAGCTGATCTCCCTATCAATTATACTGCTGGTCACTCAATTGTAGATACTTCCAGCTAAGAGGTATAACAGCTGACCTGTTCCCAAAAACCTCAGGCCAAAATAAATAAAGAGGTTAGTTCCAGAAAAAACGATCATGCCAAATAAATATACACATCACCCTCAGAATTTATTAAAATTAGCTTAATTGCACATTCATTCAAGTGTCAAAGTGAAGAAAAATCCTGCCCAAAGCTTTTTTTCTCTGCAACTTATTTATGCAAAGTAAAGCTTTAAAGGATGGTATATTTTCCTTTCTTTGACTGAATTACGTAAATCCCAGAAATGCAGCTTCTCATTGGGTATAATTCAGCCTTATTCTTTTAAAATTTGTTATAAAGTGCAAGTGAGTTAAGCATAACATACCATAGTCAGCCTTAATTTAAGAAAACAATACTGAATGCCAAATCCATACTTTAACGTTTAGATCAATAACTTGTTATAACAAAATATCCATTACTCACTGCAATGTCCTCTGATAATGCAAACTGAGAAGTTTTTGTTCATTCAGGTGCCATACTATTAAGATACTCAAACAAACCAAATTCTTCATCTGGACAAAACATTAAAATTGATTTCAGGAAATATCATCATAGAGCAGGTAGTCAGGAGAGAGCATATTGCAGCCTGACTACCAATAGACCACAAACACAGCAAGTCCTGGTGGTCAAATCACCAGAATGGTCATACCTGAGTTTCTCATCCCTGGAGTCAGTTTCAGGGTTATCTCTTGTAGTTTGTTCTGAGAAGTAAGGTCTGCCCTTCCCTTGACATTCTTGATATACTCCTTCTATGGTGGTGTCTATTTCTGTCTGGCTATATACTCTAGCAAGTAGTTCTCCTAACACTTCCATGGACCTCTCCAACTCATCATTTTTACTATGTAATATTGAGGCTCCCAGGAACTGCCCTTCCATAACATTTTTGCTAAAATGGGAAAACTCAATAGAGATGCTGGGTAGATTCTTACAGTACCTACACACAATGACACCATTTTTAAAATTTACCTGTAAGTACTTAAATGAGCAAATAGAATTCCTTGATGTTCTAGTGAAAAAATTAGAAATGGGGCAGACAGCTACTGGTCTGTATAGAAAACCAAGTAGAAAGAATTCCATATTACGTAAAAACAGCATGCATCCAAGGTATGATAGCAAAAACGTTATGAAAGGGCGCCACCATAGGAGTATATCAAGAACGTCAAGGGAAGGGTAGACATTACTTCTCAAAACAAACTACAAGAGATAACCCTGAAACCGACTCCAGAGATGAGAAACACAGGTTCCCCATTACATATGCAAGTGATGTCAGTCAATTTTGTGATATATTTAGGAAGAACTGGAATATATTGTTAGCCACTAAAGAACTTGAAAGCATCATAGACTCTGGACCTCACTTCTCATTTACAAACAAAAAAAATCACTTAAAAGGCAGCTAAGTTATAAAACCCAAACACATAATTTTTATTTTATTTTACATTTGCTGACAGGGCTAGTCTATTTGGATACATGTCTATTTCCAGTAGAGGCCAGGGGAGAAAAGCTGCACAAACACAAAAAAATATAGAGCAAAACTAGTTATACAAAAAATAAATATTTTACAAATGGAAAGTAGCACATAAACAATGCCAGAAGCATGGCCAACAAAATACATCAGGTGATAAAATTGCTAATGCAAGAGGTGATAGAAATCTTATGTATTACATGACAGACCATGTTGATTGACCTGCATAGAGGAATCACATTGCAAGTTTTTTTTTTTTTTTTTTTTTTGTAGTTCAGTGGAAATGGTAAAGTGAAAGTTGAAAAATAGTACTGTAGAAACCTAGTAAAGTATTCGAAGTGACCAAGAACGGGTAGAAGCAATAAAAGGTTCAGTCAGGGTTAGTACAAGGACAGAGCCATTGGGAATTAAGCAAAGTTTTTAGATGCTTCTTGAAAGTGGGTAAAGAAGTAAGTGCAGCAAGTTCACTTGGAAGCTTGTTCCGGATAGGTCCAGTAGAGTTGGAGAACAAACAGTCCCCAGCTTTGTTGTGGGATTTATGGGAGGCTGCTAGGAGCTTGGTGGCAGAGTGCAAGGAAGGGAGGTTTTTATAAGGAGTAATTAGAGTACAAAGTATCGTAGTATTTGAAGGATGATAGAAGATTTTGTGGGTGATGGTTAGTTGCTGTAGTAGTATTTAATTTTGTAATTCCAGCCAGCCCAGTTGTTTAAGATTTGAGCAATGATAGGTACGAAAAGGGGCTCCTGTCACAAATCTGGCAATATTGTTATATGAAGTTGCTAGTTTATTGAAATTAGATTTAGATAAGTAAAAATTGGTGAGGCATAGAGAAGGGTAGCAGGTGCATTTGTGCGATGGTACTTCTGACTGAAGCAGTAAGGAAGGGTTTCAGCTTATATAGAGATCCAAGTTTTCTATTGACTGACTTGATGGTTAAGTTAATATGTGAATCAAAGTTGAGATTATGGTCTATTATGACACCTAGAAGTTTAGTAGTAGGGTCAGGGGTTATTATTGTGCCATTGTTAGATGTTATATTGAAGGTAAAAGTAGATGACTTCTGTGTAGGTGTGAAAAGTAATAATTTAGTTTTTTGGGGATTCAGTAAGAGATAATATTGATAGAACCAGTTTTCAGCTGCTGTGAAAACTTTTTGTGTAGTAGTCTGAAGCTCAGCAGGGGAGGATGCTGAACATATCAGTGTTGAGTCATTGGCATATTGAATACAGATGGATTGTGGAAGGGACTTATTTAGATCATTAATAAAAATAGAAAAGATGAGAGGTCCCATTATGGAACCTTGTGGCACTCCTATTTTGATGGGAAGCAGAGATGATATGTGATTGTCCCAAAGAGCTGCTTGCTGTCTATTTTCTAAGTAGGAATTAAACCACTGGATAGTCTGGGTGTCCAAATAAAGAGATTTAAGGATGTTTAGTAAGAGAGTATGGTTGACCATATCAAAGGCCTTAGAGAGGTCTAAGAAGAGAGCTGAGGACAGCAAGTTGTTATTCCGATTTTTATTAATATGGTCTGTGAATGACAAGAGTGCAGTAGTAGTGCTGTGATAAGGTCTAAAACCATGTTGGCAGTCTGCTAGAAGATTGTTTTGGAGAAGATGGTTGAGTAATTGCCGATGTACACATCTTTCCATGATTTTAGCTAACGGTGAAAGTAAGGCTATGGGATGGAAGTTGGAGAGTTCATTAGAGTTACCACCTTTATGAAGAGGAATGATTTGAGAGACTTTCCAAAGGGATGGGATAAAGCCTTCAGTTATGGTTTGATTTATTAAAATGGAGACAGGAAAGGCAAGTACTTTGGCTGCAATTTGAAGGTACTCATCTGGGAGGAGGTCAGCTGAGGGACTACAAGGTTTAAGTTTCATAAGTATGGTGTGGATGAGATCTGTCAAGACTGGTTACAGTTTGAAAGTGGGGGGATTATTGTTAAGGGAGTAAGGTGCCTGTTTGGAATGAGGTGACAAGGTTGAGGCTAGGGAAGTAACAGTGTCAGAGAAAAATTTGTTGAAAGTATCAGCAATTTGGTTAGGTGTACTCTGAGTGAGGTTAGAAGGAGTGTGTGTTTTAGAATTACCTGTATGTTGTAGTTTGTTGATACCTGACCAGAATTTCTGAGGGTTTTGGCGTTGTGTGTGTTGATATTTTTTTTTTATCAAGGAGTATTAATTTCTTTATTTTGTTTCTAAGTTGTTTAAAGGTTTGGTGGTCAGATGGGTTTTTAGTACTATGCCATTTGGCCCAAGTTCTATTTCTATGTAACATTTTTTGTTTGGTCTCTTTGGTTAGCCAAGGAGCAGGCTTTGCTTTGGTTTTAATTAATCTAGTGGGGGCATGGTGGTTGAGAATTTGAAGGAAGTTGTTGTTAAAGTAGGAAACTGCCTCATCAAGAGGTAAGTATTTTAGGGGAGACCAATTTCAAGCTTTGAGCTCTATTTGGAAGTTTGTTTGGTTGAACTTTGTTTTGTTCCTGGTTGTTCTGAATTGTGTATGGTTGAGGATAGGGCTTTTTTGTCTGGTAATAAAAGTGGTTAAATGGTCACTGATATTATCAGGTAGTGTGCCCATGGTATAAGCCATAGGGTTACTATTGACTAGAATCCAGTCAAGGGTGCTTTGTTTGGAGCTGGTTTTATTTATTCTAGTGGGGACAGTAATGGTTTGATTAAAGCCATAGAGGTTTATGTGAGAAGTTGTTTTTTGGGAAATGCAACAATTCCAATCAATATTAAAGACTCCTAGTAGTATAGTTTCCTGAGGGAAGGAGGTGGAGAGCCAGCTCAGTATATTTTCAAGGGTATTAATATTATTGCCTGGGGGGATGTAACAGCAAATTATATAAATGGATTTGTTTGTATTAATTTGTAGTTTGGTGATTAGGATTTCACTATTACTTGGTGAGGGTGGTTTGGTATCTAGTAGGGTAACCAGTAATTCAGTTTTATAGAGTATTGCTACACCTCTGCCCTTTTTGATATGACAGTCAAGTCTGATGATGTTATATCCTGGTGGTATTATGTCATTATCCTTAGTTTCTGATTTAAGCCAGGTTGCAGTTAGCATAAGATATCAAAGGAATATAGATCAAAAAGGGCATGCAGTTGGGCTATTTTATTGTTTAGGCTGCGTATATTTAGGTGGGCTATCTGGAGAGAACTGGGATTGGTGGTAGGATTTATAGAATTTGCGTGGTTTAGTGAGGGGATAGTAGGGTGGTAGTTGTTTGGGCTTGGGTTAGGATGAATGCTGCCATAAAGGAGTAGTAGCTGGTGGTGACTATGTAAGTATTTGGAAAGTTTGGAAGAAATTGGAAAAGGTTTCTTGTTTTGGAAAAACTTGATATGTGTAGTTCTATGGTAATAAGGTATGAGGTAGGAAGATGATGAAGTTATATTAGTGTGTGTTTGTGGGGTGTAATCATAGTGAAAAGTAGTTTGTTTTACTGTTAGTTGAGATTCAGTTAATGTTTTGTTTTCATAGAAAGTGAGAGATTAAGAAATGAGAAGAGTGTTGAGGAGTAAGAAGGAGGAGAGTAGGAGGTTATATTTAGTAATGTTTGGGTTATGCATAGCAAGCAGAGGTGTGTTCTAAGAGGTAGGTAATAGTTAGATATGAAGATAGGAGGTTAACAGGGTGGAGTTGTTTTCATAGAGGAACAGATTGAAATATTAATGAGTGGACGGGACTTGTTAAATGTGTTAATAGAAGGAGATGGTTATTGGTGGATGAAGTAGGGGGTTGGGTTATTATGCTATAAGTTTAGGATCACTAGGGTGGGTGGGAATTGGGGGTAGGGTAGGGGAGCGGAGTTTGCCCGCGGGGCGAATGGAGCAGGTAGAGCAAAGGAGAAGGAAAGCCAGAAAAAAAATCAGTCAGCTCATTTAGAATCACTCCCAGGGTCAGGTAAGCTATCCTAGAGGGAGAAGGAAATAGTAGGGTGTATAGGAGGTAAAACAGAGAGACTTAGAGGCAATTTAAACAGTACAGACAGGGCTAAACTATTGGGGAATCCTAAGAATTACCAGAAATACAAGGGACAAGGTTGGGAGGGCAGGAGGGTCTAAACATATATTTTACATTAAACTATTTGTAGGATATGAAAACTAAGTTAGGGATAAAGGTTCCTTTATGTGTTTTGTTTTAATAGGCATGGGAATCCAGAGGTAAGGAGAAAGCCTCAGGGAGGGAAAGGTAGCACTGCGTGGGGTACGTACCAAAAATTGGATTGGATTGTTTCTCTGAGCAAGGGATTTCCAATAAGGGAAGGAAATAACAAGTCGTATAATGCCATCTAGTGGCCTTGGTTAGGAATTACTTCCCAAAATTACAAAGGTAAAAGAAAATCGGGCACAGGTGAGAAGGTAAATGGGGTAAAATAAGGAAGTCAGGACGGTGGCAAGCTGCTGGCAGACACGAGGCTGAGCCCTATCCTGGGACAATATGTCACCAAAAAGTGGTACAATTAAGATTAATAAGTAAATAGCAGCAAGAGAAATACATACATGCAGCAATCCTTAGGGAAGGTGCTGTATAGAGTTCCGTGATGGAACTGATATTCCACTCTAACTTGAGGAGCTTCAATGGAGGGTAGTCCCTGAATGCATCAGATAGGACAGGGACATATATGTGCAGGAACTGCAGAGCTTGTAAGTATATTTTCTCATGTAGTACTTTTGTACTTCCACAGCAAAAGTTTAGAATTGAATTTAATTTCTATTCAGACTGCAGGACTAGAAATATAGTCTATATTAGTTTTTACCAATATTGTAAAGTTTTTTTTTATGTGGGCAAGACTAACAGAATGTTCAAAGAATGCATTTTAGAACATATGAGGGACATAGTAAACAAAAAGGAGAGTAGTGCCCTAGTTAAACATGTAGAAGCTGAAGGGGTGCACCATGTTTTTAAATTTTTAGTTTTAGAAGTTCTGGAAGAAAGTATCAGAGGGGGTGACATTAGAAACAGAACATAAGAGGCTGAGCAAAAATGGATTCTGCAACTAAATGCAGACAAACCCCAGGCATTAATGACACTGTTTCTTTGAACCATTTTTAATGGCAAGAGCCTTAAAGCACTAATTCCCTTCTACACGGTTCTATAGGCATTCACATTTGAACCTGCATACTGTTTTTAACAGTTTCATGTCTATTTATGTTTCTTTCTACTATTTTTAAATTAATTGAGTCTGATATAAATATTTAATTGTTTGTTTTAACTGACTGGTCACTTTGAAAGTATATATATCAAGGAAGGCATGTGATGGTTTATTAAGTCTGATGAAGCGACCTGGAAGGTCATGAAAGCACTCAGTTTGTCCTTACAATAAAGAATGTTCCTTCTACTGTGGCAGTTCGACTTTTTATACATACATTATATTTGAGGCTGTTCTTTTAATTGAAAAATTTCTTGTAACTCATAAAAGCTTTATGTGATAAAATCATTTAATAGGGAAACAAAAAAGAAAATCCATGTACAATTTCAAACAGAGGTAGAAAGAGATACTTTGAAAGGACATTTGAAAATGTTATGTAAAGACGTACTGGACATTGCAAAAGTTTATAAGAAAAGGGGTTTATGGACTGGTGTCTGAGATTGTTAATATTGTGTTAAATATAAAAAAAGAAAACATATACTTAATACCAAGCATGATAAAAGTGGAGGGGAGTAGCAGTGTTGTAAAACACTGGGGACAACCAAAAACATGTTTTTATTTTTTAATGTATTTATTTATTTATTTTTGTGGAAAAGAAGAACACATAAGTAACTGTGACAAAAGAAAATACTATATTTGTGGGGAAATGGGATATAATGAGGAGAATTTATTAAAGTCTACATGGTATTTTTTACTGTGAAGTTCCATGGTATACAAATCACCTCATAAAGAGGTGAATCTCATGCAAATGAGGCAAATAGAGTGATCCAGCAGGGAGCTAGGCATCCCTGCAAACCCTGTGTTGGTGTCCGTAGTGTACATGGAAAAAAATCTGTGTACAGGATTTCAAACAGACAACAGAGGCTGTAAAATCTCAGGTAGATGGACAGAAATGGCATAGCACATATAAATTTGAGCAGAAAACTACTCACCTTGAGTCCAAAAACATAAGGGACATAAGTTAAAATATATTTTTTTTAGTGATCTGGTCATGTTTGGGCAGGGCGCCACAGTGCGCAAACATGCTTTTATGAAAAAAAAAGAGTGTAAAAACCACAGTTAATAGTATGTGACAGAAATGTATTATAGCACCCTGCATGAAGTATCTACGATGGTGGAATGGTGCTGTTGCTAATGAGGTAGGGCCTGGAACCATATAGTTCCTGGTTGTGTGCACAGAACTCTATGCAAATGAGGTGGGGTTACTGACTAGCACAAAAGGGTATCTGTGTGCGCATATACCTTCCATGTTGGTAGAGAACCATGTTCTCCACAGAACAGGTAGCTGACATCAGAAGGGGTTGTGTCTGAGGACTTGTAAGCTCATTGGAGCTCAGTTGTGCCTGTTTGCACAGCACACTGCTGTGCTCAGCAGGGGGTGTTTACAAGGATTACTAAGCTTTATTTACCTTCAGGGTGTGTGTTTCCATGTGTTTGCATGGTATATCAGTGGACGAGGCACTCTCAGGGCTGTAACATAGATATTCTCACATTATTGTATGCCTCTCCTCATGCAGGATAACAATGTACATATTTATGCTGTTGATTGTGTGATGAACGTCTCCTCTCTGTCTGATGACCTAAGTGGCTCAGTGACCTAGGGAAGCTAGCACGAGTAATGGAGTTGATGGTTCTATGAGCGCAATCCTGTTGCCCCATCATCAAAATGACCTGTTATGTATAAATGCCTATACAAACAGATACACGCATACATATCCATCTGTTACTGTCTCTCTCTCACATGCATAGTATATCTATCACTATGTAGTATCAAATAGATATATACAAATATATATATATATATATATATATATATATATATATATATATATATATACATATATATATATATATATAGAGAGAGAGAGAGAGAGCTATATATATATATATATTAAAATGATACATACACCTCCATATATCTACAAAAGGCATATGCATATCATACGCACATGCAACTACAGTTATATATATACATCCCTGTTATATACAGAAATATGTGTGTGGATGTCTGTATCATCTGGCTTTCCCTAATAATGATGAGTAAATCTCCACTATCACACAGCCATACTGTTGCTCAAAGGATCCAAACTATGAGTGCCACAGTACAAATTCCACTTACTCACAGACCACTATATCTGCTAGATGTCACCACATAGACAGACACAGGTGAGGAGGTGCTGTAATGTATAATGTTGTCAGCACATTTACAGACAGGGCAGCTTGTTCCTGCCCACAGGTATGCCTGTGTAACTGCAAGCAGCCACATATGCCCATACTGGTAAGTGTACACACATAGCTAGGATAATTACAGGTATCCCACTGCTTGGATACTAGATGCAGATAACACTATGAAGCAATATCACACTGCAGGCCACAGATGCTGGTCAACACAGGCCTAGTTTGTGTAATACGTACTGTGCCTGCAATCACAAATCCAACACAAATAATGTGTGGTGTGTGTGATAACTACTGTGATCTATAGTGTATAAAACTAGATAGGTAGGGGTTTTAATCTCACTCAAGCCCACTTGGTACATGAGTGTGTCAGAGTGTGTGCATCAGTGTATCTCCCTGCAAATTTATTTATTTTATTTTACATTTGTTGACCGGGCTAGTCTAGCTGGATATATGTCCATTTTCAGTAGAGGCCCGGGGAGATAAGCTCCGCTTATATAATTTTAATGATACTAAGTAAAAACTATTAAGAACTACATGCAAATATAATAACATAATAATAAGCCAAATGAAAGGAGATGCCCTTATGGGCTATCCACCTGCAATGGTCATGCTCTTTTTGGCCCTGTAACTTGTTGCTGGCTTGCACACTGCCCTCTTATACAAGGCCTGATGGTGTCCATCACCTTAAAACTGCCAGCTGACAGTATGAAATCAGGTGTAAGCCATAGTGCATGCAATAAATAATGTGATCTATAGTGTATAAGACTAGCAAGGTAGGGCTTCTAATCTCACTCCAGCCCACTTGGTGCATGTGTGTATATCCATATGGCATACACTTGTTAGCCTAGAGATATGTAGGGTTTTGCAGAGTTTTATTTGTAGTGGGTGATGTGGCCTCCCCAAGGGATTTACCACAACAAGGCCTGTGTATGTCATCAAGCATAATATGTCCTAATATGATAGTATTAGCAGACATGAGGTGTGTTACATGCACCACGTACTGTGATCTATAGTATGTACCATTACATAGGTAAGTGCTCACACCTACACACAGCCAACCTGCACTATGTGTGTGCTTTGGCGTGTCCTGTCCTCATTGATTGCAAGTGTCAATGTAGCCATGTGTTTGTGTTAGACAGTTAGAGCATTTTACATTATGTCATGTAACCATGGGACATATGGATTTAACACAGAAAATAATGTAACCTTCGACTGTCACTGGTCAGAAAGATGTGGATGCATTCACTGTTGTGCAACCAGTACCAACAGGTATGGGATGTACATCCCAGACTGGCACTGGTATACTGAACATGGCAATCATCACAGCTATCATTGTGTGCAATGGCACCCTTGCCAAGTTACTAAACAGGCATATCCTACAACTGTAGCAGCCACAAGTTGCCAAGGTACACCAATGCACAATGTAGAGAACATGTCCTTTGGAGTCCATGCTAGGACCATACATGTGTAGTCTATCTTTGAATCTCTGAAATGCTTTGGAGGGGATGTGTATGGCTCCATACAGGGAGGTGTCAGTTCCCATTGTGTACCTCCCATATATCCATGCCATGACTAATACATGTGTCACTTGTGCGACAGACCAACAACATTGTTGTGGTATGCATAGTACATGCTGGTGAGACAGGTATGTAACACAGGCAGTACACCCTACATGACACAGGCCCCCCATGGATGTCACTCACACAGCTGCTGTGACACACATCATGAGCAGGTTACACACTGGGATGCAGAAGGCAATAATCATAGCTGTTGCCAGCAACTGTTGGTACTGGACACAGGATATATGTAGATGTGTCATCTACATCAGAACCCTGGTGGCACTTATGAAGGGTAGCAGTCCTTCTCACAGATTAGGGATGCATGAGTATGCTGAATGCCAACATTGTCCTTGTTAGCCTGGTATAAACATATGGACCTATGGGCCATGCAGTTATAGTGCTGTACCTTGCTGATGATATATGTCTGCTGTGCTGACATGCCTCCCTGTGCTGTTTTATTTCTGCTGTGTATCCATAAGTTATCCTAATAGACTCCTGTAAGAGAAATATAAACAGAGACAAAAATAAAAGTAAAAAAGGATAACTACGGCTCAAAGTAACACTGAAGCCACTTTACATACATAAACAGGCCCATGACACACCTGTCATTGTCTAACTATACAGCCAGTTTAACAAAATACAACATAAGCATCATATAAGATACAGAAATGCATATGGCATACACATAACAAATGCCAGCATACAGTATCTCTCGTTAACCACTATGAGTGGCATGGTGACCAACACTGAATAACACGGGTACATGTTAAGTAATACAGTCACCTGTACATCAGACACATAGCTGCATTTACCTGCATCAATGTCAAGGATGACAGGGATGTGGCACACATATTATCACTTGCACAGGGTGTTTTGTGGAGATGCAGGAGGCCTAGGCTGTCCCAAATAGTAGACAACATTTGTGTGAGTCAGGGGTGAGCACATCAGATGGAGCATGGAGAGGTGCTGTGTATGTCTGTAGGTGACCTGCATATCACAATGGTGTGTGAGTGTGAACATGTACACAGTCAAATCTGTGCTAGCCATATATGTGTGTATGTTGGACAGCTGTGGACCATACATTGTAGAATTGACACAGAAGTGGTGCTATTACCTGACGGTGACTGCTGTCTGCTGGGATCGTGTCCTCCACAGGACCACCCAGGTCCATGAGCCCATGGCCTGCCACATCATGGTGTAGACAGCACACTCCCCTCTGTAGCACTCAATGCACTGACACTATTGGAGCTTGAGTGTGCACGGCTGGGTGCACTCTCAGCAGATGTTGTTGCTGCCCTATGTCCACTGGTCCTACACTCAACTCCAACCTAATATTCTAGCACAGACAATGTGCGGTCCAAAGCAGACACTGTCTCAGCCCACTGTGTGTCCACTGCATCAGTCAACTGATTCAGGCTGTCTCCAATGCAGTGGAGGCTGTCACAGATATCAGACTGTGTGGCATCTATAACCCTAAGCATACGCCTGGCCTTCTGTTCAGAATGTGCCTGTGCCTCCATGATGGCTCAAAACATGTGCCTGGCAACCCATGATGTGACACCTGCAAAAGGTGGTGGATGGACAAGCGGGCCTCCTACAAGCACCCCTGTCAATCTGCCTGTGTGGGACCTCACCAGCTGTCTGGCTACTGCCAGTGTCTATACTCACTGGAGGCATAGTTGCCACACTTTTCTTTTCAATGTCACCACCCTCTGACTGTTCAATATCTGTGGCCTCCGGGGATGGGGTATGTGTAGGCATACAGACTGTGTGGGGGTGACAATGGGGGCAGAAGAATGATGTCTATCTGTGGGACTGATTCAGCCTCTGACATCCCCACCTGTGTCTCACTGTGGCCACCGTCATCATCAGTGTCCGAGACGACATCAGGTTGTATAGGGGACAGACTCCAACCCCCACAGTCACCTGCAATAAGAGTGGAAAAAAGCAGTTCATTAATACCTGCACTATTGTGTATGAAAAGCATCCAAGACTCCTAACAATGAAGACCCACAACTGTATTAGTGGTCAAACAACTTAATTCTCTGCCTTCAGCCATAAAGCACTACCTTGGAACACAATTTAAAATCAAATCAAGACCTTTATAGGCATCACTTGAAGTAAATTAAAGCAAATATGAGCAGTAATATTTACCTTTTACTTACTCAGTAGGACACTAGAATTGAAAAAACAACACATAAAACCAGTGCAACTCTCTTCACAATTATATGGAAATACACATCTAACTGCCTAATGTATTTGCCTTCAAACTGTTGTATTTTAAAAAGCATTTTAGATGCCTTGCCTCATTTAAACCAGGAGCCTTATCTGCTCTTACCTGTAATTGCCAAAGTGTATCTGTTTGTTGAACTACACTCCTGTGACTACTCCCTTTTGAAACCTTAGGTACCTCCTCTATACTGGCAAATAAAAACATACCATATTGTCTACACACATAATTATGTGTACATAGGGCATTATTCTGTCCCTTAACCATACTGGACTATAATTGTTCCTTAACAAAATGTGTCACACTTACCAGGGGCAGGACCAAGGCTTTGGAAAATACCTGATGCATCTGTGAAAAGTTGGGGGTGGGGTAATGTCAGTACCACTGCATGTTGCAGCACAACAAGGTAATACATCCATATATCTCACATTTACAGTAGCTACTCTATTACTTGGTATATCGGTCCCAATGTGCATATGAGTGTATACCTGAGGTTATACTCCCCCAAAGAACAAAGACCTGACCCAAACATAAATGTATATACAGTTCACCACACAAAAAGAATATATATCCAAAGAACGACCCAGCCAGTAAATCCAATGATTTATTTTCGTAATAACAAAACTTGACTTCTCCAGCGCCTCGGCAAAAGCCTTTAACAGAGTATACCAATTCCATTTCTCGTTTCTTTTTATATAATAAAAACAGCACTAATAAAACAATTAAGAACAACTCATTACAAGAGCTATTTCCAATTAAGCTCTCTATATAACCCATTAGGATACAGAGTGTTAAATTTTAAAATAAAAAGTGCTTCCTTCCATTGCAATTTATTTTTTAGGCACACGCCTCTTTCACAATACCTTTTTCTAAAATCGTGCCTTTTAGCTTATTCCCATCACTATTATGGTACATTTTAAAGTGTAAACCTAAAGGACGTTCCACTTTTTCATTTCCGATGTTTCTTAAATGTTCTAAAAATCCAACTCGGAAACTACGTTTAGATTCCCCTATATAAAATACATTACATTCACATTTAAGGACATAAATAATTCCTTCCGTCACACAACTGTACCTATCATTCAAGTTAAATTTCTGTCCATTTATTCTATCAAAAGAACTTACTGTGTAACTACATATACTGCAATGTCCACAGGCTTTAAAGCCTGGATTTAATATGTGTTTATTCAATCTTGTTACAGGAAAAGTGAACTGAGCATGCACCAACATATCTTTGATGCTTTTTCCACGCTTATATGACACCATAGGTCTTTGAGGTAATAACTCTCTCAAAAGGGGGTCTTGTGTCAGATAATTCCAATAGAACATAATTATTTTAACTTCTGTATGAACCCCATAAGTAGTCACAAACATACTTTATCTACTTGCTTATTATTTTACCTCTATACTCCACTAATTTATTAACATGGCTTTCAAGCCTAAGGTTATTTCTAGCTTGCTCTACACATTCTGCACCATAACCTCTCTGTATAAATGTGTTACAAATTTGTTCAATTTGTTTCTCTTTTTACTTTATATCACTAGTTAGCCTTGAAATTTGCAACAATTCATTATAAGGAAGTGCAGATATTAAGTGTGGTGGATGGCAACTAGTTCCATATATAAAATTATTTACTCCCTCAAATTTATAATGAACTGAGGTCGCCACTTTATTACCTTCTACTTCTAGATTTACATCTAAAAATGTCACTTTCTCTCCACACTGAGCACCATCAAAGTTTATTCCAAAATTATTACAGTCTAATCCCCAAATGAAATTATCTGCACTGGATCTACCACCTTCACATAGAAAAATTAAACCATCTATGTAACGGTGGTATTCTACCACATAATTTCTGAAAAAAATCATTCTATACAAAAATTTACTTCAAAATGTCCCATGAATAAATTGGCATGCATTGGGGCAAACACAAATGTATATACAGCCTGACACACTGACTGCTACAGTATTACAATGCGATCACAGTAAGCTTACCTGCACGTTCCTCAGCTGTGGAAACTGTGGCACCCACCTCCACGATGTACAGTGTGATGGATGCCTGGGAGCTGTCACATGTGCCTAGGGTTGCCAGGAATTCCTCAGTGGCCAAGAGTTGCTGTTCTGCTGCAGGCCCTCCACCAGTGACAGCATGATCCCTGGCTATATCCGCTGCCCGGTGACCTGCAGCATTAATAATATCCGTTGCCCGATGTCGAACCTGCTCATATATCCTGCCCTGCTGGCCCCTGGTATTAATGTCGCATACAAGGTCTGACCACAATGCAATCTACTGTTCTCTATTAAGTCTCCCACTGGATAACAGGATGTCATGATGCTTCCTTAGTCCTTGCAAGAGTATGTCATTCTCTGCATCTGAGAAGTGTAGGTGTCATCTGTGGTACATTATTCCTGAAAGCCAACACAAGATGAACACATTACAGAATCAGATATGTGGACATCCATTATGTACAGATGCAGCAAGGGCACAATGGCCAGCACTATCCACTGCTTGCCCACGCATGGCATAAGCCACAGTGTGACAACATATGCCATGTGTGGATACAACCAAGATAGTACCATTACCGAGTTATTCCCTGTGTGCCATGACAGTGTCTGCTGTATGATCATACAGCCAATACTCCAGCCCACTGTGGGGTGTCCCCTAAGGCCAACCACACAATAATATGTCATAGAAGCAGTGCCAGACAAATAGCGGTGTGCTATAACAACCATTATATAGGGACAGTCCGACAACACCAGTAGGCCACCCTGATGTATTGTATGTCCCTGTAGGTGTAAGTCAGCAGGCATCACCATGTCATTACTACAAGTCTATGGTGGCTTACTGCTGTAATCCCTATGCCCCATACCTCTATCCTCCCATCTGAGTCCTGTTATACACAAAAAAAAGTTAACATACCTGCTAGAGTGCAGTACTCTTCTGTTGAACTTTGTGTCTGGTGTGCTCTGTGTGAGTAAAGTCTCATACAGAATGGTTCCCCATAGCCAGCTGGCTGCCTTTTAAACATGCTCCCCATCAGCTGATGATAACCAATCTGTGGTTATGAAATGCTAATTGCAGCCAAAGCAGCTGAATTGCACTGTCATTAAGCAATGACGTGCAAGCACTGTGCAATATATAAGGCATTGATGTAGACCTGGGCCCCTTTCTTAGCTGTTGAGATGGACATTACTGGAGTGAGGAGACTACATCATCACAGAGTCTGTAGCAGACACCTTTACACAGAGCTGTGTGTATCACAGGCTGCAGCTACTGCTGCAGGTAGTAGACATAGGCAGACTGTGTGGACACTTTGGAGGACATTAAGCTGTAGGTGTGTCTGTGTCAGCTGTGTCAGCCCTGTTGTTGAGGCAGTGCCAGGTTGAAGGTACCCTTTGCACTCTAATTAAGGCATGTGTTTAAGGTACATATGTTAGGCAACTGTGTCAATAACAGAGTACTAGGTGACATATTGTACTGCTATACGGATATGTGATATGTGTCCCTACCTGCAGGCCTGTGACTTCATGCACTGAATAGCAGCTATTTAATTTGCAATGCTTTGAGTGGTTAAAGAGTGTATTAGTGATCCATTAATTGCTGTCTTCACAGTAATGAAATTGAAATGCAGCACAACACTGGATTTGTACCCAGGGCTATGTGTGGCAAAATGTACTGAATGCAAGTCATTTAACAGACTGAGCTACTGAGTCACTGCTACAACAGGTGTACTTGCAAGATATATCTGCACAGATATAGGCTGTGACAATCATTTTCTTACTCCTTCAGTATGTGCATGGCTTTATATGGCTGCATTACTGCACCAGAGTCCGAGTAGGATATGTATTTTGCCATGAATGAACACCTTAGCAGGTGACTTTCTACATGTTGCTGATAAAATGGCACACTTACCTCCGATCACAGGCCTCATTTACATCCAGTATCATGTGTTTGGCTGTCTAGTAGTGTACTATTGCACCAGAATCCAAGGTACACACTCATTTTTTCTATTACTGTTTATTCCAGTTTGTGCAGTGTGGCAAGGCACACAGCTCCACTGAAACACGCCTAATGACTGTAATTGGCAATTACTATGCTTTGTTTAAACCACCAGTTTTAATTAAGAGTTGTGTGGTGTGGTGGGTTAATGCAGTTTGCTGCAGATGTGATGGGTTTGGGTTCAAAATATGTCAGAGGTGTTTATTTTGCACATGTTAAAAAAGACATATACTCATTATAGCTCTGTTTAGCTAAGCTAAGCCAAGCTGCACACAGCAGGGCACCATACAGCTCAACACTAAAAAATATAAAGAAAAGAAAAAATGGTAGATAGAAAAGTGGTGAAATGGAGGCAAGGAGGAGGAAAACATATTGAAAGGCATAGATGGATGTGCAGGAAGGGTGTAGGAAAGAACCATAACTATCCATTTCTTGTAAAGCAACAGCTATGCACTTCGACAGATCTGTACATGAATTTGGATTCTGAAACCCCAGAGAGAGGGTTCAGGGCAACATAACTACATTTTCAATCCAATTGGACCAAATTACATATGTCTAGTGGACACGTGTGAAATGGAGAGCTATGTATGGGGCAATATTTTTGTTTTGGAACAGGTGCCCATTTTTTTAAGATGAGAGTGGAATGTTGGCAAAGAGACATAGGTACATGTGGTTGAGGTAAGTTGTGTAGGTGAGGATGTATTTGTAAACAGACAGGACAGCAGACAGGGGTGGTGTGTGACACATACTGGGGGTGTACACCTTTGAATGGGAGGGTGTTGTGGAATCTGAGTCCCATGTTTCTCCAGACAGTACCAGCATGACTCACATCCCCCACCCATGGGAACATCAGCACTGGTCCTTCACTACCCCAAGGGTGGCTGTGCTGGTGGCTGAGACCAGGGTGGTGCCACCTCACCAGTTCAGCCAGCATCCCCTCAATCTGGTGCAGGCACTGGTCATAGCCTCCCTATCCTGCGCACCAGGATTGGTAGCTCATTATGGGTGACAACTCTCTCTCTGCCACTGCTCCCAGAGGTGAATTGGGCCTTGTCCTCTGGGATGGTACTACCCGATGCTGCAGGTAGTGCAGGGGTAGCAAAGGGAGCACCACCAGTCTGGGTCACAGATGTGCTGAGATCCAGTACCATGGCCAGTTGAATTAAGGTAGGGGGATCAGCCGGAACCAGCCTACCTTGACATGTTGTGGGATGTGAGGTAAAGCAATGTGTTACAGTTAGTTACAACCAAACCATTGTTAGTATTAACAGAATGGAACATCATATTTATTAAGCCAAATGCATATTAATGTATATTATGTGCAACACAACATAATGTAACATAACTGTTAGAATGGTACCAGCATGCCAGTGTGAAGTATACCGTGCGGACATCAAAACAGTTAGTTTAATAAAATATATTAATATTGAATGATAATAAAGCATAACAATAATCAGCCATATTTTCCAAAAATATAGTTTAATAAAATATGTTAATATGAAATCATAATAATACATTACAATAATGAATAAATTAAGATGAGGAGTGGAGAGAGAGAGAGAGAGAGAGAGAGAGAGAGATTCCATTACTGCATTTGCAGATGATATCCCTTACAAATATGGTCATACATACTTCTACAGGTATGTACTGACAGGTGTGATTACAGTGACTACAATTTTCCTATAGCTGTTGTAGCATGGGCATAGCACTCAAGCTGATAGTATGAGACAATAAGGGACAAGCATTACATTGCAAAAATGAAAATAAGAGCAAGGAAAAAGAAAAAAAGAAGCAAATGAACAAAGAGAAGACATTTTGGAAGTATTAGAAACAGAAGAAAAAATAGGAATGAAAATTTAGTATAATTGTAAAGGAAATTATGAATATGTGTAAACAGATTTGTGACTCTATATATTTATACATTTGTAAATCTATAAATATTTTGTAAATGAGAGCTATTTTTGTATATTAATAAAGGACCCCTACTCTTTTTGATAAGTAACATGGGATCTTTCCTTTACTTCTACCTTACCACCACTCAGGCAGATGGGGCCTCAGTTTAACACTTCATCCAAAGCTACACCTCCCTGATCCACCCCACACTGCCCCGCAACACATTGTAGTATCAGCAATCCATCTCCCTTGTGTGGGAATAGAACCCACAGTCTTCTGCACCAAAGGCTGCACCACTGACACTGCTATGGGTTCTTCTCTCTAAAAATCACAATTTATTGAAATAACAACGCACAAAATAATCCAAAGCTAGGCTTTCAGCATTGATTAGATTCAATGCCAGGTCACACCATAACATGCTACATTTCTACTGTTTCATCATTTTTAATGGAAAACAATATTACACAGCCAGGCACTTTGACAAAATAACAAATAATTCACAAGTATGTGCATTATAATCATGATTAGTGATTGTATGCCATTCCTAAAGTGTCATTGATAGCACACAGTTACAGCTGAAAATGGTACTCATGATTGCAAATGGCTGTCTATAGGCACCTAAAGTCCAAGTGGGGACCTTTATTTTAATGTGTGTGCAGTTTGTCACTCTGAGATCCTCAGGAAAATGTTCCGTTGCATTGAAATATTGCATGTTGATAGTTTTCCTCATCTGGGATATGTGGAAGCCACATATGCCCCCTTATATGCTGCAGTATTGCATTGAGAAATTGGAGCAATATTCTTTAGGCTGAGGCCTATGACACTCCTAATATATTGCTTGTAGATCACTGGAAAGTGACTTTCAATAGTATTTATAATGCTACACATATCTGTGATTCAACTGGGATGGGTTATCTACATTTCCATGGGGCCTCAGGTGAGTCCAGCAGAATTTGACTATTTCTTGCTAGATATTGCTGTCCACCCTGCAGTGTTCTAATAGTTCAGTATCATATAGTCTGCGATAGGTCAAACATAGTCTGAACACCCTTCTCCTTCTATGCCAAATGGTGGCATAAGCAGCAACTTATATTAAAGCCTGTTATGCATACAGGATAATGATAGCAGCAAGAACCTCATATTTTTTTTCTAAATGTGTCTGTGGCTGTAGTTGGTAGTACTGCCCCATGGGATGGGGACAGGCTTCCCTCTGGGAGCAGTGGTGGAGGGGGAGTTGTCACCCATAATGAACTGCCAGGTTTGGTGTGCAGGATCATCTTCCTTAGGTTTGGACGACACCTGCACTGGATGGAGAGCATGCTGGGCACCCTGGTAGGGCAGGCACATCCCAGATCCCAGCCTCCACCACTGCCACCCTTGAGACAGTGACACAGGAGTGCAGACAGCCCCATGGGTGGAGACGTGAGTCACTCTGCTACCTTGTGGAGGCAGATGGTACTGGGATTCCCAAACACCCTCCCCATCCAAGGTGTTTGCTCCCCCCCCCGTGTCACACACCATCCCATCTGCAATCTCTGTCTGGTCTGTTTGCAAAAGCTTCCTCACCTACCCATCTTACCTCACCCACATGTACCTATGTCCCTCCCCCAACATTCCACTCTCATCTTAAAAAAAAAAAAAAGTGAACACCTGTCCCCTCCAAAAAAAAAAAAAATTTCGGCCCAAACATAGCTCTCCATTTCTCACACGTGTCCACTGGACACGCATAATTTGGTCCAATTGGCATAACAATGCAATTATGTTTTCTATAGTACAAAGTCATCTACAAATTCTGTTAAAGTGCACAGTTGTTGCTGTACAAGAAATGGATAGCTATGGTTCTTTCCTACACCCTTCCTGCACATCCCTACCTGCCTTTTGCTATGTTTTTCCCCCTGCTTGCAACACATTTCACCATTTTCCTATCTCCCCATTTTTTTCTTTATATTTTTTTAGCATGATGCTGCATGATACGCCTTGTCACACAGCTTCGCTAAGCTCAGCTAAATTAAGCTATACTAGATATGTGTTTTAAATAATTACTTTGAACCCATGACCATCACACCTGTAGGGTGCTGCATTAGCCTTCTGTGCCATACAGCTGTTAGGTAAAATAGGTGATTTAAGCAAAACATACTAATTGCAGGTTACAGTCATTAAGCATGTTTCAGCGGAGCTGTGCATCACGCCACAATATGCAAATAAGTTGAAAGTAAAATGCAAAAATTGGGATTGCACCTTGCAGTCTGGTGCAAGAGTACACTACTAGTATACCAAACACACAAGAATGGATGCAAATGAGGTCACTAATAGCAGATAAACATCTCCTTTTATGAGCAACATTTACAAGTACACCTGCTAAAGAATAATGGGAAAAATGCATGTACAACAGGGACCTTGGTCCAGAAATACATCCATATAAAGCCATGCACATAATGACTGCTGTAAAAATAGTATATCACAGCCTATACGTGTGTACTTATAGCTTGCAAATACATCTACTGTAACAGTGACTCAGTTGCGTAGTCTGTTAAATGCCATGCAAGTAGTGCATTTTGCCATACACAGTCCTGGGTTCAAATCCAGTGGTGTGTAGCATTTACATAACATTATTGTGAAGCCACCAATTAATTACTGAGTCATGCACTCCTTATCCACAGAATGTATTGAAATGTCTGCTTGTCACTGATGGAAGTCACAGGCCTGCAGATGGAAACACACTTCACATACCCCTATAGAAAAACTATAACTGCATGAAGTGTCATGTCATGCATTAATATGAATTCACAGAGAATTTTAACTCAGGTAATGCAAATGAGTCCCACTACTATCAGAGTGCAGTACACAATCCTTTCAAACTCACAGTGCAGATTAGCACAGCTGATAAACTAACATACACACATGAAGCCCCTGCTTGTAACAAGGACTGTCAGCATACATCTTCCGAATGAGTAACAGACTGTAACACATGGCATGGCAGTTGCATAAATGGTGGGCAATGATGTGAATGCTACAGGTGATCAGAGCAGGTTCGACACTGCACAACAGACATGATCAATACTGTATGCACAAGAACAGCAGATGTAGCCAGGGATCATGGCGTAACTGGTGGACAGCCTGCCATGCACACGAGCAGTAGATGTAGACAGGGAATATGGTGTAACTGGTGGATGGCCTGCAGCAGAACATCCACACTCAGCCACTGAGAAACACCTGGCAAACCTAGGTACGCATGACAGCTCCCAGGCATCCATCACACTGTACAGCATGGATGTGGGTGCCACAGTTTCCATGGCATAGGATCGTGCAGGTAAGCTTAGTGTGATCACCATTGCAATCAGTGTGTCTGGGTGTACATACTCTTATGTGGGTGTTAGGTCTGTGTTCCTTGTGGGGGGAAGGGTGTAACTGCAGTTTGACTCTCCTGCTTAGATGTTGACCAATATAATAATTAATGTAGTAAGTACTGTAAATGTGAGATATATGGATGTATTACCTTGTTGTGGTGCAACATGCAGTGGTACTGACATTACCTCTTTCTCTAATTTACACAGGTCCATTGGGTATTGGACAAGGCCGTGGTCCTGCTCCTGGTAAGCACAACACTGTTTTGTTATAGATGTAGGTTTTCAGCAATGTAATCCCTAAAGTGTCATCCCAGACCTACTATTTGCAGTGCTGTACTGTGGGCATGATTGCCAAATGCACAGATCTTTTAAGACTGTATACATGTTACAATCATATGTATGCCTTATAGGTGTCACCACACTGATAATTTACAGCAATGTAATCCCTAAAGTGTCATCCCAGGCCTGCTGCCTGCAGTGCTTTACTGTCAGCATGACTGCCAAATGCACAGATATTTTCTATCTGTACACATGTTACAGTCATATGTATGCCTTGTTGGTGTCACCACACTGATAGATGTGACAGTATTGTCAGGACATTGCAGATTGCCATATGTGTCAACTATGCAAAGTCTTCACAAATGTCAAAAGTGTACCTCATTTTTGCTGATGAGATTGCTCTGTACAGAGCTTTTATTTTCAAGTAACTACAGTTGTTTGTGGGGATAGTAATGTCCTGTTGTCTTTCTATATGTGGTTGGGTTTTCAACAGGTCTGTAATAGAGCCAACAGTGTATAGAGCTGTACATTTAATGCAACATAGTATTGCAGAGCATAATAGTATAGATATTAATGTATCGCTTTCTCCTTTGTCTTCACAGGTGACCGGGGGTTTGGTCCCTGTCCCCTACACAACCTGATGTCAGTGTCTTTTCAGACTCTGATGATGATTGGTGCTGAGGCACAGGTGAGTGAATCAGGGGCTGAATATGTCTCAGAAGTTGACATCACTCTTCTGCCCTCATTGTCACTTCACACAATCAGTATGCCTACACATACCCAGTCCTCAGAGGCCACAGTTATTGGACAGTCAGAGGGTGGGGACATTGAACAGGAATGTGTGGCAACTATGGTTCCAGTGAGTGTAGACACTGGCCATAGCCAGAGATCTGGGGAAGTTCTACATAAGCAGATTTATAGGGGTGTCTGTAGGAAGCCTGCTGTCCTTCCACCACCTGTTGCAGGTGTCACATCATAGTTCACCCAGCATATGTTTCTGGTCATCATAGAGGCAAAGGCATGTTCTGAAAGGAACTCCAGACATATGCTCTAGGTTATGGATGAAGCACTGTCTGACATCCATGACTGCCTCCACCACATTGGTGACACCCTGGATGAGTTCACTGATGCAATGGACAGAAGGTGGTCTGAGACAGTATCTGTCTTGGAATGCACAGTGTCTGTGCTGGAACATGTAGTTGGAGTTGAGCGTCAGCCTCGTGGGTGTAGGTCAGCAACCCTATCTGCTGAGAGCCCATGTTGATGTGCACAATCATGCTCCCAGAGTGACAGTACATCCAGAGCTACAGAGGGGAGTGTGCTGTCCACACCAAGATATGGCAGACCATGGGGTCATTGTCCTGGGCATTCCCATGGAGGATACAGTCCCAGCAGACAGCAGTCACTGCCAGGTACTAGCACCACTTCTGACCTTGGGCATGGAAGTGCCAGTGCAACTTCTGACAGAGCCAGTGCCTGTGTTCAGGCCCAGAGATGGTAATCTGTCAACTCTACCATACATAGTTCAAAGCTGTCCAACATGCACAAATGTAGGGCTAGCACTGAGCTTGACTGTGGACACCCACACACTCACACACCACTGTCAAATGCAGGTCACCTACAGATACACACGGCACAATTCCATGGTCCACATTGCCTGCTTCCCTTCCTGACTCACATACATGCTGTCAACCTTTTGGGTCAGCCTAGGTCTCCTGCAACTCCACACAGAACTCTGTGCATGTGATGATACCTGTGCTACATCTCTGTCATTCTCATCATTGATGCAGGGAAATGAAGGAATGTGTTTGATGCACAGGGTGACTATATAGCTTAACATGTATTTGTGTAATGCATTGTTCAGCTATGCCACTTGTAGTGGTTACTGACAGGTACTGTATGCTGACATTTGTAATGAGTAAGCCACATAATTTTGTATACATTATGTTGTATGATGTTGTAATAGCTGTATACTTACACAATGAAAGGTGTATCACTGAGCTGTTTCTGCTTCTGTTTCAGGATTCTGTTGGGCACCCCTATGGACACAGCAGCAAGACAGCCATAGATGTCAAAAGACAGGATAGACTGCACAGAAGAAGTATGTCCTTAGCAAGTTACAGCACTATAGATGCATGGCTCCAAAAGTCCATATATGTGTAACAGGCTAATAAGGATAGTGGCCTCATGCAGCATACTCATGCATCCCTAATCTGTGAAAAGGTCTGATACCCTTGATAAGTGCCACCAAGGTGCTGGGAGCTATCACATCTACAAAATGTGGTGCTGTGAATACCCCGTTTTCACATTTCCTGTCTCCAGTATAGACATCTTCACATGAATGGGGGCCTGTTACATACAGCATGTACTGTCTGTGTGACATACCTGTGTCTCCAACATGTAGTAGTTATACCACAGTGATGGTGTAGGTGTATAGGTCAGGTAAGTCATGTGTTAGTCCTGTCACAGATGCACAGGAGGTACACAGTGGGATCTGACACCTCCCTGTATGGCAGCCATACACATTTCCTACAAAGCATTTATGAGACAGACTACAAATGTATGGTCATGACACGGAGTCTATAGGACATGTTATCTGCAATGTGTATTGTGGTACCATGGAACCTGTGTGGCTGCTAAAATTGTAGGGTATGCCTGTGTAGTGACATAGCAAGGGTGCCATTGTACACAATGATAGGTGTGATGAGTGCCACCTTTAATATGGCAATGACAGTCTGAGAGTTACATCACAGACCTGTCCATTTATGATGTACAACACTGAATGCATACCCACATATCACCAACCACTGAAAGTCACAGACTACATTTCTCCCTGCGTCCATATGTCCATGATTAATGGCTCAACTGTGTGTGGTGTGCGGACACTGTTATATGTCCCATGGGTTGATGACTTTCCAAAGCATAGCATTGTGCAGTCATCGGCATGTAGTATTTGTTAGTGACAGCTGCTGATATGCAATTACCTGCTAATGTAGCCAGTCAGAGGAAACTGACAGTGGCTATGACTGCAGACAAGGAACGGCTAGAAGGGGTACGCCATCAATGATGTCTGGGGAAATCCACTGGTGACTGTTATCATTTCAGTTTAGGTCTCCCAATGCTATCTTCCCAGATTATGACTGTCAGACACTTGTCTACCCTCCAGCGGACTGCTGGCCTAATATTGTCAAACACCTTGTCAGGCCATGGTAGGTATAGTGAGTAATATTCCTGTCATCCATTGCATAGTGCAACACTCAGTGCAGTCCACCAGTTAGAGTTGGTAGGCATAATTTGGCCTTGAGCATAATAGATGTTGTTTGATCCACTGTCAGTATGTTTCAGTATGTGTATGACACTGTTACTGCTCGTATCCATGTTAACTCCTTTCATGGCATTTCATGTCACATGAGTCAGAGATCTGGGGACACTGCTTAGAATAATATGCTAGTTGTCATTTGTGTGACTAAGTATTGCAGTTGATTCCAGCATGTTTCAAGAACAGAGTCATCCAAGGTGTGTGTATAGAGCACAGGCAAACACATTAGGGAAGTGTAATATGTATACCCTTTGACTGTAAGGTGGGAGTTTCACACAGAAATTATGTGGTTGGACATTACCCAAGTGGTGTGTACTGGAAGGACACAATAACCTTGGGAACAATGTGGAAAGCAGGGTAGTCCACAGAACTGTCAGTGACTGGCAACTACTAATGCTGGTCTCACTGACACCACTATCACATAGGATACCATGCCCAGATACATTTTCTATCATTACACACAAAACTGTACTATGAAGCCCATGATGACAAGTGGGACACAGCCTGTTTGCTCACCCACATAGCTGCCCAACATCATGAAAGGCTGTGCAGGCTTCACATACCCATTTCCAACTAGATGCCTTGATTAACAACCTGGACAATCAGTTGGCTTTTGCATGTGTTATGCCATCTGTTCTAGAATTGGTGGTATGTCACTAGGGAACTGAAAAGAGGGGGATTAGTAGCACTGCCACAGTGCCACAATATAATGTACAATGCCCATTTACATAGACGTCCAGTCATGCTGTAAATATCAGCACACTACTGGTGAGCCATCATAGGTGACACTTTCACAGCACTTCATGCATCCTGCTCCTCAAAACATTACTGGTGCATATCTGCATGACATGGCTGTGAGGTCTACTGCAGCAGACTGGCCACCTTTGACCAATGTGTGTCCACCTGCTTCATGTCCTAGGCATGTCATACTATACAGTTATGTACCCAACACATGTCTGTGTTCCCACATCATGCCACACAACAACCAGTGTGCTGTTTAGTTGCTTGACAGGCATTTTATGCTTGTGAGGCCAATGTAATGTCAGCAATGTTTAACAAGTCTGCTATGCATGCATGGGCATCCACATCTTCACTGCAAGGTGTGTCTACAAACTGTATATCAGGCTGTCATCTCCAAGCGTGTGGCAGCATGACCCTACCTTTGGAGGACCTGCTGCTGAGGTTTTGGGAGTGTCCCCACCCCTATACTCCTATGACACACAAAAACAACATGTGACAGATATGACTGCATTTCAAACCTTGCTGACATGGTGTCTCCAACAGCAGTCATTAAATATGGCAATGATCATTATGCCAACATGCACAGCTCACATCCTGCACCACCTACACCCACATCACACATAACAGCATGTGTGCAGCTCCTTACCAGACACATTGCCAAAAAGACACCTCAGAACATCCTGCCTCTGGAGTGCACAGTGCCACTTTCTCACCAATCAAACACCTGAGGCAAAAGACAACATCACACCTCTTAGTCAGAGGTGATTACATTATGAGACACATCAATGTCTGTGTCAAGTGGCTACATAAGGGACAGGTCACGGATAGCTGTATGTGGCTTGAAACAATAGCCCTTAGTAGACATTGCCATAAATCAAGGGATATCAGTGAAAATAATGTTGACATCATAGTTCCTGCAGGTGTCTGTGACTAGGGACATATGTCACTGGCCTGTATGCAGACACATTACTGTGCTTAGCCACTCTGTGTATGTTGCAGGTATGCACATACCTTTTGGCTGCAGCTGACACTCACCTGGGATGATGGCTGCATGCACACGTGAATTGATGGAATTCAATATTTCCTGTAGCATGTGGTGCCATTGTCAGGGGATCTACTACATGTCTGCCTAGGATGCCTTGCTCAACACAAATCAGTGCTTCACCAGTGATGTGTTCATCTCTCACCCCTGAGATGTGGAGAAATGTCCATGGCTACAGACACCCCCATAATGCATCTTAGAACCACTGTTCAGGGAAAAGTTGTCAGTGAGAACACCATCTGTATGCAACATCATGGTTATGCTGCTGCCTGGTGGGTATGGCAACACTGAACCCCACTCTGTGTAATGTGTCCCAACTCTGGATTATGCAGACATGTATGCAGTCAAAGACATCTGGTTCAAGGCTGTATACAGCACCACAGCCATACCAGATTACATGTCCATCCACATCTTCACGCCACAAAATGACAGTGTTCAAGGTAATGCAGGTGGTCTATACATATTCATTAAGGATAGATACACATCCACATGTGAAACACTGTGATTTCCCAGAGGCAATGCAGGTGCCATTCAGTACTGGAAGGGCCCACACTCAAGCAAAAGATGACTACAGGATCAGCTCCATGTATCCAGACACCCATTGTGCATATTTGTATGTACATGTCTCTATCAAGATGTATTATTACACCATGTTGTGGGATGCCATTAAGTGACCAACAGGTGGATTGCTTAGTCATGCAGCAGCTAACTTGCCCAAAGGTTAATCTATGTCTTTAACTACATTGTCCTGGAGCAGTGCCATGACATCCCCCAAGGGGAACCAATTTATTGCAAAATGTGTTTACCAATATGGGTGACTGCTGCAGCCCTCCAATGTGAGGTCCTCCCTGGGGGGATCTGAACACAGATCAGTGTCAGTAAAACTACCAGCTGTAACCCTCCGTGCAAACAATACAAGCATGCAGTATATTTCAAAAAAGCCATATATTACCTCCTGTGGGATGGTTTACATAATTTGACTGTACCTCCCCCCTCTGATGGGATGGCATGTATGCAGAGCTGTACACCCATGCATTATGGCAGCAGCATTACAACTGCATGAACTCGGATGTACCTGACAGGAAGAACACAGGCTCCTCATGACACAGCAACCTGCCTGGTGGACATCTGCCATTATCAGGCTGTACAATAGGAGGTAGGTGGACATTGCTGTGTGACAGGTGGGGTGAGGGTGCCCCCCTAAAATGGTGACACAACCTTCTCAGCTACAACAGCCACACAGTGTTGTGATGTTGTGTAGATACAGTACTTGACAAAACTAGCCACCCACACAAAACAAAACCACAATGCACAGTATAGTTACATGTATAACCTCAAAGCACAGGCCCTGATTGTCAGTGAACATATACTTAATGATGCCACATAGAACGGGTCTGTACCCATAGCTGACCTGTAGTCCCACATGTTCTGCATTAAATTTATCCCCTTTCCCCACCACGTGACACATGACATTCCTACAACCTGTCCCATAACTTCCATATCTACAGAGCAAGTCATAAATGGCCTCTCTATGGAGGATACACAGCATCTATTGGTCATGCTAACATCCCAGGTTGCATCCTACATGGGATGTGTCATGGAGTACTAACACCATTGGGAACACCTTGCAATCACACTGAAACCACTGGCTGAACCCCAGCTGACAGGACAACAGCAAATGTTATACCCTTGCACAGAGGTGGTGCATGAACTGACCACCAGAAATATAGATATCTTTGCCTGAGTATTCATATCTATAGGGCCATAGGACAATCACCATGGAGCTGATCAGCACACATATATGTGATCTATACACAATTGACTGTACACAGTTTGGATAGGGATCATGATTGTTAAACATGGCAGACATTTCTAAGGCAGTCACCAAGGACTTGGGTGAGGGAACATCAGGGTATACAACCCCCTGGACTGAGCCAAGCCATCTGACTATATCACCCATTCAGGCATCATGTACAAAGAACCCACTTAGGCATCCATGGCACTATCATTGTAGGGGGTCATTTAGTGGCCCATTGATGGAACACATACTCAACATAGGGACATCCACCTCCAATAGCTGATCTGTAAGCAGCAGTGCTCACCAGGCTCAGTCCTGGATCCTCTGCTAATTGGAATACATTTACACATGATACAATTGAATACTGACTGTCTGTGGCTAACAATGCTGGCTGATGCCTGCAAAGTGTGAGCACTCATGCAGTCTGTGAGTTATGTCAATATCCTACAAGAGGGTAGTGATGAACAAATGCATGTTGACATGGTAATGGCCATAAACTCCATGCAGATATATATGTATTATTATTTGATGCAGTAACACCTATGTACCTGGTAAATAGGACATCAGTCACAATATGTGATGTACATACTCAGGGTTGAAAGAACTGGACACACAGACCTGGCCACACAGGTTTACACCTAATGTGCCAGAGATCACCATGTAACCTCCATGCACTCTTCCCTCAGCATGTCAATATCTGACTGCAATAGCCATTTGGTAATAAACCTTTCCAAACAGTGCTGGCACTTGCACACAAGAGTATGGTCCCTCACAAGGGAACTTCATGTGCTCAGCATGTGTTCACTGGGGGTCATCTGAAATAAGTGTCATTGTACCCTGTGGCATATAGACTACTCAGAGGTGATCTCTGCCTTGCATACTGGACAAAGTGTGACCATGCTTGATTGTAAATGCTGCATATCTGTAGGTGTCATAGTACATGGATTAATCAGTTTAAGGTCATTAACCTAGTATGTGATGTTAATAATGCATGCTGGTGGGAGAGATTTGTCTAGCAGACTTTAACCCACCTTTGCAACAAAGCCATGGCTAATGGCAAGCAGAGCACTTCAGTGCACCTCAGCACATGCCATCTGTATGACTGGCTAGGTGGCAGTCATTTCACCACAGGGCTTCTGCCTGTGTCCCTCTTGGACTAGGGCAATATGTGCTGATCATATAAATAAGGGTATACAGTTGTCTATGATTGTGATGGCAGTATGACCATTATGCTAGTGAAGTTCAAATGTCCTATGGCACTACAAGCTGATGTAAATTGCTCTAATAACCACACACATAAACATGGCTACATTGAGGCTAGCACCACTTCCAATTACTGCTTACAAGACACAGCATGGCACACACATAGTGCAAGTTGGTTGCATATAGATTAGAACACTTACCAAAGTAATGGTACACAGTGCATGTCACAGTACGTGATGCACACAACACACCTCATGTCTGATAGTACTGTCGGTTTAGGACATATTATGCTTGATGACATCAGCAGGCCAAGTTGTAGTCAGGACGTTTGAGGGTCACATCACCTGCTACAACTAAAATAAAAACCCTACATCTTTGTAAGCTACTGAGGTGATCATTTTATGCCATATAGACATATACACATGCACCAAGTTGCCCACAGTGAGAGTAGAAACCCTACCTGTCTAGTTTTACACACTATAGATCATAGTATTTATTGCATGTGCCATGGCTTAAGTCAGATGCTACAATGACAGGTGGTAGTCTTAAGGTAGATGACATCATCAGGCCTTGTAGAAGAGGGCAGTTTGGATGCCAGCAGCAACTTACAAGACCAAAAAGTGCATAACCATTGCAGTTTGATAGCCACTGATGATTTCTTAGTTGTTTGGCAGGGGGGTGAACACACGTATGCACCAAATGACCCACAGTAAGATTAAAACCTCTATATGTCCAGCTTTATACACCACAGATTACAGTATTTATCATATTTGCCACAGCTTAAGCCAGGTGTTAGAATGGCAGGTGGTACTCTTAAAGTAGATGACATCAGCAGGCCTTGTAGAAGAGGACAGTTTGGAAGCCAGCAGCAACTTACTGGGCCAAAATGTGGATAGCCATTGCAGTTTGACAGCTGATGAGGGTGTTTCAGTTGTTTGGCTGGGGGATACAAACACACACACATGCGCCAAGTGGTCTGCAATAAGATTAGCACCACTACCTATCTAGACTTACACATTATAGATCACAGAACTTATCACACGTGTCACAGCTGATGTCTGTTTTATATGTGGTTGCAAGCAAACTACTTGTGGAGTAGAGAAACTAGTCTGCAGAGTGATATTGTACTGTTATCTGTATTTAGTATCCCAGCAGTGAGATAACTGTTATTATCTTAGCTGTGTCTGTACATTTACCAGTATGTCCATGTGTGGCTGTTTGCACTTGGATTGGCAAGTTTGTGGGCAGAAGCAATTTGCCCTGTCCATACGTGCATAGACAATATTATACAGTACACCACCTGCTCACCTGTTACTGTGTGTGGTGACATCCAGCAGGCACAGGGGTCTGTAGGTAAGTGCATTATGTACTGTTGAGCCCTTACTTTGGATCCTCTCGACAACATTAAAGATGTGTGATAGAGCAGCTTTACTCACCAGAATTAGGGTATGTAGGACAATACAGACATCCACAGACATATTTCTGTATATAACAGGGATGTATATATACATGTAGCTGTGTGTGTTTATGATATGTAGCGTGTTAGGTATATACATGGGGAGGGACTGAGAAGTATGTATATTTATATATACATATATATATATATATATATATATTTATATATATATATATATATATATATATATATATATATATATATATATATATAGGTATATATCTATTTGAATATACATAGAGACAGATATACTATGTATGTGAGAGAGAGACACAGATAGTGACAGACGGATGTGTAGACATATATGTATGTAAGTATAGACATATGTATACATATGTCATTTTGATCATAGGGAAACAGGACTGCACTCACTTTAACTAAGTGCATGGGCATGCTCAGTGGGACTATCAGTACTTATAAAGTAACTACAGGCCACACCTACCTACACTCCAGTCCGGGATTTTGTGTGTTACAGACACTGACTTCTGTCCCTGTTTTTTCTGCATTGTACTTCACTCAAAATGTCCATGGAATTCTCCAGCTGTCTGATGTAATTAATATGTGACAGAGGTCCATAATGTTACACCACACACAGACTTACAGTCTGTGAAAGCACCAACATAATAATACCTCACATACAAAAGATGTGGATTCTTCCAGATCCAAACCATCAGTAGCATCACCCATGCTAACTTCCCTTGTCCACTGAGCCACACAAGCTGCCAGTCAGACAGTAGTCATTCATCACACAATCAACAGCATACATATGTACATTGTTATTCTTGTGTTATTGAGACATACAATATGTGTTCAATTTCTATGTTACTGCCCTCTCTGTTTGCCTGAACTGCTGATATACCATTGCTGACCAACTATTAAAATGGTTATATGGTACAACTGCTGTGTTGGGTATGGGGGAACAACAGCACATGTTCCACTGGGATACACAGTAGCCCAGCTATCATGTGTCCCCACTGTTTAACATCTCCCTTGACTGATGTAGTGCATATTCCAAACATGAGGCCTAGTGAATATTAAGAAACACATACTAGTGTACTGGGTAACCGTTGTCCACTGTGGATGTTACTTTTTTCTAAATAGCCCACTATATTTTTTTGCAGAACTGCAGCAGATTGATACATACAGTAGCATATTATAGTAATCCTTACAAGTAGTGTGTACATTAGTAACTTACCTTGCGAATGCAATAGTCAACAGAACTGGAGTTCAGGGTTGACTCTGTCTGATGAAAGCAGTACACAGCCAATACATGGATAGGTACAGGCTGAGTGGGTTGCCTGGCATCAATTTTACTATATGTATGTTAGTAGGAGTAAGGTGTCAGCTCCTAGGGCCATAGGTTGCTAGTGAATGTGATATGTGTTGTCTCTTAGCCAAAGCCAGGGTGTATTGGGCACTCCTATGTCTGCCTACAGGGACATCATCAGGGAGTTCCTCCTCTGAGTTCTCCTATGACTGTGGCTGTGGTCACCTAGACAGCGGTGGCGGGCAGTGTACCCCTTCCCTTTGCTGATCCTGCTGTAGCTGTTTCTGCAGGATCAGATTATGTAGCATAGCACATACTGTGAACATCTGTGCACATGTGGTTGTAGAGTACTGCAGGGCTCCACCAGATATATTGAGGCACCAGAACCCTGACTTCAGAAGCCCAAACACACACTCTATGATTTTCCTAGTTTGTGCATGTGCCTCATTATGGCATTCTTGGGTGTGTGTGTGTGTGCATTTCTGATGGGTGTCATCATCCATGGTTCCAAGGCATAGCCAGCATCCCCCAGTAAATGGCTGTGTGGGATGTCCCCCCTAGCAAACATCTGGTACAGCTGTGATGTGTGCCAGATATGGGAGTCACGATAACTGCCAGTGCTGCCACAGCACACACATTCATGATAATATCCTGGGCATTGCACATGACCAGGCAGTTGATGGAGTGATATTCCTTGTGGTTGATGTAGATTCTACCCTCCTCACCGAGCGGTACCTTGATGTGTGCATGAGTGCAATCCATGGCACCCAGTACTTTCAGGGTAGTGTGCTACATGGTAGAGGTGTTGTATATTGCTAGCCCTCACCTCAGTGGTTAGGAGAAAAGAAATGTCTTCACTGGCATGTGATAAATTGGCATCCAGGAATTTGTGGAGTACCCTGGATGCTGATGGCTATGAGACCCCCATCATGTCTCCAGTTGGTCTTTGGAAAGTACCTGTAGCTAGTATCCTAAGGGCTACACATACCTTTGCTTCCAGTGGGATGAGTTCCTCTTTGTTGGGTCTGGGTCTGAGATGAGGTTGGCAGAGCTCAATGTGTTCTTGTAGTATGTCCCTGTCCACCCTGTAGTGCTCTGCAATCTCTAGCTTATGTAGCTCCTGGAAGGTTACCCTGGGCATGAACACTGTTCTGCTTCTCTGTGTAGGCCTATTGTCAGCAGCAGCAGCAGCATTAACTTCATCATCTAAGCCATGCAGGTGCAGCAGATCTGCAGCAGACCCTGGCATACTCATTGGTGTAGAGTACAGGGGAAAAATCAGAATATAGGATGTATGCATACTTTAAGAGCTCTGCTGTAGGTGCAGAGTGTGTGGTTGGGTAACTATGATGCATTGCACCTGCCTACAATATAATTAACATAATTTCATGGCCCTATTTTAGGTTAAACAAGGGAAAAAGCTAATTAAATACATTTTTTTAAAACACGCTGAGTGTGGTGCCGTGCCACACACACAAGCACGGGGAAGGTAAACAAAGCTTAGAAATTAGTAGACACACCCTCTGTAGGAGACACACTCAGCCAGGTGGTGCACCACGCAAACAAATGCACCTAAGCTGAAATGAGCTTAAAAGTCAGTAGACACCCCCCCAGGGTGTCAGCTACCTCCTGGGTAAACAGCAACATGGGTCTGTGCCTACACAAAAGGGATATGTGGACACGATTGCACCTTTCTGCTGTTCAATACTTCCACTTTATTTGCATAGGTATCCATGCTCTCAGCCTGGAAACTACATACTTCAAAGCCAAACCATGTTAGCAGCAGCACCAATGCACCATTGTAGGGACTTCACATACAGTAATGTACTATATTTCTGTCTTTTTTTTATTATTTTTCAACAAAGCATATTTGTGCACTGCGGTGTGTAGTGCAAACATGACCAGATTATTAAAAAAAATAATAATTTAACTTATTTTCTTTCATCTTTCCGTCATACAGGATGACCATTTTAGTCATATGTGTTTGTGGTATGATATTTCTGTACAAATATCTACATTTTTATACCCACTTTTGTCTGTCTACACTCCTGTACATGGAATTTTTCTGTGTACACTACAGACACTGACATGGGGTCTGAAGAGATGTCTATCTGCTTGCTGGATATCTCTACCTGCCTCATTTGCATGAGATTCACCTGCTTATGAGGTGATTTGCATCCCATGGAAGTTTCCATGTTGGTGAGTGTGTGCGGTCCACTCAGCAGCCTTTACTGAATCTAAAAATGTTCGAGGCCATAGAAGCAGCATGGTGTGATGCCTACATGGTAAAAAAGTGTAGTCTTTATTAAACCCCCCCTTTGTCTTCACCAAACTTTCAAAACTCACTAAACAACCATATCTTTACCATTAAACTATCATTTTTATCTCAATTTAATTTTTTTTACTCAGACATTCCTTCTCAGACTTTGATGTAATGCACACAGTACATCATTTTAATCATTTTTCTTACAATTATGAGTAACATGACAGCACAAATGATGAGAACATGTTATCACTAATATTAGATTAACAGATAGTGTGTTTTAAGTCTAACAGCTTTTTATCCACCAGATTTAAATGCTAGTCATTAATGTGAAGTAAGTATATCTAGTGAGAGAGTAGAGGCATTTTTGTATTGGTTATATTGGAAAGACATTAGGCATCCCATAGTACTGCTTTTTCAGTATGCAACCTACCCCATCTTCTTTCTGTAACACTGGGAAGTGTGTCCATCATTAGTCTGTAATTGCTATGGTTACACAATGAGAAGAATGTTGAAAATTGCTAGCACATATGATTTTCTACCTCAAACCAAGCTTTATGTAAATTGAGGAATATACACACAGATCAGTGCAGCAGTTCAAGTGACATAACTATAAAATATCTCATATGTGCAAGTCTATGATTAAGCTCACTCTTCAGCAGTTAGTATGATGACAGAAAACATAAAAAGTTGGGACACCAGCTGCCTTCCAGGAACCTCAGAACATTGTTTTAAATGGGTTAATATGTATGAATTATGCATTTCATTTTAACATTAGCTTGTGAACTTAGGATAGATGGGATGGTTTTGCTTTTTGATTCCACTATGTCAGAATACTCTGATCATATTCAAAATCAGTAAATTATAGCACCATCCTTGGTCATGCTGATTGTTGGATAATGCAGCCTCATAAGGATGTCAGGCTAAGGAAAGGCATACATAAAAGGAACTGAAACATCAAAGTCAAGTCAAAAGTCAAAGAAAACTTTATTGTCATTCAGAACTACACAGCAGTGTAGCTGAACGAAATTACAATGCTTCATTCTCAATGCAGGAAACAGCTGCACATATAGACAGAGAAAAATTAATAAAATATCACAGTAGAATTTTAATAAGTAGTAATTTGTAAGTAAAGTAGGACAGCAGTGACCCACACCCATCCCAAAACAGTTGACAAGGAAGACAAGGAACAATATGAAGGTAATAATTTGGTAGGAATCACGCTTCTTCATAAGCAAGGTCAACACCAATATCATGAGTTATCAACTTTGACTGCTGCCAGCATTCATTACAATTCTTAAAACTGTATCAGTATTTTATTTGTAAGTCACAAAGACAAATAGAATGCTTGATATAACAAAGGATATAAAGTGCTTACAAAAAGGTAGGAAATATAACTCTTTCACTGCAGCTGTATTCTGCAAGCAAATTCATGTAGATGTGAAAATATTTTACAATGTTTTGAATATTTATTGCATTATGATTTCTCTGCTATAAAAATAAGTAATGAAAAAAAAATGATACCATATGTACAGTAACAATACAGGTTTGATTATGCCTTAACTAGAGACAGAACTACATAGCCAAGCTGCAGGCAATGACTGTATGTCTGTAATACACTAGTCTATTGCTTTCATTTCATAATCTAAAAATGTATCTACATCAAGTCAGAATTTCAAGACCTGATATCAAGGGCCGTCCTCTCCATTTCTTCATTTATAGGTTCATATGTACTAGGCTAGCTGCCTTTGTGGGCCATTTTAAGCCTAACCAATTTCTCTTTTTGTCCTTGAAATAACTTATCCCATTTGGTTATAGATTGGTCTTACTCCTCCCATAGTCAATAATTATATAATACTCCTAATGAGAATAGCTGAGATCATACTGTAGATAGCATGAGGGATCCCATGCATGGGATAAAGCATTTAAGAGCTGCCACTGTCCATTACTAGTACAGGGGCAGTCCTGGGGTAACTTTTTTTCTGCTTCCCATCCATAGATCTAATTTGTGCTTGAATATGGACAGGGATGAACTTGAGTTTTATGTGGATGGAAATCTTTTCTAAAGAAGCCCTTTCAAAGCATTGTGCTGATGTTGCAGAAGAGGTTTAAATCCATTGACTGAGTATTTCTGATGCCATTTTGACTTGCTGAAGTGCAGTAGATACATCAGTACTGGGTCAGAAGGTGCCTTGTATGGCAGACATAGGTCATCTCTTAACATTCCATAGGATACTGAGTATACTGACAGGGCTAGAGTTGGTCTAGGTAGGACATGTTGTTTAGATTTTGTATCCTTTTAATAAGGTATCTCTATGGGCATTTCAGCTGTTGCATGTGTATGGACAGATGCCAAAGGGGACACTATACTCAATGATTGGCCTAATGAGGGCTGAGTAAAGTAGGACAATGACATCCTTAGACCTATACATCCAAATAATTTACCTTTTTTACCAATGGTAAATGGTAAAAGTGTGACTTCCTGTAAAAGAGTATGCAAATAATGTTGTTTTCTTTTGCTGAAATAGCCCACCAAAATTAAATAGGCTGCAAATGGCCTTTCTGTCAATGTACTTATCTATCTCTTCAAGTACAAGAAGGGTCGGTATTACTAAAACTAAATACACTTTATCAGATTGCATTAACAAGGCCATTGGTTCACATCTTATACATTTAAGTGGACAGAATTGTATCAGCTGCACTTTGGAGCAGCCTATTAGAGAAAGTTGTCAATGTAGTATGATTTATTTCTTTTTTTTTAATCTATTACCATTTGTTAACTGGGTAAGTGGACTGGTCAAGTTACTTTGTTTAGGGATGACCCAGGCTCTAAGTGAGCCACAGTATACAGACTGACAGTAAAATAATATAAGTTACTGTTGGAAGATTGAAAATGCTACATCATGTGCAGATGCATTATGAATGAACTGTAGATATTAAATTATCACAGTAATTCATGTATTTAAAGAGTTAGGCTACAGGGACTAAATGGATAACTGGAAAAAAATAATTTATGAATGTACCAAGTATTTCTGTGTTGCAATTAGCCCCTCATCATTACAGCAAGTACAGGTGGTTTCAACTAAAAATTGTTCTTTCATTTTCATGGTGAAGGCCTTGATAGTTGTTTTGGTGGCAAGGCCAAGTTGAGAAAATATTATCATATCTGTGGCTGCACCAAAGCATGTGTTAAGCAAAGATATACCACATTCCTGAATACCTCTCAGGGGATATTAAGCATCTCTGATGGACAGGCTGTGCTTGTGGAGGCATTTTATGAGTATTACAATATTATTTAAAAGGGTGCCATGTAACATTTGAACTCTCCTAGGTATGAGCAGCCACTTAAAACTGATCATCAGATGACAGTGGTGGATATGTATGTGTGCAAGTAATGCAAAGGGATATATCTTGTTTTCTAATACCCGTTATGTTTGAGTGTTTGAGTTTGAATTGAATACTAGAAGTGGTAGGGCACATTTGACTTTTGGAATAAGAAATGTTCTCTCAAGGAAAAAGCATGCAATTGTTGAGAAAAGTGGGTAATTCTGTAGCAAAATTTAAGTTGGTAAAGAGTTTTGTTGTTGAACATGTTTGTATGCAATGCATATGATATGGGGGGTCTAGAAGGATTCTAAGAGGTCTTTGCTGTCCTACAAGAAGAAGTGGGCTGCTTGAGTTATCTTCCTCTGTGATAGTGTTGAGACTTCTAATCCTTTATAGGGTGGAAAATAGCAATAAGCTAGACTTTTGTGGATTAGTCGCTTACCAATTGTTCAAAACCTAGCTTCAGAACTTTGAGAAGTCTTCTTGGTTAGTTTACTGAAGTTGAGTGTTATTTTGTATTTATTTATGTTAGAAGTAGGATATCATTGACATACATTACTATGCTGTGATGTGTCAGGTCGTACGTCAAATCATTTATGAAAAGGGAGAATAGTAACAGTCCTAAAACATCGCTCTAAAGGATGCCAAGATGTACAGTACCTGTGTCTGACAGGTGATTGCTGTTTTCTAGTTAACTTTTAAACCATTGTGTGTTAGAGCCAAAAATATATTTCTTACATTTTCTAAAGAATAATGAGCAATTAACAGCTTCAAATGTCCTTGTCAAATCAATACAAAGTTTAGTAGAGATGAGGACAACATTCATATTTTTAAAAATTGCATTGGCTGCAATACAAAGTGTAGTTATAGAAAAGAAGACTTTGCAGGACCCCATGCTGCTGGTCACATAGGAGATCATATTTATTTGCAGGTGCAAGGCATCCCTTTGCTTGTTAATTCTGTGCTCTCATTGTAGCTTGCCTAAGTGTACTTTTACAATTTCTCAGTCTCTCTCTCTCTTTCTTTCTCTTTACTTCTATCTTATTGGTAACTAAATAATGTACATAACAACTGATAGCCATGAGCTTATATTAAAATTAAAAAGCAACACTTTTAGTTGGATTTTCGAAGGTTGTCATGTGTTACACCCTTACACTTACTTAGTTTGGCACCTCTGTCGTGTGCAGCAACCCCCTCCCTGTTTCTGTTTGACCAATTTCTTTGCCAGTGTTCAGTACGAAGAATGAATGAAAGTAAGGTGTTGGAGTATTTGAGTATAGGAGGAGTAAGCTCTATAGAAATACAAGAGAATTGTCTGTTGCATGTGTTGCAGAAGAAAATCAAAATTTGAATTAAAAACAGTAATAGAGGTATTGTTGACAGTGTTTTGAGGTTCTTGGCATCCAGAGGAGAATCCTTTAAACAGTCTGAGATGTTTGATTAGAGTAAGTTTATGTATTTAATTTTGCAGAATTTAGTATTATGTTTTTGATTGGACTGGGTGAAGGTAAAGTAAATATAATTGTTTCTGTATAATTATTGCTTGACTTCCTGTACTCTAATGATATATATAATTTTCTGTTTTTATTTGGAGTTTTTTTCTCCCCTTGCCCTGGCTGCTATTAATGAGCTCTTGACATCCATTTTTGTAGAGAGGTTTATGGAGAAAAAATTCCAAACATAGCTAAAAAAAAATAAAATAAAATACAGCAAGATATGGTCGCCCATACCATGCCTATATATCAAAACTTGTCAGATACATTTGGGAAGTATGGCTATGCAAAAAAAGGATCCCTGAGGTAGTTAGCCTAGTTACCACCTATGAACATAAAAGGTAGCTAAAGTAGTAATTTGACCAGTGGGGTAACGTATTCCATAGGATAGGAATGCATTGAGTTATGAATGCATCTCTTAACTTAGACTTGTTAATTTGTTGGTGTAGATTTTGTCCTTAGTGTGGATGTTTATAGAGCCACTGATCTTGCAATGAAATAGGAGGTCAAATTGGACCTGGCTCAAAAAGCAAGACACAGGTCACCTTGCAGCAATCTGTAGGCTACTTTGTGTAAGGAAAGTTGTGCTGATCTACTGGGGTAGTTGACATATTTAATATTTAAGACCTTTAATTTTCTTGTTTAGAAACCTGTGGGGGCCTTTCCAGTTGAGCGATGTTCTTGGATTTGTACATATCAAAGGGAGCATTGTATTCCATAATGGTTTAGATAAGGAAAAATACAGTGGAAGGATTACTTCTTTGGATCTTGAAGATATTCCTTTGGAAATTAACTGGGGCAGATAGAATGATTTCTTGACTGTGGCAGAAACACAATGATTTAATGATAGAGTGATAATAATAGAGGTTAATCATAGCCTCACCTCAGGCTTCGTGCCCACTTAGTGGCGCACAGCACAACTGTAGCTGTGCGTCACTGAGTGGCGCACAGCTACAGTTATCCCACTCCACAAGGGGGGAATCCACCTTGGATCCCAGGAACTACTGCCCCATCAGTCTGACGAGCCTGATCTGCAAGGCCATGGAACGCATTATCATGAAACTTATAAACAAAGATATTGTCAACCTTCAAACACTGGACCCCACCCAGTTTGAGTTCGTGAAGGGCTGATCTTGTCTCCTGAACATGATTGACTTCTTCAAATCAGTCTTCAGAGCTGTGGATGAGGGTAAGGCAGTGCACACAGCCTATCTGGACCTCAACAAGGCCTTTGACACCATCCCCCACTCTGGAATCATAGATAAACTTACTAAGCTGGGCATTAATCCCTACGTCACTCGATGGATTGCCAACTGGCTTACTGACAGAACCCTCACTGTAAAAGTAGCTGACTCCAAATCCAGCTCCAGACAAGTGGAGTACCTCAGGGTTCAGTCCTGGGACCGCTCTTGTTTGGCATCTACTTCTCTGAAGTAAAGGCCAACACTAAGGGACTCTGGCTAACAAAGTTCGCAGATGACTGCAAACTGGGAGTCATTATTGAATCCCCAAATGATGTGGCTACTCTACAAAAGGGGCTTACAGAAACAGATGCTTGGTGCCAGAGCCATGGGCACAAGCTCAATGCCAAGAAATATATAGTTATCCCCTTTGGGAAAAAACATGTACCCATGAATTACCACATAGGTGGCAGTACACTAAACACCAAAAGTGAGATAAGAGATTTAGGGACACAGGTGGACAGTGGTCTCACCTTCAATAACCACATCGCCACAACAGTCAGGAAATCCTTCTATGTGGCACACCTCATCACTAAGGGCTTTTCATCCAGGAAAAAGGAGGTCATTGTCCCAAAGTACTCATCCCTCATAAGACCCATTATAGAATACAACGCCCCATTTGGTATGTACCTCTCAAGACATCTGCAACAACTGGAAAGACCGCAGAAATACCTCACTAAAAGAATCACAGGCCTATAGCAGATGCCCTATGCTGACTGCCTTAAAAAACTCCAGCTATACTCTGTTGCATATCGTCTACTCAGAGGTGATCTCTGCTTAACATACAAGGCCACGTCAAGCCCAGAGCTGTTGGACATGCTACACTTAAAGAAATTCCAATCCCTCAGAGCCACATGCTCCACGGATCTAAACCTTGCCATCACAATAAACAAAACATGCTGGAGGGATAGGTTCCTGACCCAGAGACTCCCCAGATTCTGGAATAGACTGCCCATACATGTCAAGCAGAACACCTCCTTGGCCCTCTTCAAAAGGAACCCTGATGATTGGATGGGAGTAAGGAAATTCACTCCGGGGGTCACGGCAGTCACCCTGCTAGACAGGGGACCAGGGAAGTAAATAGTGTGGGAAGAAATAGCCAGGGAATTGTTATGGCTAGGCTTGTATAGGCCCTAAGGCCGATAGCCTAGTACCCCCCTATGAACCTATGAACCTATGAGTGTCATCTACATAAGCACCTACGTATCTTATGATCATATCAGTCTGAAGAGAAATAACATTTATAACATATATGGGAGCAACCCTTCTGCCAAATACTACTGTGATGCATTATTTTTTTTTCATTTAATTTGAGACCATTTTTGATACATCATGTATGTCTATATTCCAGACCTTGTGGAAGCTGTTTTATATAGATGTATGAGTAAATAACAGTGTCCAGTTTGCAATCATCAGCAAACATGGTAAACAACACTTCTGGAATATTGCTTTGGATGTCTACAAAATAAATGCCAAACAGGAGAGGACCCAAAATTGATTCCTATGGCACCCCACTAACTGCAATTTTACATTCAGAGAGCGAACTAGCAACTTTCACATCTTGGGATCTGTCAGATAGCCAATTTGTGATTTAACGGACAGTTTAGGGGTTTACATTAAGCTTCCCCAGTTCTTTAGTATTACTATCATGGGGGATACTGTCAAAAGCCTTGTCCATGTCTTAAAATGGATTTGTTTTCTGTCAATTCACAAGGAATATTATTTGTCTTGGAATTTCAGAAAAAATGAATAATTTAGAATGCAATACTATGAATAGTTTACACACTTTATTATTAATACAATGCAATAGAAGAGGGCCTCTAAAAAAGGAATACTTCATGTGTAGTCAAGAGGAACAAGATCCCACGCTAAGAGGGAAACTGATTTTTGTTATTGCTTCATGCTGCATAGTTTTAAAGACTAGTGAAGAATGTTTAGCATTTGTGACTGCACTGTCTTATAAATTTTCATAACTATAATACAAACTGTCTATATTAGTGCATGCTTAAAACGTATTGTACACATTTAAATATACAGTATACATGGCCAGTTAAAGAAAACATTATATTTCATCTACTAGGAGCGAAAGAAAAGCGGAGGCATTGTTGAGAATGCTGGTTTCCATTTTCATATTACTAATATTTGTAGGTATAGTTAGCAGTTAAAGAATAGCCTCTGGCAGCTTCTTTCAGCATCGTACACGTTCAGATTTGTTATTATGTAAGGTGCCATACTGTTAGTGAGAGACTTGATATAACAATTCTGTGGGTCCCTAGACATAAAAAAGACAGCTAGGATAGCAGCAAAACTTGCTATTACAGGATGAAAGCATTTTTATAAATATTAACTGGCTGTACCTTTGAGTGGGAAACATATTTCAAGCTATTGCTGTCTTGGAATTATATAATATTCTCTGTAATTGTACTTTTGAGGCTCACATTTATGAGTCTCAGCTTTTCAACAGCATCAACCCATAATTTAGGCACGTTGTACACTTACTGTTGCAGTGATGAAGAGTGAGAGTGCGGTACTCCCTCTAACATTATTTTTGCATATTCTACATATTCTGCGTTGTATTTCTCTGAATTGTAGCATCCATTCAGAATGGAGGCTGTTTGTTCTGTTAGGTAAGTATGCCACTTCTGATCTGCTTTTTACTAGGACTTAGTATATTTGTAGCTCAGTAGTCCTTATCATTGCTTGATGCTGTGAGCTCATTTGTGAAGTTTCTAAATACACTTTGTGCATTCAGTTTTAAAGTAAGTATTCTGGTAAATCTTCCTTCTTTTGCTGCACGTTTATAGTCCATTTTGTTAGCCTTTTCTGTGCTGGCTGCTTTACCACAAACTTCATTTTGTTCTAGGGCTGTTTCTGTCTATAACACTGTGACAATCAATAGTGGAAATGCTGATCGCCAGAATACATCAAAGAAATTTTGGCAAGTCATCCAGTGACTCTGGTGTTGAAAGATCTCTCATCTCTTGACTAGGTATTAACTGTATATGTGTATGGAGATTGGTGTACTGGAATGAATGCAAAGCATGTCAAGTTTGTGGGAGAGTATTAAGAATTTCTTCAACTACTATTACTGATTTTTAGTCCAGGTCATATCTATTTGTGGAGCTATCCACTACTGTGAATGTACTTTGTACATTCATATTATTTGCCCCCAAGAAATGTAAATAGTTGGTTTGCTGTGTTGCTTATGTGTGGTTTCTTATATGTAGTTAGTATGATAAATCTGTGTAATTAACTAGTAATGATTAAAATTATGTTGTCCTGATTTATACTTCAATATGATAATGAATTAAAGTAAATGCTGTGGTTGTAAGAAATACTGCTGGGTGTTTGCCTGCTGTATTTTTGTTGTGGTGTGTTTTTTGTAAACTGTAAAAAGCAAAAAAAAATGTTTATTGATGTTGTGTAGCAGAATAAACTATCATGAACTCAGTTTTTAACCTGTTAAATTATGTTTCTGACAAAAGTAATTTGAAAAGACCTGCAATAAAGTGGTTACTAAAATCCACAGTTTTTAAACCTCTATAATTGTCAGCAGCAAGACGTCCCCAACAACTGAAAGACGAATGTATGGATACTGATGGGAGGGTAAATAGTCTGTGACTTGTGTGATCATCCTCCTGAATGCATACATGAACATATGGTGCTGTATCAGTGCTAAAGTAAGACACCTTTGAAGAGCAGCATGCAAAAGGTAAATGATTCTCTTTGGAAATAGTTCTGTGTTCACCACCACAGTCACAAACATGGTAACTGTTGCTACTTAAGGGCACACCATGGATAACTTAAGGTCTTATGGCTGTGCCAACTTTCCAAATCACAGACTGGATCATTCAGGAATCCATGAACACATGACAAAACAGGGAAAGGAATCGGGATCTTACCAAAGGTGGAAACATTGCAGTACTATTTACCAAAATTATGGAAAAACATGGAATAAACCCTTACTGACATTGTAAAAGGGAAAGGCATAGTCATAGGTGAGTCAGGTTCATTGATACAACTCTATAATCGGAACTAAACATTATCTTCATACTAGTATACCTGGTAGCAATGATACACCCCATAGTAGTGCTGGGTATGATCATGACTCTACAAAACTGGACAAAGGAGGAATCACATTCCCTGATATAAAACATATGCTGAAGCCTTATCCTTAAAATTATAAATTATAAAGCTAATGGGAAAGACTTCTACATGGAGCTTTTCAATCCAAAAAAGATGGAATTAACAAGCACTCATTTGGAAGTTATAGATAATAAAATGTATTGTGATTATGCAATTATATTCAAAAGTATATGCATTCAACAATCAACTCATATTATATTAATAACATACTGAAGAATTTTAAAAACACTCTAATAATAAACATACATTTAAAAAATTTGGGTTAATGTACTAATGCCCTTTTATTTGAGTAAAAGTTTAACTGAGGGTTTTAACTTACCAAAAAAACATCTCAGTGGAAAAGAAATCATTGAATAAGGTGATGGAAATTTAAAATATATTCAGAATTTGATTTTGAAATTTGGTTTATTTCCAGAAGACTGGATACTGTGTCAGGGAATTAGAAGCCATGCTCAGGAGAAATTTTATGAGACATTAGGCCAGATTCCAAAAGAAAGTTGCAGACAGCACAGTACACTGATGGAAGACATAAGAACATCAGTGGCAGATGTTATTCTATAACACATTAAACCAAGACTGTTTAATTATCAGCTCAGCATGGGATAATTATGGAGTCTTTGCATCCCTGCCAGATTCCAAAAGACAATGGGCACATCCAGCACAACTTAAATGTGACAAAGTACTTCACCAACAATTTTATAAAAGCACTTGATGAAGACCATATGTGCTTTATCTTAACACCACTGTATTCCACATATTTGTATGGAATCCTGCAGAATCCACCAAACCATACATTTAAAGAAATGCAATTGCCATTTAATACATTTGAGCAGGTTGGGGTACTGCAAGCCATACTAGAGGATGACCTGCAAATGATTCCTAGAAGGCAGGCAGCAAGGTGCCAAGTCAGGCTACAGTTAAGCCTCCTCTTTGACCAAGAATGAATAGATGCAGATTAGACAGAGAGATGGTACAGGATGTGAGTAGGACGTGTGTACCTCACATGCATTCACATAGTCTGTAGTGTAACCTAGTATCAATAGAAACAAAAGTGGGTCTGGGTCTAGGTATACTGAACTCTAGGCCATTTCAGTGGCATATTGGAGATGCAGTAGGAATGCCCCAGACATTTGACAATCACATTCTCTCACAATTCCTGGCCATAATGTGCACCAAGGTCAATGACTACATCCACTTAGCCAACTTCCCCCTTGTCCTTGGTGCAATAGACTGCACCCACACCCCAATTAAATCTCCAGCTGCACCTGATGCTGAATGACATATCAATAGAAAGGGGAGGCCATCGCTCAATTGTCAGGTGGTGAGCTCAGCAGATGACCTAGTAACCAACATCATGGCAACACACCCCAGTATTGTGCATGATACAGCTACATGATGAAGTAAATGAGGGACTATTAATCAGTAAGTAGTCTGCCTGGCAGCTGAATTATAAATTAAAGAGCTGTTAATGGGCTGTTTCCTTGGTTCTAAGGTGCAAGGTTTGATTCCCTCAGCCTCCATTGCCTAACTGTATGACTCTGAGCAAGTCACTTCACCAGACACCACTTCTGGACTGAGTGTGATAAAGGTCTATGGAGATCACTGCTTTACCCCAGAAAGCAAACCAACATGAATAAAATAAAAATAAGTATGGGGCCACAGCTATAATGAAAGCAGAATTTAGACCTATCAACATTAAGCATGAGGACAATATATGAGTTATCTCCTTCCCACTAACAGGTGACTGTGGTTGTCCACTAGAAGCTTGGTTAATGATGCCATACAGAGCGCCATCAACCAGTGCTGGGGATGCATACAGCAGAGCACATGCCATGACATAAAACATAACCAAGCATGTGTTTGGTATTCTGAAATCAAGAGTCATATGTCTGGATACTTCTGGGGGTGCACTGCAATACATACCAAAAAAGGCATCAGAGATGGTTACTGGGTGTGCCATGCTACCCAACAAGATAACAGCAAACATTGTGGCTTAAGAGCCATAGGTAAGGATGATATAAGAATCCTAGACGTATGATGAAAATGACATGTCAGAGCTGTCACAGAATGACCAGGAGGACACAGGAATGAGAAGACATACACATGGGTGACAGAGGATCTGGCCATACATTCTAGCACAGTCAACACGGCTGCATCTGACACACATGTTTGATTCATGACAACATGCTCTCACAACTGTACACAGAATAAACAGTGATGTTCATCTGTTGCCCCATAACAGCAGCATAGATCATAATGAATGAAAAAAAAAACATTAGTTGTCCACAGTGAAAATCATAAGAAGCTACACTACACTCAGAGGACACATCAATGTAGGAAGACATGCACTTAGGCCATGGATGATTATCCACAAAGTTTCTAGAAACATCATACTTGTGTCAATAAGTATTTATGTATAAATGCTGGGTAATACATACATACATATGTTACCTATACATTTTGAATTATACAATATCACATTATAATCCATTTGCTTTTAATACTGACTGCCCTCCTACTTAAATTACATGTTTAAACATTAAATGCCACTGATGAACAGTAATTCTCTTAATGTGAAGTTATATGTTAAAAGTGCTGTCTTGTGTTTTATTGCAATCTGTGATTTGGAACTTGAAGTGTTTTAGCTGTTTGTTGTAGCTGTGAGCAATGTGTGGATGTGCAGTCAGGATTGCATGCTTTTGTTGTTCAAATGAGCATAATATGGTAGCTGTGCAATGCTTGTACTTTTCTTTTACTTAACATTTAATTTAGAAATCCAGCACATAATATTGTGTTTAATTCTTCCATGCATATTTATATATTTGAGTTTTTTAATTTCCATCAATCCCTGCAACCACAGCCAGGATAGATTAGCTAGGCAGGTCGGATTCAGGTGCGGAGTGCACGCATAGGTGAGCATGAAGGTTTAAATCTTGGTTCCTACAGTAATCCTTATGTGTGTGCAGTATCGAGAGTATCACAGCAATAACTGAATGTGCAAAATATGATATTGTATTTCATGTCAAGGCTAGCTGACATGAAATAATCACTGCTTTGTTGTTGTACATACACCCTGCATTGACCTGACACAGTCCTTCCATTGCAGTAATACTTTCTTCCCCATTACAACTCCAATATTTGCTATCTATCTGAGGAAAAAAATCTTTGGAGTCACTTGTGGTTTAAAAATATCTCTGCAAACACTTCCAGGCAAAATTCCTAAATCTTCTAGATTTTGTTGCATATTTGGGATCTATACACATTTCCTCCCATTGTTTCTTTGCAAATTATTTATCTAATCTCTCATCCAAATCTTTTCTGACCTCTGATTGATTCCTATTGTTACCATGCAATATTCTATATATCCTACTAATTTTTCATTTTCTAACACAGTTTTTCTTCTAGATCAAACTAAAATTCAAGCTATGCAGGCCTTTCATTTAGGATCTCCCCACCACTTTCTTTTGCCTATATTCTGATCTTAATCCCTGAATGGGAAGGCAATCTCTAGACTGCAATTCACATGTCTTATTTGTCTCTTCCAATTCTATTACCTTCCCCCCTCTAATTATTTGTTTCAAACACCATGGTTCCTTTGCCAGCTTCCTCAGTAAATTCCAATCTCATCTTGCCTATTCTTTTTACCCTTAATCACAGTCATCTCTATTGGCAGAATCTCCTTTCTCCATGGTTCATCTGCTCAGATACAAATTATCAAAATGTTTTATGTTTGATACCGATGTAGCTATCAAGACCTTTTCAGAAGTGATGATAATCTAACTTTATTTTCTTTTCATCAGACTAACTGGTGTCTGCATCTGTAATGAAAATCTAAATTTATTTTTTGTTATATGATCATGCACATGCAATGTAATTTGTGCATATATTTGATAATCTTCTATGTTTCAATGTAGAAAGAAAGGAAATTGATGGTACTTAATCTTATATTAGCAATGATTAGATGTTGAATAAGATGTTGAATATTCTTAATATGTGTAAATTATCGTGTTCCTTTTTTATTTGTGATGAACAACAATAAAAAAAATTGAGAATAAATACTCTATAGAACTACAACACTGATGTGCATAAAGTTGTTTATTTTATCAGTTACAATGTACATTACATGATTAAGTATGTCATAGATTATCTCAGAGGAGATGGAGTATTTGCTTTATACATACAACCACAATTAGAACAAATAGGCACTGGAGGTGTAAACAGATTCCAATGTAGTTATCCTGTTATGTGTTTAATTGTGGTATATGCTTGCTTTGTTTAACTCATTCAGTTTTGTGTGTTATTTTTACATTTCATTAAAAATATTATTTTTATTCTTGGGTATCGTTGGAATCTGTTTTATACATCTACAGTGCCTACTTGTTATGATTTTGGTTGGTGACAAGCTTGGCGCTTGTATTTTTGGCACTTGCAGTCTTTTCGTGAAGTGTTAGGTTAATATATACACATGGCACTGTTTCTGAATCAGAATGTGAAAGACACATTCCCTGCACTTAAGTCTGACAATGTCTGTAGCAGACAAACTGAAAGTATGCAACATTCTGCAATTTGTGTGATTTACTGTACAGAAAAAACATGTATAATCTTGTCAACCTATATAAGTAACAACCAAGAATGCAATTACACACAGAACACATGACTTTTCTTATGATAGGAAGACAAGGGCTTTACAAAATGCAGCTAAGAGTTTCTTCAAAAAGATGGTTAGCAATGGTTGGGAAAACAAGTCCTATGATAGATAAAAGAAAACAAGTTCACAGTCATGAAACAGTATAAAAGGTTGTGTTGACTGTAATATAAAGACAGTTACTCCAAGCAAATTAACAGTGGAAAGCAGGGATCCTCAGAGGGATTGGTGACAAAGGGGGCTGGGGGTATAGGCCAAAGACTATTCTTAGTGGAGTGCTCAGTGCGGAGCCTATTCATGGCTGTGGAAGATGACTACTGCTGTCCATTTTATGAGCTGCAAAAAATGCCAATCTCAAAATATGGAAACCCAATTCAGAGACACTGCAGAATAAGCTTTAACATGTATCCTGCAGAAGGGAAATTCCTGTTTCTTCCCTTCTTATTTGATGAATCATAATTTGATGATTGTAGTCTGTATTCCATGAGTGGATCAAAATGTTTGATGAAAGGTACTGCAAATGTAAGACTATATCCAATACAGCGTTGTATGATTAATGAGTGATTGGCATGTGAGCCTTGTTTTAATCTCTTTGGAAATAGTAGTGTGACCTCAGAGACCATATCTCTGGTAGCCGTTCATATTGGTTGACAGTGGTTGAATTCAAAAATCCACATGCTATCAGACCTTTCTTTATGCTGCTTGACAGTGGTAAGATTCAAACTCTCTCAACTGTGGGCCAGTCCACAATCACATATGGGTAACCATGTTTTCCACATGGTTTTGTTAGCACGTTACTCTTTACTGTTGATAGCTGGCCTAATCATTTAATCAATATGCTGTTGTCCATACACCAAGAATTCAAGATTATAAATAAAGCAGTTGCACAGATAAAGTATACATTTTAACAGTCTCCAAAATACAAGCATTAGAGTTTTTAGTTTTTTTTTCATGTAAGGAAGGTAAAAAATATTCCACTTCTTCATTCTTTACCCAAATTCGTCAGTGTGAACACTTTGTTTTAGACTGAAACACCATGCAATACCTCTTAGATTTCTATATGCAGGACTCCAGCAAAGACATCCCCACAACAACCTTGATGTCCCTCCTGCAAGACTGGATTCCTGAGCAGTAGTTTTACATGACATTAATTTCCAAAAACTGCACTGACATTATAGAGACTGTTACAGAAATGCGGTTTAAAGAAAGGCCTTTAGAAGTGTCTCCACCCCACCAACTGCTCATAATTCACACCAGACCAGATGCCATATCATATAAATAGAATAACTTAAACCTGTGACAAATGGGTATCTAAATTGTTATAATCCATGACGTAAGCACAGTCAGACTTTCACAACAATACCTGCCAAGCTGTCAAATTCCTTGGGGTCCAATCCTTCAAATGAGCTCTGTGAGAGCTGGTACACACTTGACCCTCTCAAACCTGAAAAATTCAACACAAACTTGAAGAAATATTATAAATATACATCTGGTTTTCTCCACACAATCAAAATTCACTACTAAGAGACTACGAACACCATATATTTCAGGTGGGTATGATTTTGATGTGGGCAAATACTGAGTAGCAGTTAAACTGCATTGGTAACAGCAACCAGATAAGGCATTGGTATTCTGGTGTCAGTTGCAGTTGTGGAGAGATTTTTCTTGGTGTATGGACAAATGCATTTTGATTAATGCAGGAGCTTGTGTGTAGAAATGTAGAAATGCTGTCAATGATGAGCAATGTCATCACATTTCACTTACCATTACTGAGTAGCTGCTGATATTTTCACAAATAAAACAAGTTCATTTACTATGACATTTAGAAGTCAATTTAAAAGATTTTTTTTTATTCTAAGTTAATGTGTTGTCTATTCTCTGATAACAATGTTTTTCTTTAATAATAATACCTGACTGTAGAATGAACAGATGATGTTAAAGGTACTGTGCTACCTGGTTTGTATTTATAATTTCCCTTTTTCTGGTTGCACAATAGTCACCGAAAACAATTTTGTTTTGCACAATACATGCTAGTACACATGAGGGACTGGAAACTTTTTTACTAAGTAGAGTTATGGGATTTTGTTTTTCATTTTACAGTGGTAAAGAAAAAACAAACCGCATTTTTGAATGATTCAGGAATGCAAAAAAAACAATATTTTGTATTGTAGTGTTGGATTAAAAACATAAATAAATATAAAAAGCTTGCACATACCTTATTAGCGAGAAAATGAGAAAAGAAAATATATCATAATTAAATGCATGCAAGCATAGCTTGGATCTGGTAGGTGATTCATAGTCAAAAAATGCATGTCAATGTTTAATCTGATGAGCTTTTACACTGTGCAAATTTGTACCTATCACATTCCAAATCATTTTGTTTGCTGTGTACTATGTAAATCTGCAAATACTGAATTCTTAGCAATTCAAATTATTTTTGATACTGCAACTTGTATAATCTTGGTAATGCAACTTGTGAGTTATGTCTTTATTTTTGGCTCCTTAAGTATTTTTGATGTTGCCTCGATGGTACAGCTTAGGTTGTAGCAGAAAAGGTCTTATACCCAGTTACCACACTTACTATAACCATACATACATACATACATGCATAGATAAAAAGCAAATTTATTCATTATGTTTGTGTACAGTGACTTGCAAAACAACTTGCAATACATCTGACAACTAGTATGGTGTATTTTTAAAAGATTTATAAAAAAATAAAAATCAGACACCTATGCCACAGTATTACTACTAATACATTTGCTTCAGTATAAGATCATGAACAGTGAAGTATCTCTATGCTTTTAGTATCTAATTGAATTAATATGATGAGGTGTAATTAATATTCTACTCACCTTATTTTGGTTTTGTTACAACTCAGTGATGTTGTTCATATGTACTTATTACTGTCTAGTTTATTATGTCTGATTTATAACAAAGTTGCCATACCAAATTCCACACGACCACTGGAAAACACTACACATTTCATATTCTGCCTTTTTTGGAGGGGAGACTAGTAAATCTGTATCAGATATCAGAGCTGAATTATTTTGTTTGGCTTACAGCTTGTGCTTTCTGATCAGTTGCATTAATAAAGCATTATGTGAAATTATTAGCTGGAAAACAATCCAGATTCAGTATTTTAAAAAATACATTTGCTAACTATTTTTTTCTCCGTCAAAAACTCTTTATAATTTACTTAATAAACCTCTTTTTGCTCACTTCAGTATGCAGTTTTAGTATACATATATATAACAAAATAACCTATAGTGCTAATGTTCATACATATCCTGTATGCGATGTTAATGGGAAGGCAAGGCTTTGGAATCAAATAAGTCCTCAACTGAAATGAAAATGCTTGAAGAATAAAACTTTACTGAACTGGGTAGCTTAATGCCAACCCAATTAAAAATGTAATTTATCCTTGGCCACTAATGAAATGCCAGCTTTAGACTGGCAAAACAGACTTTTCTTTTTCCAGTCTCAGTCACCATAAATTAGTGTTCCTGTCTTAAAATTAAGATGGAGTGCACATTCCTTGAGGCTATCAAACACCTGACTCCCCAAACTAATGAAATTCAGTAAGTTTTTCATATTGTCTGCTCTGATGATACTTATCTTGTACATTAAGCTCTAGGTTAACTGGAACTCGAGCAACCAGAACTCTCAAGAAATCAGAAAAAAAAAAAATCGAAGAAATACAGTGCAATATGAACAATTCAGTTTTTCATTCATTGCACTTTCTGCCACCCCCTGCAGAAACATACCTTACATTTTTAGAGTTTTAGAGTTATAAACAGGAAGATACAAATAAATTCCCTCTCTCCCCAACCTGAGAACAAGTCAAACCAAACAAGTGAAATTGCTAAAAGGTCAACACTCGCTTATCAGTTTGCATCAGATTACACATTCTGTCTCCGATCTCTCACACACACAGTTTTTTCAGCTTTCATACATGCATTCACACACTCTTTCTCCCTCCGATCTCTCACACACACACACTCTTCAGCTTTCATACATCTCTCTCATCTCTCACATGCACAGTTGCTTCTGCTTTCATACATCCATTCACTCTCCCTCTCTCTGTTCAGTTCATTAAATTCCAATCCAAAAACCAATAGGCAGCTGGATATAGAAAATGCAGGTTTATTTAGAAAATTATCCTTAAAACCAGTAGTACAGGATTTTTCTCTCCATCAGTACTGGAACTTCATCAGATACATTCAAAGAACCAATGCACACCCTTCCTTAGAACCTCCAGAAAATAGAAAAGTGTTTCACTTTTTGTCAGGCCATATAGTCTCCATTACTTAGAGAGATGATTTGAACCACCTGATCTACTGTATCCCTTATGAAGTAATTGCCGCGTATTATTGTCCTGCACTCTTGCCACAGGAAGCAGTTCAGCAATAAGTTGGAGGTTTAGTACTCTCTGCTAACTGCCAGGCTAGCAGTTTCTAACTAAATGCAGAAGTGCTTTGCAATCAGATCTTGTAGAAAAGACTGTAATACAATAATACATAGCAATTGGTTCAGATCATGCCTCTAAGTAATAGATTTAGCATTCATGATTTCAGCTGAATCCCTGAATGAGGTTTGAACATTCAGCAGATGTATATGTGCATGGTTCAGAAATATGGATTATAGATTGCAGATATTTCATACAAAGGCATAATTCGCATCCATTTTTGTAAAAACAAATAAAACACAAATAACAATATAAAAAGCAAGCCATTCTTACAATCACTTCTGTATTTTAGCTAATAGTGGTCCTTCCTGAAAAATTCACTTTGCTTGGACTCTTGCTATGATATGTAGGTAAAAAGGCCATTGCATTATCATTCATTGTATGCTGGCCAGCTAATTCATGACCTTGATATGTTAGTGCTACTTAATAAGAGAGTGAGACTCCAAAGCATCTAGAATGCTCCACAACAGAGGATTAGAAACCCAGCCTGAATCATGGCAAAATTAAACAAATCTCCTTTTATTCAGCTGAGTAAAATAAACTGACAAATAAGATTAGAGCAGAATATAATGACCTTATTTTCATTATCTGTATATGGAACTCTGCTGGACTGGAATGGCATTTGTTTACAGGAATAGTCCAAAAGAGCAGTATCCTTTTTCAGCAGAGGTCTGAGGACAACAGTTACATTATACAGACATCACTTCCATTTCTTCATTTACAGTCAATTTCATTTATGAGCAATAGTTTCTTCATTCAAACATCCTTGAAATCAGTTACATAATTTACAATTGTTTTTGAAAAATAATGGTTACATGGGATGTATATGAATATTTTTTTCAAGCTAAAGCGTTGCAACACCCCACAGAATGGAAATAGAGGAGAAGGCAAAAAGAAGATAAAGGAGGAAGGTAGAGTTATGAAAACACTATCTTAAGTTTCTTGCAGCAGAGAGTTATTGCATGAATTCATATAGCTATATTAGTACCGGTTTAACCAGGGGTTGTGCAGGTGCAGAGGCATTCATCTGTCAGGTCTTGCCTCATTTGGCATTTAAAGTCTTTCTGGTTGTAGACTGTTCTTAAACTGAGAGGAATGAATGGTATTCCAGCTTTATCAACACAGTATGAAAACAGTGAATGTGCTGCATTGCTTTTTAGTTATGGAGAGTAATGATGCGACAGTGGAGGGTGGCCATTGTGGTGCAGCAGTTAGCATTGCCACCTCACAGCAAGAGGTTCTCTGGTTCGATTCTCGGCTGGGGTGCCTTCTGTGCGGAGTCTGCATGTCCTCCCTGTGGTCACGTGGGTTTCCTCTGGGTGCTCCGGTTTCCTCCCACATCCCAAAGACATGCAGTAGGTGGATTGGACACTCTAAATTGGCCCTAGGTGTGAGTGTGTGCATGTGTGTGCCTTCTGTGGATGGTTGGGTGCCGGGCTGGCAACTCAACACTGTAAAACTCAACTGCCTATCATGAGTGGACAGGTGATCCACTGTGGCGACCCCTAAACGGGAAAAGCCGAAAGAAGAAGAAATGATGCGATAGTGGGGTGCAGAGGTCTCTTAGTAGTCTGAGATTGAATAATGGAGTGAAGAGATTGAATTTTTCAGGGTTGTGCAGTAGTTTGAGGGTTACAGTTAATTCTGAGTACAATACTGAATTATTTACTTTGAAACAATTTAGTTGTTTAAGAAAGACGGAATAATGTACTTATATTGTTGATTGTTTTCAAATTTGGCTATTAATTATAGCATTGATCTAGTTTGGCAACCATGGAGGAGCTGAGATAGGTTAGGATACAAGAGGCATATTATAGGATGGGGAATAGAAAAGAAGTCGGCATGTTTTGCTTAGCAGTCAGTATGGCAGAGTTTTACTCTATAGAGGCAGCCTAGATTTTAGTGCATCTTCTTTATGGCCTTCTGAAGATGGGGATCACATTTCAGGTGGTTGTCTATAATCACACCTAGTAGCTTGGTGTTTGATATCAGTTCTCTTTTGGTTTTGTTGTATGACAGTATATTAAAGGTAGTTTTCTGGGAGGAGAAAGAGTTGGGTTGAGCAGTATGAGTTTAGCTTCTTCTTTTGATTCAGGAGGAGCTGTGAGTTGTTGAGACAAGCTTCTATGAAGAAAGGTTTCTGAGTGAGTGTTTCTAACTTTTTGGGGAAATGTCATCAAGGTATCAGAAAACTTCATCTACAATTCTCAGTAGGTGTTGTGGGACTGTTTACATTCCCCTGAGCCACCAACAACTGAAACAGATGGGAACTTGGTTTAATATCTCATCCAAAAGATAGCACACTCGGGAGTGCAGCACCCCTAATGCTACACTGCAATACCAGCAAGCCGTTCACTTAGAGTGGGAACAGAATCCACAACCTTCTGGTCTTCCTGCAACAGAAGTGTGTGTGCTACTTGTTGTACCACTGGCACTTCTAATGTCAATTGTGACAATAAATGTGATTTTTAGTGTTCTTTTAGTGACTGTTGTTTGCTGTCTATTCATTTATATATAACTCTACTTTGTAAAATGGTCCTGCCAACTAGTGTATCCATTTAGAAAACACAACAAATATCCAAATAAAATAATACATTAGCTTATCATATAAATAGTCCAAAAATAAGCACAAAATATGTTCTGTATACCAGACAGTAAAATATCATTCCCTGGGATTCATTAAACAAAAATTTCTGTGCAAGAATGGTGTAGACACTCCTGCATGGAATATGGCTGCCAAGCGATTCAGGAAATAGCCGATCTGGCATGCACGGGGCTGCTGACACTGTTCCTGCATGGAAAGCCATGCAGAATGCTAATTACCTCATTTGCTGGTGAAAAATATACAAATTAGGTGAATTAGTGATTCAGGAAGCAGGTAAGCATCCGTGCAGGAACAGTGCTAGTTGCAGAAATGTGTTCGGTCACTAACCGAACACATTTTTGCAAATAACAAAATGGAGGCATGTCAGCTCAAATAAAAGCATGTATTATAAACTTTAGGCATACCAATGGCCAAATATATAACCATTGTCATGGAAAAGTGTTTAATTTAATAAAAAAAAATCAAAGTATTTTTTTGGGCTGATCTCGGCTGTTTAAGCATAGGGCAGCAGTGTGCAAATGGGATCATACAGAAAATAAAAAAATATATTAAAACACAATTTTAAGGGAAATCTGCATTTTGCCACAGTAGTCAACAGCATGCAGAATCAAAACATTACCAGGGGGACACTAGTTGTCAAGGCGAAAGTATTTGTGTCAGAGCAGTATCTATGGACTAAGGCAGTGGGTATGCAAATGAGGAGAAATTTACTGAATCACAAAATATTCTAAGTCCACACACTGCACCTAACTGTGATGGTGCTAGAACAGGATAGTGTAGGCAGGAGGAGCAACTAACATGAAAAGGGGGGGGGGTGTCATGCTTGCTGTAAACACATTGGAGCTCCATTGCCCAGGTTTGCGCTTAGCTAAACACAGCTAAGCAAGGGGGTGTGACTGAGGCTGTAATGTCTTACACCATGAAATGAAGACCATGTTCATGTCCAGGGGTGAGGCATTTCTGCTAAAATGTGTTTGCCTTACTTAAACGGGTGTGTGCAGCATGCACTGGGACTTTAAAAAACAAAAACAAAAATGGAAATAGCAGCATTGTTTACATTTAGGCAGTGGGTTTGCGTGCCATGCCTTGGGGCTTAAAAGAGGCGAAAATGGGAAGGGGAAAAGAAAAAATAAAGGGAAATAGCAAAATACAGCCATTCAAATATAAGTAAAATAGCTGTCAGATGTAATGTCTCACAGTCAAATAATTCACAATAAACAAACAGGTGTAAAAAAAAACAATAAACAAAAAAAAATATACCAGTCCAATAAGATGCAGCTAGGCAAAGAAAGCTTTAATCCCAAAAAGAAAAATTAACGCCAACAAAATGGTTAACAGCCGTTTTCATCACAAAATAATCCTAGACTTCATCAGATCAAAGTCAGCCAATCACACAGACAGAATCAGCAGCACACCACTATAAACTATGCAAACACCTTCCAGTCTGTTTTTTTCCCGCAAACTCTGCACCATAGGTGTACACATATGGGGGAATTTTAACCGACAAAACTAGCAAAAAATGTTAGGGGCTGCTGTCCCTGAGATGAGATCTATCAGTATGTGCAAGAGGCTGAGGGCACTGAGCAGAATAATGTTAAGAACCAACTCAGACCAAGGAGGAGGAAAAGAGTGAACAGACCCAGGGTAACCTACCAAGGGCTACATGATCTGGAGATAGAGATCTACAGGATGGACAGGGGCATACTTCAGCAACTTGTTGAGCTGTGCAGGCCTCGACTCAGACCCGGAAACAACAGTGGGGAACCCATCCTAGTGGATACTAAGGTATGTGTAGTCTTAATAATACTAGCTACAGGTACTTTCCAAAGACCAACTGGGGATATCTTGGGGGTCTCACAGGCATCTGCTTCCAGGATATTCCACCAGCTCCTGGATGCCATTTCATCACATGCCGCTGAGTACATTTACTTCCCCAGCACCTGTGAGGAGAGGACCAGCAATATGCATCTCTTTCACTGTGTAGCAGAATACCCAGAGGTACTGGGTGCCATAGACTGCATGCAGATCCACACCAAAGCACCACCCGGTGACCAGGGTAGGGTCTACCTAAACTGCAAAGGGTTCCACTCCATCAACTGCCAGGTCGTCTGCGATACCTAGGGCATTATCATGAATGTGTGTCCTGGAAGCTATCACGACTCCCACATCTGGCATTTGTCACAGCTGTACTAGACATTTGCCAGTGGGGACATCCCATATGGCCATCTGGTGGGAGATGCTGGTACACACTGGAGCTGTGGCTAATGACACCCATCAGATATGCACACACACCCACACAAGAATGCCATAATGAGGCACATGCACAAAACAGGATCATTATAGAGCATGTGTTTGGAATGCTCAAGTCATGGTTCCACTGCCTTGACATATCCGGTAGAGCCTTGCTGTACTCTCCAGCCACATGTGCACACATGCTCATAGTATGTGCCATGCTACACAAAATGAACCTGTGGAAACAGCTGCAGCAGGAACAAAATGGGAAAGGGTCACACAGCCCCTCACCATTGCCAAGGTCTCAACAAGCACAGAGGGACTCAGAGGAGAAAGAGCCTGAACCTACCCCTGTAGGCAGATGGAGGCATGCCCAGTATACTCTGTCCTTGGCAAAGAGGCAACGCATAGCACATACTTTGACATTGTAGGGCCCGAGGGACTAATATCTCTTTCTGACTTGCACACACAGTAAAATGGATGCCAAACATCACACCACCTATACCTTACCATGTATAGGCAGTGTACTGCATGCATCCAACATAGTAAGCCCTCAAGCACCATCCTCACAACTGCCTCAGGCACAAGGTAAGTCAGTCTTCTTAACAATAAATGAATGGAGTAGAATGTTCTGATAGCATATCTATGGTATTGATGCAAGCATGCAAGGGAATGGGTGGCTAACTGGAATAGCAGCAGACACCTGACAGCTGAGTGGGACAGCAGGAAGTATATGCCCAGTACTGGCTTACCCACACTATGCAGTACCAACCTAGTTGACAAATACCACTGCAGTATATGTGGTGAGCCAAATAACTGTGGGTCATAGGTCACATGCATGGATGTCAAAATGGGGGTCCCATACTCACCCCCAGCCTCACCCAGCAGATCAGCTATAGAAAACCATACAAAAATGTCTGGCAAAGGCCCCCAAATGGCGACTTCCATGAAATTCCCACCTACAGACTTACACAGTGATATCACAAGTCTGGCAGTTGCAGTATGGCTTAGAAAGGTAAGAAGTCTGAAACTAAAAATGTTTATGCCAGGACAGTCTGACCTGTGGCTGATACTGTTATGCCTGGAGTCTCAAAGATAGGGCACACTGCTATGCTAAATGGGACCAAACTGTTAAGCAAATATCACCACAGTCTGTGCAAATGTGTATTTTGTACAGATGTGTCACCCCCCCACCTATAGTGCCATAGAAATGCAGTAACATGTCCCTAGCCTTAAGCAACATCCAACTGTTAACTACAGTGATGGCGCAACATGAACTGAAAGCAATTGTCAGTAATACCCAGTCAACTTACTGGTGCCATCCCAGGGTGTCCACTGTCTGGCAGCCTGGGAACATATGATCATCAGAATGCACTGCCTTGCTATAAATGGCCTGCATCTGTCAAACCTGGCCTACAGGCATCTGGAAAATGCCCATGCCTCACCTAGAGTGCCCTGTTAGGGAGTGTCATGGGGTCCATAACAGCAACATAACACAGTCTACAAAATGCAAGGAAAGGCCATGCTGCTAACTGCTACAAGCAAACCTGCCAGCCTCAGAGAGCCATAAATCTGGACAAAGACATGAATAACGGGATGATAAAGGTCCAAAGAGAAAGACACCTTTGAAATACTGCTGTAATAATGTTAGAAAGTTGATGGAATGATTGTATTAGCATGGAATATCTGAAGGGTGTGAAGTCTGAAAGTGCAATGTCAACTGTCAGTAATATCTGACCTCAACCCTGAGTGACTTGTAAAACATTTTTCCTTGAAAAACCGCATTAATTTGGGTAACCAACCAGATATATGAGTCATGAATCTGGACATTCTGTGATACTCTGTACAGTCGACAGGCAGGGCTAGGAGTCTATAGATGGGAATGCACTCATTGGAGGCAGTCCTAATCCTGGAAAATGGTGCCATGTCTGCACCCACAGAACCCTGGCTCACAGCCATGGGGAGAAACACACACTTCCTGGATCACTCATCCTATGCAACATCCTGACCCAAAAATGTGGCCAGTCAAGCCAAATGAGGTGGGTCATACATATATGTGAGACACACACACACACACACACACACACACACACACACACACACACACACACACACACACACACACACACACACACACACTTCCAGGCTGCTCAAACAGTCTGACACACACAAGACCTTCCAAGTGCAGTCAACCTTTGAGAAGACCCCTATGCAAAGTACTGGTAGCTATAGGCCAACATATCTGACCCAGGACATGCCCCCACATATCTTATCCCCTACAAATCTATCTGGAATCTGCCTGTCACCCTGTTCCTGCCTGAAGTATATTACCAAACCATGGAATGGAAATCAGACCACGCCAGAACATAAATGCACATAGATTTCACCATTGTAATATATCACTAAGGTGCTGGACCATTTCCACAGCTACAGCAGCCAATTAGTTGTAGGCACACCTCTCAACAGGGTGGATTGTGCAAGAATGCCTAGCATTTGGCCCATAATATTAGTGTGTGCATCATCCATCCTGTATTCCTCTGGCAAAACACTGTGATGATCTGAGGAGGTATGTCACGAGGTCCTGAAACAATACATGACAGTGTCAAATGTCATATATGTTATATGTCTGTTAAAACAAACCCTGTAACCCTAGCAACCCATACATTACTAAGAGAAATAGTCACAATCACCATATGGCCCATTGTCTCCCCATGTTGATAGGCTATCTCCAGATATCCTACACCAGCAGGTTGTGAGGTATGGCTGTAGCACAAAACAAACTGGACTGGAGTACAACAATCCCTGGAATGGAGTCCCACATTTACTATAGAAGGTCACATTGGGCATGCTCATACACTTAGAGAATTGTCAGTAGGATCTAGGAATTAACAGGCTTTTCCCACCCAATGCACTTCTCACTGCCCTACTTTATCAATCCTGAATATGTCTGTCACCATAGAAGTACCTTTTGTCAAGCCTCAAACTGTAAGCTCAGTGGTGCATGTGATAATTGTGTAACACTATAGTACAAGTAGCTAATTAGGTAGGAGTTCTAATCTCAGTTCTGAGAAATGTAAAAGTGTGTGTGTTATCTTTCATCAGGCCTCAAAACTCTAAGCTCTGTTGTATGTGTGATAACTTCGTAACACTGTAGTACAAATAACTAGTTAGGTAGGAGTTCTAATCTCAAACCTGGGAAATGTAAAAGTGTATGTGTGTTTTATAAGTTAAATATTTTGGGTCAATTTACACACAGTACACTTTCTATTGCCCTAGTTTAATAGTCCTGCAGATGTCAGTCACCTTAGAAGTACCTTTCACCAGGGCTTAGCCCTATAAGCTCTGTGGCATGTGCAATAACTGCATAACACTCTAGTACAAATAACTAGTTAGATAGAAGTTCTAATCTCAGTCCTGGAAAATATCAAAGTGTGTGTGTATATAAGTTAAAAATTTGGGGTCCATTCAAACCCAGTACACTTCCCACTTCCCACTGCCCAACCTTAGCAGTCCTGCAGATATCAGTCACCTTAGAAGTCACTTTCATCAATCCTCAGCCCTATAAGCTCTGTGACACGTGTGATAACTGTGTAACACTATAATATAAATATCTAGTTAGGTAAGAGTTCTAATCTCAGTCCTGGTAAATGTAAAAGTGTGTATGTTTAGAAGTCCCTTTCACCAGGTGTCAGCCCTATAAGCTCTGTGGTGTGTGCAAAAACTGCTTAATACTATAGTACAAATAATTAGTTAAGTAGAAGTTCTAATCTCAGTCCAGGCAAATATAAAATTGTGTGTGTTTATAAATTAAAGATTCTGGGTCCATTCAAATGCAGTGCACTTAACATTGTCAATCTTTAGTAATCCTGCAGCTGTCAGTCAGCTTAGAAGTCCCTTTCATCAAACCTCAGCCCTATAAGCTCTGTGGCATGTGTGATAACTGTGTAACACTATAGTATAAATAACTAGTTAGGTAGCAGTTCTAATCTCAGTCCTGGCAAATGTAAATATGTAGAAGTCCCTTTCATCAGGCCTTAGCCGTATACATTCTCTGGCATGTGCGATAACTGTGTAACACTATAGTAAAAATAACTAGTTAGGTAGGAGTTCTAATCTCAGTCCTGTCAAATGTAAAAGTCTGTGTGTTTATAAGTTGAAGATGTTGGGTCCATTCAAACCCAGTACACTTCCCATTAGCCTATTTTAGCAGTCCTGCTGATATCGGTCACCTTAGAAATCCAATTTGTCGGGCCTTAGCCCTATAAGCTTTGTGCTGCATGCAATAACTGCATAACACTATAGTTATAAGTAACTAATTAGGTAGGAGTTCTAATTCCAGTTCTGGCAAATGTGTGTATATGTGTAGTTTAAAGTATTGTGTGGCCTCTCTCACCCAGTACATCACCCATTGCCATACTTTACAAGGGCTAGTGATGTTCCTCACCTTAGAAGTACCTTTGGACAGCCTTCACCCTGTAAGCTCCATGCCAAGTGTGATAAATATATAACACTGTAGTTGCAATAAATAGGTAGGAGTTCTAATCTCAGTCCTGGCAAGTGTGTGTGTGTGTGTGTGTGTGTGTGTGTGTGTGTGTGTGTGTGTGTGTGTGTGTGTGTGTAAGAACAGTATCCTGTCTGTAGGGGGGTTGTGTTTGTGTGAGAACCATATCCATTGAGGGTGGGTTGTGCTACTTTTTGCTGTTGCCCACCCAGTACATTTCCCAGTGTCCACATTACAAGGCACACAGTTGTCATCCCCTGTATAGGGACCTGTATACACTCTGCAGCCCTATAAGCATTGTGCCATGTACAATAACTATGTGACAGTATGGAATAGATAACAAGATAGGCAACTCATCTAGTCCTTGGATATCACTCCCCACTCAGGAATCATACATAAACACACTCAGGTAGGCAGTCACCTCTACATCAGTAGGTGGCCAGCAAACTGGCTCACAGATAGAACCCAAAGTGTGAAAGCAGTGGACTCTATGTCAGATTGCAGAACAGTCATGAGTGGAGTACCACAGTTTGTGGACCTGGGTCCCCTCATGTTTGGGATCCACATCTCTGAGGACCAGCTCAATACAAAGGCTGACAATGTTTGCAGATGACTACAAGGTGAGTTCTATTATTATCCCCCCCGACGTTAGGTTGACATCCTTCACAAAAGCCTCTCTGAGACCTATGACTGTTGTCAGAACCCTGGGCATAAGCTCAATGCCAGATGATGTGCCACCATCCCCTTTGGGTACGACATGTTTCCCATAAAGTAATACATTGATGGTAACCCACTGAACACTGATATTGGTATAAGGGAACTGAGAACACAGGTTGACAGTGAGCTCTCTGTTGACCACCACCGTGCCACTGTCTTCCAAAAGTCCTTCAATGTGTCACTTCTCCTGACTAAGGGTGTTGAATCCGGGAAATAAAAGGGCAGTGTTTCCCTGTACTCTCCCCTCAGTAGGCCAATCAAAGTGTACTATGGCCCATTTGCCATGTACTCCACTGGACACTTGCAACAACAGGAGAGGCTGCAAATGTACCTCACAAAAAGGATGTTAGGTGCTACACACTTGCCCCATTTGGACAGACTCCAACAACTCCAAAGAATCTCTGTCTCATATTGGCTGCTTAGGTGCGATCTCTGCCTGACATACACAGCCATGTCTGATCCAACCCTGTCAGGAATGCTACAGCCGAAGAAACCAATATTTCCCCATAACATGCCCCAGACACCTCAACCCCATCCTCACAATCAAAAGGACATGCTGGAGGGACAGGTTTACAGACCAAAAACTGGCCACACTATGGAATAGACATCATATCCATGTCAAGCAGAACACATCACTGGCCCTCTTCAAGAGAATTCTGGAGGAGTGGATAGGGAATGGAATACTGACCCTGGGCATCACTCCAGTGACTATACTCAGTAGGAACACTGGGGAGTATCATCAGGTGGCATGATGCCAGTGTATTCCCATGGGTTATTCTTGTAAAGCCTCCATGGCCATTTGCCAAGTACACACCTATGAAACATTGAACCTATGGATCTCAGTACTGTCAAATGTGTGTGTGTGTGTGTGTGTGTGTGTGTGTGTGTGTGTGTGTGTGTGTGTGTGTGTGTGTGTGTGTGTGTGTGTGTGTGTGCATTAGTATGTATAAAAGTGTGTGTGTGAGTGTGTAAACATGTGGGTGAAAGTAGTTGGTGGCCTGTCTCACCCGTTACAACTCTCATTGCCATACCTTACAAGTGCTGAAGATTTTATTCATTATATAGGTACCTTGGGACACTCTCCAACCTATAAGCTCTGTGATGTGTGTGGTTACTGTATAACAGTATAATACCGATAACTAAATAGCTAAGGGTTCTAATATGAGTCCTGACAAATATGTGAGTGTATTATTGTGTGCAAGTGTGTATATGTGTAAGTTACAGTATTTTATGGCCTCTCTCACTCAGTACATCACCCATTGTCATAATTTGCAAGGGCTGGTGATGTCCATCACCTTAGAAGTATCTTTGGACAAGTGTCACCACCTAACCTCCATGGTGCATGCAATAAATGTGAAACAATGTAGTAACAATAAATAGATAGGCAGGGATTCTAATTTCAGTCCTGGCTAATGTGTGTGAGAGAAGAGTACAAGAGCTGATGTCAACCACCATAGACTTAGATACAACCCCTCAGCCCTATAAACTGTGAGGCACATGCAAGACCTGTTGCACAGACCTGGGAAATGTGTGCAGATACAGCTGTACCTATGCTATGACATGATTGATGTGTTATAACACTGCCATACCCCTCATTGTTGATGTCTGCAGGGTCACATCCTGCTGACAAACAGAAACCTGGAACACAAACAGAATATAGCATGTGAGAACACATTCACTTAATGTTACTTACACCAATAATGCATCATGGCTGAAAAGGTACACACACACACATTGATTTGTGCTCATTACAAATGCCAGATGACAGCGCCTTACACAGCATTAAATAGCTACACTCTACTAAAGTCACCATGTGCATCAGACCCATATTAGCATGTCCCTGCATTGATGGTATGGATGGCAGAGATATGGCACAAGTATCATCACATGCACATGATGTTATGTGGGTTTGCCAGAAGCTTAGGCTGGGCCATACTGTTGACATCATGTGTGTGTGTTTGGTGGTGTTCATTAAATGGGCTGTGCAGGGGTGGTGTGTGTGTGTGTGTGTGTGTGTGTGTGTGTGTGTGTGTGTGTGTGTGTGTGTGTGTGTGTGTGTGTGTAGGTGACTTATTTGATTGTGATGTGTGTGTGTGTTTGTATGCACACAGTCACGCCATGTGGGTGCCCTACACAGCTGTGTTTTGGACAGCTGTGGGCCATACATGTGGGGGTGTACAGTTCACCATCTCTGGCCATGGACATGAAAACTGGGCCTGCCAGGGGTATCACCAGCACCACCAGGGCTGAATCCAGATGCAGTACTACTCCCCAGTGGTGACTGTTGCCTACTGGATCCGCATCCTTGTTGAGACCGACCAGGACCGTGTGCCATGGCCTGCTGCATCATGGTGTGGACAGCACATCTCCTTCAGTTGTGCTGGTGGTACTGCCACTACAGGAACGTGATGGTGCATGGCCACATAGACCCTCAGCTTATCATGGTGCTGCCCTACGTCCAAGTGGCTACTGGCCATCATCCCCCAAATGCTCAAGCACAGATATTCCACGGTTGAGGAATGCCAAGGTCTCCCCCCCACCATCTATCCATGACCTCAGTATGCTCACAAATGGCCACAGTGATTTCATGAATATTGCCACAGACACCAGAGATGTGCTCATCCATGACCCTGTATATAGGTCTGGTGTTATGTTCATTGCATGCCTGTGCCTCCATGATGGCAAAAAACATGCTTCTCATGACTGCTGCTGCTGTGGCACTTGCAACAGGGGCATGATGGGCTGCAATCCTCCTCAGAGCACCCCTGCCTATCTGCCTGTGTGGGACCTCACCAGCACTCTGGCTATGGTTAGTGCCTGCACCCTCACTTGCCATAGACACCACATTAGCCTGTTCCATGCCACCACCTGCCAACTGTCCATTATCTGTGGCCACTGGTGATGGGGTATGTGTGGGCAGTGTGATTGTGTGTGCGGGGATGGGGTTGACAATAGTGGGATGCCAACTGATGGCACAGCTTCAGCCCCTGACAATCTCACCTGTGCCTCAGTATGTGTATCATCATGGTCATAGTCTGCAGAGATACTGACATCAGAATCAGAGCAGGAGGGACCATGGCCACCACGTCCACCTGTGAGGAAGAAACAACATATCTCAATGACCACCTGCACTATGCTGTTTGATGGTACACACACGCAGACACACACACACACACACACACACACACACACACACACACACACACACACACACACACACACAGGTGAGGTGCCTCATAGGCATTACACAGACCTCACATTAGCCGACTGGGGACATTCACGACACACCGTCAGACAATAACATACGCACTCTGGACAGACCCTCAGCATCATGCAGTGCAGCCCTTTCTAATTACTGTTACAACTAATATACACCTCAAGGATAGGTGAGTGGTGTTGGTAGGTGATGGCCTTTCACCTAGTAGATGCTGAACCCATGTAAATTATTGCCATTCACCTGTATAGCACTGTGGCAACTCCTACAGAACATACCTCCCAACTGTACAGGTTTTTGCTGAATGTCTAGATGTGTGGCTCATATGTTTGGTCTGTTCTTCATAACATCTGTGTTTGTCTGATACATTACTGGGTTGACCTGTGGATTGGTGCCACTAATTAATGTCCTAGTTTGAGGTGCAGATTGCATAACCTGCAGTACATGTATGTTAAAACAAAGCAGGCTACTCAAACAACCTCCCAAGCTTCCAGTGGATATAATAAGTCTACACACACCTGTTAACATGCCAGGTTTTTATGATATATCACATGAAATCTCAGAAATCAGGTCATAACATTACATCATTTCATATGACATATAACCTGAGCAATCCAACTGATGAAAATATGCATCAGTTACAGGTAACATATGGTAAATGAAATAGGTACAATAGGCTGGTTGCATGAGTGTGCACACACTGAAACTAATACTCTGTTAAAGCACCTTTTGATTTAATCACAGCATTTAGTCCTCTTGGGAAGGAATCTATCAGCATGACACATCTTGACATGCAATGTTTGCACAACCTTCCTTGCAAAACACCTCCAACTATGTCAGATTGTAAGGGCATCCCCTGAGCACTGCCCTCTTCAGGTTACCCTGCATATATCCTATTGGACATAAGGTGGGCTCTGGCTGGGCCAGTTCAGAATGTTGCATGTGTTCTGGTGAAGTCATCCTTTTGTTAATTTGGATGTATGGTTTGGGCCATTGTTGTGTGGAAATGTGGAATTCCTCACCATCCACAGCTATGTGGCAGACACCAGAAGGATTGGAGCCACAAGAGACCGGTATTTGGAATTGTTGATAATCCCCTCCAACTTGGTTACAGCCCCAGTTCCAGCTTGTGAACAGCAACCCCAAAGCAGGACACTGCCTTCACCAAGCTTCAACATGGGGGTTGTGTTGTTTTGGTGATGTGCAGTGTTCTTACTGCACCAAACAAACCTGTCAGAATTGTGGCCAAAGAGTTCAACCATGGTCCTATATTACCATAACACATTTTTTAGGTTCATAGGTTCATAGGTTCATACTAGGCTATCTGCCCTAGGGCATTTATAAGTCTAGCCAGAATGTGTTTGGCTTTTGCCACCCATTTTAAATTTATTTTGCTATGCCCTTTTTCGAGGTTAGTATTCCACTTGCTTTTTGGGACCTGATGTATTGTTTCCAGACTCCAGGCCTGGATATTGTTTGGTGTGAGGAACTGCTGCTATCTTCCTTTACCATAGATGTGCACTTGTGTGCATTACTAAACCCCACCCACTAGTCCATTTTGCACTAATATATGCATCTAGACATGCTATAGAAGACAGTTTAAATGCTACCTCATTAAATTGATGTGCACTTTGGCCTTACCTTGACACTCCTTGGCTGTTGCCTGGGCGCCACCCACCTCCATGACTGCTGTCTCCCATATTTGAGGTTGTGTGGGGGCTAACCCAAGGTTGGTAAGGAGCTGCTCTGTCACTGGAAGTGGGGCCTGTGTGGTTGGTCCCCCACTGGTAGCAGTACGGTCCCTCGCTACAGCAGCAGTCCTTTGCCAGGCATGATGTATCAGGTCAGTTGCTCTATGCCTGACCTGACTGTATGTGCATCCATGGTGGCCCAAGATGTTCACTCTGTGGGCAGTCTCATCCCACAGGACAGTCCGTTCTCACAGATTTTGCCGGCTACGGCCAAAAAGAATGTCATAGTTTAAGATTACAGCTTCTGTGATGGCTGCTTTCTCCGCATTGGTGTAAGGCGGTTGCCACTGCATGGCACCTGGAAGACATAAATAGGGAAACACATCACAGGACCTCAGACATTGCCCAGATTTCTTTACAGAGCCAGCACATGAATATTGACTATCATTAGCCACCACTTGCAAACACATCATACCACTGTACCTAGCAGCACTGTATGAATATGCATTGTACTCCTGGTCCTGATGTGTCATGTTCCCCCCAGTGAGGGCCAGTACACTGCATAAACCACCATCCATCATTCACATTTGTGTAGAGGGATGACAGTGGCCGTGTTCCTTGCAGATGGGATGTCAATGATGCTTAGACTTTGCTCGCATACAGTGTGTAATGGAGCTGTAAGCATATGCCTGGGTTCATGTAGGATGCAGACAGGCATGTTATCAGGCCCCAACGGAACGTACTTTTGTTAACTTTGATTAGGCAGTTAGCACCTGACCCATAATGATGAGGGGAGGGGTGCATGTGCTGTGCATATCCACCTATACTGATGGTGAGCCAGGAGGGTGACGTTTGCCCTAAACCTGTCTGCAGCAGGTTGGCTGAAGCTACTGACCACCATTACAGGGTGGGTTGAATTGTTGCCTCTGAGACTGCAGACATATGTGAAGATGGCCTTGTGATTGCCCTTAGTGTTGTGTATTTATGACACATCAGTGGGATGATGTTAAGATTTATGTCAGTAGCTAGTGGGGAGTAATTTGGTTTTGGACTTGGGCTATTCCAGGCAATATATGTTACAACAGACAGGAGGGTGTTACTGCATCAACTCTGTCACCTTATCTACTCTAGTATTTGGGATATTTATTTATTTATTTTTATTTTATTTTATTTTATTTTACATTTGTTGACCGGGCTAGTCCAGCTGGATACATGTCCATTTTCAGTAGAGGCCCGGGGAGAAAAGCTCCAAGAATATCAAACAAAAAACAATAAACAATAAAAAACATATATAAAGTACAATCTTTACAGAAGAACACATGCAAAATTCAATCAAGGAAGAAGTACCAATAAAGTTGTATACCAAAAACAATATAGAAAATAGTATTGAGTAGAGAACAGATGTATAAATAAGAAATTTTTTTTTTTTTTTTTTTTTTTTTTTAAGATATGAAATATTAACTGCCTTACTACCATTGAGCATGACTGGAGCAGTAAACAATAAGGGAATATTCATGAGAGGATGTAATATGCAAGCATATATAAAGAATTCACTCAAAAGTTTCATGATAAGCAGATTTTATAGGGAAGGCTTAGGATGACGCAGCTAGCTATAAGTGAGAAGTATCAGCAGTTAGTCAGGGATAGTACAGGAACATAACCAGTGTGACTTGAGATGAAGCTTGAGTTTCTTTTTAAAAAGTATATGAGAGCAGAGTGTTGTGAGTTCAGTGGGTAGTAGATTCCATAGCTTACCGATGGTATTAGAGAAAAGGGAGTCACCTGCTAAATTGTTGGATCTGCAAATGTTAAACATTAGTTTGTTAGAAGAGCGTACGTTTTTAGGATTATGGTAGGGGGTAAGTAGGTTTGAGAGTATAGGAGTATTGGTGGGTTGATACAGGGTTTGTGGGCAATAGTAAGCTGTGAAAAGTGTAGATGGTGTAGAAACTCTAACCAATCAAGTTGTTTAAGATTAAGACAGTGATGAGTTCTGAAAGGAGAGGCAGTAGCAAATCTGGCAATATTGTTATAGGATACTGTCAGTTTGTTAATGTTGGTTTTAGAAAGATTTGTATAAATGGGTGAAGCATAGAGTGGAGTGGAGATGAGATGAGTTCTGGCTATAGCAGTCCTGGCTGCGGGTGTAAGAAAGGGTTTAATTCTAAAGAGGGATCCAAGTTTCTTGTTGACTGTTTTTATTGTACTGTTAATATGCATGTCATAGTTGAGATTATCTATAGTTATTCCTAGGAGTTTGGTAGTTAGGTCTGGAGAGATAACAGTACTATTGTTAGATGTAAGTGTAAAATGTGCGGGGGTGGACTTACAGGTTGGTGAGAAGAGTAGCAGTTTAGTTTTCTTTGGGTTTAGGAGGAGACAACGGTTTGTAAACCATTCTTCAACAGTATTAAATGCATTCTGGGTAAGGGTCTGTAGTTCAGTTTGAGAAGTGGCTGAGCAGATAATAGTGGAGTCATCTGCATACTGAATGCAGGTAGTATATGGAATTGCTGACTGAAGGTCATTAATATAGATGGAAAATAGGAGTGGACCTAATATAGAGCCTTGAGGGACACCAAGGGAGATAGGTAGGAGATTAGAAAGATTATTGTGCCAGAGTACCGCTTGTTTTCTGTTTTCAAGGTAGGATTTGAACCAGTTAATGGTTAAGGGGTCAAGTGATAGAGATATCATTATATGTAAGAGCAGTTGGTGATTAACCATGTCGAAACCTTTGGATAAATCAATGAATACTGCAGAGGATATAATGCCTTTGTTACGATTCTTGTTAATACAATCTGTAAATGATAGCAGGGCAGTGGTGGTACTATGGTAAGGTCTGAAACCATGTTGACAGTTGGCAAGCATGTTATTTTGGAGAAGGTGGTTAAGAAGCTGCTTCTGGATACACTTTTCCATAATTTTTGCCAGAGGAGATAGCAAAGCTATAGGATGAAAGTTAGAGAAATCGTTAGAGTTCCCACCTTTGTGTAGTGGAATAATGTAAGAAATTTTCCAGATGGATGGGATATTTCCTTCACTTATGATTCTGTTGATAAGAATGGATACAGGGTAAACAATGGATTTAGCTCCTATTTGAAGGTATTCTGCTGGAAGTTGGTCATCTGAAGGGGTGGTAGGTTTTAGTTTTAGTAGAAGAGAGCATATACTAGAAGTAGACACTGGTTGTAATTGAAAAGATGGAGGAGGATTTAAGGATGAGTTTGGCAGATTTGAGGTTTCTGGCAATAGATGGCTAGCAAGAGACTGGATGGCACTGGTAAAGAAAGAATTAAAGGAGTTGGCAGTGTGAATAGGATTATCGGGGTTGGAGCCTAGAGGGTTAGGTGTGATAGATTGTCCTGGGCGAAGAAGTTTGTTAATGCTGTTCCAAAACTTTTGAGGTTTCTTTTGATAGGTTTGCTGTATTTGGAGGTAGAAGTTCTTTTTATCTAGCACAATGGCTTTTGATTGCCCTTAGGGCTTTACCCCCCCATCAGGCTTGGTCCAGATTTGTTGCACTAAGGGGATCTGAGTATACCTCTCGACTGGCCAGATTGTTTCAGACTGTCCAGGTTTATTGCTCATATTTCTTATCTGTTCTGCAGAATCATTATTTTCATTTCTGTGGTAAGTCACTGTGATGATGTGAGGATTTCTGTCAGTAAATGATGACATACATTTCAGTATCAGAACTCACATTCTTTTGAACATGTATGCTGACACAAACCCTGTTACTGTAGCAACATTCTGCATTTATAATTGCAGTACATACATTATGTCCCTAGTCTTGGCCCATTGCCCCCCCATTTTGATAGCCTTTGTCCAGAATTCTTGCACTAAGAGGTGGAGCTGGGCATGAATCCACTAGATGTCATGAGTATGTATATGTATATGTATATATATATATATATATATATATATATATATATATATATATATATATAAACATATAGATATATATATATATATAAACGCCTTCCTGCCAGTCAGACCAATGGTGCAAAATAACGAACGAACTTGTAAAACTTGTAGTTTTCAAAAATCAGTTTATTCCAACAATAGTCAAGTGCTTTTGTCGAGCTGGACGAAAGCACTTGACTATTGTTGGAATAAACTGATTTTTGAAAACTACAAGTTTTGCAAGTTCGTTCGTTATATTGCACCATTGGTCTGACTGGCAGGAAGGTGTTTTTCTATTTATGAGTTTTTTGGTGCCTGCCTTGTATACCGTTTTGTTATTTGTGAGTTTTACATAAACTGGTTCATTACATAGGACCAAAAGTTCATATGACCGAAGCCCATATGACCGAAAACTCATTTGACCGAAAAACAGCTCTGGCAGGTATATACCCTGTTCCCCACTGTATTGTAACCCTGGAGTGAGAATATATTGTTAGGGAGGGTGGGGGGCACAGCCTCCACATAATTGCAGTTTATGCACTATTATATACATGTGTATCCATTAACAATACATTAAAACATATAACATCAGTAAAAACTGGTTGCAAAATGTGGGGTGCTGTGCCCCCACCCCCTAACTTTATATTCTCACTCCAGGGTAGCACTACAGTGGGGAACAGGGCATATACCTGCCAGTGCTGTTTTTCGGTCAAATGAGTTTTCGGTCAAATGAACATTCGGTCATTTGGTCTCAGTCAAATGGGCTTCGGTCATATGAACATTCGGTCATACGCAGTGAACCCATATAAACATATATATATATATATATATATATATATATATATATATATATATATATATAGATAGATATACATATACATATATATATATATATATATATATATATATATATATATATATATATATATATATATATATATATAAATATATACATATACATATACATATATATATATATATATTCCTATATTCCTTTTTTGATATCTATACATATATTTATATAACAATATATATGTATATATTCTATATGTATTTGTTTATGTGTATAGCTTCATATATCTGATGTATATACTTTTTCATCTTTATCTATCACCATACACATCTATATGTGTATATGTATATATACTAAACATGACTGATCCCACAGTGTTTGTTGCCTACTAGTCTATACCATTATTGAATGATATATTTGAAAAAGCAGCATTTATTATTACAGGTCAGATGGTGTAGTGGTAAATTGCTTTGACAGTTGCATGAAGGGTTTTGGGTTTGACACTTGGCAGGGCAAATAAATTTGTTGCTGGGCAGAACAGTAGCTGATGGACTCAAAGTGATTAAGGCACTTTAACGCAGTTGTAAGCAGGTTTACATGATGGTAAGCAATGCCAACACACGGTTAAATGGGAAACTGCTTAATCAGTGTAGGTATCGCTTAGCATCATGCCAACTCGCTTACCCCCGTGCTAATTTCTTTAAAAGAAAATAAAAAGAGGTGATAGGAGAGTGGTGAAAAAGGAGGCACGCAAAGGGAAAAACAATATGAAAGATAGCTAGGGATGTGCAGTACAGGTGTAGGGAAGGTCCATAGCTGTCCATTTCTGATCAGCAACAGCTGTGCATTTGTACAGAATTTGGACACTCAAACCCCTGAGAGAGGGGTGAGGACAACAGAAATGTGTTGTTAAGCCAATTACACCACATTACATGTGTCCAGTGGACATGTGTGCGAAATGGACAGCTGTGTATGGGGCAACATTTTTTTTTGGGAACAGATTTCTCTTTTTTTCTTTTTCTTTTTTTTTTTTTTTTTTTATAAGGTGAGAGTGGGATGTTGGGGAAAGATAGTAGGTACATTTGGGTAGGTAGGTTGGGTAGGAAGACAGACAAGACAGCTGACAGGGGTTGTATACGACACATGTGGGGGGTAAATTCTTTGGATGGGGATGGTGGTTGAGAATCAGACATACATGAGCCCCCATATGGTTACAGTGGGACTGAGGTCAGTCACCACTGCCCCTTCATGGTCCTAAAAGTGGCTGTGCTGGGGGCTGTGCAGAAGGGGCAGACTAACCCTCAAGCTTGAAGGCCACCTGGTGCAGCTGATCACCATACTCTGAACAGAGGATGCTGTGCACCAATCCCCAGAATTGACTCAGAGTGACCATCTCCTCTCCATGCCCGCTCCCAGGGGGGATGAGCCCCAATTCCCTGAGGCAGTTCCACCTGAAGGTGGTGCATTATCATTGAAAGAGGAAGGCCTGGATTGGGTCCCAGATGTGCTGGGGCCCTGTTCCATTGCCCAATGAGGTGGGACAGGTGGATCCATCGGGATCTGCCTTCTTAGACGTGCTATGGTGTTTCAGTTTAAAAAATATGTTGTTTAGTTAAGAACAACACATTTCAGGATTAGTTATAACATCATGCGTGGGTGTTCCAATTGACCCCATAAAACAGAATTGAAACAGTTGCATAGCAAACAGAATACATGCATATATGAAACCACAGTAGGCATTATAACAGTATGTAAGTTACATTGATAGCAACATGCCACCAATGATAGCATTTGAACAGGGAATATTAATATTCAAATGGTTCAATATTTGTATAACAATAAGACACATGCCCCAATAGTAGGTTTGGAGATGAGCATGCACATTTAGTTTGTATGAAGTATTGGTGCAGATAGGGTGGGGGAGAGAGAGAGGAGTTAAATAACAACTGTCTAGGCTTCAGTTTTCAGCAACTGTACAGATCATTATTCTACTCATTACTCTCCCTGGCTGACCTCACTCAATATCTACCTATGGCCTGGGGATGGACAGTGGGATTGTTGTACACAGTGTATTAGTTAAGTCTTCTTACAGTTAATAAACACATTTCCTTACCTAACAGACCTGTTGAAGAAATATGTGTTAACACTGCCTGACTGTTTCTATACATATTCACATCTTTACAGTTACATATGTGACACTGACAGGAGTGCCCGGCAGTCATGCTTGAAGGGGGAGGTGTTGTACTGATATACTCTGCTGGGATTTCTCTCTGTCACCCTGATTATTAGCAGCACTGACCATTAGGTGTGACAGCGTGACACTTGAGCGACATGTATCGGAACAAAGTGCTTGGTATATGTACTTATCTTGCTGTGATTTGCAGCCTTGGGGTTGGACAGTGGATATGTTGAACACTGACTGTGTTGGTAAATCATTCTTACAGCTATTATAAACATTTCCTTACCTTGCAGATCTGTGGAGGTAATTTATGTTAATACTACCTGACTGTTTATACAAATATTTACACATTCTTGTTTGACAATAAGCATTCAGCATACTACCGCTGACAGGATTTGAACCATGCCTGTTTGTGCAAAAAGGTACACCGCAGCTGTGTTTTAGCACAATGAGCTACTTTGAAAGTGTCGACTTATGTTTGACTTTTTTCTCCCTAGTACTCTCTGGTTTGCACAATCTGACCTTGTAGTGGCACAAATACCATAGGTAATGACAACTGTACTGCAATTTTCAGACAACAGATATGTGTTAAGTTTTCAGTAATAGTTGCATAAAACAGTTATTTTCTACAAGAAACACATAACTATGCCGAACTTGTACAAATGTATATTCCTACCTCAACATGACAAAGTAAACACAACAGTCTGGGTTTTTTTATTTTTATTCATTGTTACAGAGACCTTTATTCATCTGATAACAGTCTTTTATTCATTGCACACAATGCACAGTTTAGTTACTAGTTGTTGAGAACCTACTACTTTCTATTTATTTACCCTGAATACTGCAAGCAAGATTTTTACTCGCCAGTCTCCCAGTGCAGCCTTAGCAGCCTGATGACATGTGCATCAATATTTGCAGCCCTCTCATCTGCAGCTGTACAAGAGATAAATACACATTTATGCAAACCTATTGATTACATACTCAGTCTGAATTTTGCAAAACACTAATTGATACTGATACTTAAATATTTCAGGGACATTCCATGCCTGTGCATCTTGGATCCACTAGTCCAAGAGATCCCTCTTTCTATGCTTCAGATCAGCATAATGGTGCTGGACCTGCTCACCAGTCCGAGGGATACCAGCAGCACTGGTGAGGTCATGTGTGAGACAGTCCCAGGCCTCTGCTTTGTATTGGGAGCTCTGGTACTGGTCCTGCAGCAGTCTCCCTTAATTGTCTTTTAGAAGGAGTCAAACCATGACCCTGGACTCCTGAATACCCCAACGCTGCGCCCAAAAGCACACACCATCACCAACACCAGCCATAGTGCCTGCTGTGATCAGCTACAACTGGTTATGGTTGTATTCTCACCTATGAGGTATAAATAGGGCTGATTTCCCACCTTTGCTATGATTGGACATTGGACAATTTTGAATATGTTGAGCTAAGCTAATCGATGCACAAACCCACTTAGCTAAGATAAGCTTTGCTTAAAGGGGTAGATGCTAAGCACTGCTTACCAGTGCATAAATCCGCTTAGCTACACTAATTATTGCTAAGCATTTAAATTTAAGCAATGCTTACACCAACTAAGCATAGCTGAGCACAATTTAACGTTGTTCAGATTTCCTTTTATGGACTATCAGGATTGTGGAGCCGATTCCTCATTAATGACATATTATGATATGTATGTTTACTTTCCATAACATTCCCCTATGTGCTTTCCTTACATTATCTTCTTGTGTGGCTACACTGTTTGGGACACTTGTTTTTATATGGGGGTTTCACATCTTTACTAGACTGACACCTCACAACTGAACCTGCTACACTGCCCTGGTTAACAATTGTATATTATTTACTACCTATTTATAAAAAAATAATTTTTAGTGCTGCTTTCACATATAAAAATGAATGGACTGCATAGAGGCTTGATCTGTAAATGACTGCAAGCAAGGCTAAAGCTCTAACCACTACACTATCTCACATTGGGTATTTTGGCTGTATATTTCTATTTAACTCCTTAGGAAGTTTAAGCTATGCTGAACATAGCTGCACAATGTGCACACCTACTCAGCTACACTTAAACCTTAGTGGGAATGGAAAAAAAAGTATTTGTTTTATTTTTCTTAGTTTAGGGATATGTATATAGCTAACAGTCATACCTCTCCACCTCTTAGAGCATAAAATCTGAACTAAGCGTAATATGATGGGGTGACAAAGAGGGACAGATTTTAAATATTGCTCTTACAAACTTAGCAAGTTGATAGAATAATAGGTTTTGCATTAGCATGACTTATTTGAAGTCTTAGACTCAAATGTTTGTCATTATATAATGACTTCAATCCTCAGCTCTTTGCCAGGACAGTGTTTTTATTTTCAAAGTGCCGTACGGCACTTTCTAAGTGCAGAGGGTGTGTTTCCTGTGTGAGCACTGCTTGGACATGCCCCCTGCACTTGTTCATGGATCATGTCTTTGCAGATGATAGAGCAGCATGCTTTCATGAATATGTAAGGCGCACTGCTGTGCTGCACAGGCACGATCTACTCCATGCAAGAATAGACTTATTCTTGCATGGACCCTTCATGAATCCCAGGGTATGTCTTTCTTAGAGTATTACCATCTGCCATCTCACAGGTAGCTTGCCTCATTGTATTAAGTGCTTTCATAATAATGCCATCATTGCTATGTTATGCGTTGTGAAATCCTTCATTATAGTATGGTGGTGGTTGTACTATGAAACTTCCTAAATGCTGATGACCTGAAAGACCAATTTTCGAGTTATTGATAGCAAACCAAATATATATATATATATATATATATATATATATATATATGTGTGTGTGTGTATATATATATATATATATATATATATATATATATATATATATATATATTTATATATATATATATATATATATATATATATATATACACACACACACACACACACCTACACACACACACACACACACACACACACACACACACACACACACACACACACACACACACACACACACACCCCAACTCCATGATCACAGCAATTTGAAGACGGGAAAAAGCAGTGTTTTGAATAGCTGATTTTGTTTGCTGTTTAAAACAGTTTTTAGTGTCTCCTTGCTGTTAGTGTGTCACTGCTGTTTTTCTGCTGTTTAAAACTTTTTTTAGTGTTTCCCACCTAAATTAGTGTAGCTGTAGCATTGCCTAGATACAGGTTTGCTGCATCTGGATCTATTTGTAGTGACTGTTGTATTCTGAGCACATTTTCCAAGCCATCTTTGATTGAAAGGGGTCCTTCTGCAACTTTGTGAGAGACGTGTGTTGATTGGAACCTGTCTGATGATGGGTGATTGGTCAAGAGCTTGGTGTAGGTACCCTCATTGGTTCTTTTGAGTTTTAATTTTTTTTTAAGTTTGTAGCTTTTGGTATTTAAGCCCTGCAGTCGAGCAGGTTGCTGCTTGTTTGCAAGTTGTGCAGCACCGCACATTGCTGTACAATTGTGCGTCAAAGTGGGAAAGATAATTTTGACAATTTTCCTTTAGAGACAGCCGTAGTATATTAGTGTAGTCCTCATCTTTAATACATTTCCAGTCTACTGAGCTTTGCTAGTGAGCTGTGACCTATTAAATCACCAGCCAAAAACCCCATCAGAAATACCCATCCACAGAGCATCTCTTAGATCAGTCTTGAAAGCACCCCCTTTGTGATAACATTTCTTCAAACCTAACATTATGGACGGTTGGACTACCTCTGATTCTCCTGTCAGCCTGCTCGACTTGGGTCTCCTCTTGCAATGTAACAATTGCCTCATGCACACTGACAACCCTCTACTAATTACTCGCTCTAGTACAGAGTGCAAGAGATGTATCTACACCAAGAATCTTGAATCAAAATAATGGTTATGCTGCTAAATGCTAGGAGCTTAAACCAAAAACTGCACACCCTGGAAGCACTTTTGTCACTAGAAGATGTAGATGTTTGTGTAATCACAGAAACCTGGTTTAAGGCTTCAGAGAATATCTTAGCCTTGCAAGGCTGCTACAATGCCTTCCACACCTTCAGACTGCAAGACCAACATGTGAGAACTAAAGGAGGTGGTGTTTCTATTTATATTAGGGATAAATTCACCTCCTGACTAGTTAGACTGGACAACTGCATGTTCAGATTATTGTGGGTAAGAACCTCATTCAAGTCATAGCTAGTTACAGATCCCCCTCCATAAATCATGATGCGTATGAGGCCCGCAGATTCAAGTATTGCCAAACACCCTGGTCTTGGGGGATTTCAATTATCCCAATTATCCCACCATCAACTGTGAAACCTACTCTAGTCCTAACTCACTTGCACAAAAGTTCCTTGACTTTGTTAACTCAAATGCCTTGGAACAAAATGTTCAAAACCCAACAAGATGAACAAACATTCTAGATCTGGTCCTGACTAACATGACAAACAGATGTATCACTACAGCTTTCGGAACCCTCATTAGTTAAATCTGACCGCAAATCAGTTGCTTTCGAACTGGTACTAACACCAGACCTCACAAAGGGTGAAGTCAGACTAAAAATATTCACCAATGCAAGATACACCCTCCTATACCCTATAAGATCAGGTGGCATGATGCCAGGGTAATCCTATGAGCTAGACTTGTAAAGGATCCAGGGCCATTAGCCTAGTACACACCTATGAACCTATTAATGTATGAACCTAAGGGAAAGTATAAATGCATTCCAAATCCCACCACCTGCTGGAAGTGGTAACTACACCAAAGCTTACACTAAAGCCCTGTACAATCACCTGTATACGTGTATAGACTCAGCTGTTCCAGAGAGAATCAAAGCCAGAGCCCCAAGTAAAACCAAGCCATCCTGGTGGACATCCAGCATCAACAAACTTTAACACCAAACACACAAAGCTGCTGTCTAAGAAAACTAAGATGAGGCCCCAACAATGGAAAAGCACCCTCCTCAGTCTCAACAGGTGAATAAGACAACATTCAAATTCACTAAGGGTAACTTTGAGAAAAACCTAGCAATCACATCAAGGAAAACCATAAGGCCTTTTACAGCTATGTACATAGCCTAAAAGGTAGGACCCAAGCATGTACCAATCTAGTGACTAATGGTATCACACATACTGATCCCACAGAGATAGCAAACCTGATAGAGGACAGATTTGGTGAAAATTTCACTCTCCTATCCTCTCCAAACTTAATACAAATCTTGCCCTCAACATTTTCCCCCACTCTACGTATCTGAAGAGCAGGTCATTTAAGCCTTGTCTAAAGCAAAAAAATACGTTCTATGGAACCTGACAACATCCCCTGCTGTCTTCTAAACAACTAAAACATGAACTAGCATCACCATTAAGTACCCTTATTTAATCATAGCCTATCCACAGGCTTTGTTCCTGTGGAATGGAGAACAGCAACAGTTATTCCACTCCACAAAGGAGGCATAGCAACACACTCAGGGAATTATAGACCCATATGTCTGATCAGTCTCATCTGTAAAACCATGGAACATGTCATCATGGACCTCATAAATAAAGACATAGGTGACCTCCAAACCCTAGATCTGACCCAATTTGGCTTCATCAAGGGCAGATTCTGTCTGTTAAACTTGGTGGAGTTCTTCAAAAATATGACCAAGCCATTGACAAGGGCAAATCTGTGCACATAGCATACCTTGACTTGGCAAAGGCCTTTGACACAATCCCACACTCAGGCATTACCGATAAACTTATCACCAATGAGGTTCCACAAGGGTTGGTGCTGGGCTCCCTACTGTTTGTCATATACTTCTCAGACGTTCAGGCCAAAATGAAGGGGCTGTGGCTGGCCAAGTTTGTGGATGACTGCAAACTGGGTACAATCATTGAATCCTAAATGATGGCAATATACTACAGGAGGATCTTACCAGACCAACTACCAGTGTCTTAGTCACTGTCTCAAACTAAATGCAAAGAATTGCTTCATCATTATCTTTGGTAAAAACAATGTCCCTTCACACTATCAAATTAACAACAATATTCTATGCACCAATGAAGTGGTACGAGATCTGGGATCACAAGTGGACTGTGACCTTAACTTTGGCCCCATGTGTCTACTGTGGTAAGGAAGGTCTTCTATGTAACACATTTGATTAGCAAAGACATCATCTCTAGAGCAAAGGAGATTTTAACCCCTGTAGACTCATCACTAATCATGTCCATAATTGAGTATAATGCCCCTTTTGACATGTACCATACAAAGCATCTGCAGCAACTGGAGAGAATTCAGAGGTTTCTAACAAAGAAAATCAAGGGACTCCAGCACATGCCTTACACAGACTGACTAAAGTCCCTGTCACTATACTCCGTATCATATAGACTTCTTACTGGAGACTTATGGCTGGCCTACAGAGCAATCTCCGACCCAAACCTAATGAATCTGCTGTACATCTGTAAATCAAATGGGACTAGAGCTACCCATTCCAGGGACCTATATTTGACATGCGACTTGAATTGGACATGCTGGATGGGCAGATTTGTCTCCCAGTGACTGCCATGTCTTTGGAATAGGCTTCCAATTCATGTGAAGAAGATCATCTCTATGACACTGTTGAAAAGGAACCTGGAGGAGTGAATGGAGCACCGAAAATTCTTACCGGGGATAGTGCCCACATCTCTCCTGAATATGAGCAGTCATTACTAAATACAGTCCTGGGTATTGACTAGATTATCTGTGGTATTACATTGTGATGAAATAGCTAGGCTTGAAATGACTTCCAGGTCAATAGCCTAGTAATCTGCTATGATCCTATGAGCCTATGATCACCAGAAACAAGTGAATCATTGCTTGAGCACACTGGATTGGAGGCTGGATTCCAAAAGAAAGTTGCCGACAGTGCAGCATGCTGAAGGAAAACTTTAGAGCATGAATGGTGGACATGATTCTATAACGTATGCTTAAGGAAGCTGTAAGAATTATTTATTCATGTAGAATCATTACAGAATCTGTGCATGCCCATCAGATTCCAAAACCCAGACAGTGAGCCCAATATGACTAAAATGTGACAAAGTGCTTCTGTGATGACTTCATGAAAGTAGTTGGCATAGGCCTCATATATTACAACAAGAGAAAGCTCTTTCTGTCATAATACTGCAGAATCTGTATCATTACTTACAAATAAAATGCAACTAGTATGTAATGCATTACAGCAGGCTGGGGTAAAATAGCCATAGAGGAAGATCTGGCAATGCATCCTAGAAGGCAGACTTCCAGATGTCAAGCCAGGCTACATCTATACCAGCTCTCTGATGAAGAAATAATTTATAAATAGTGATTAGACAGAGAACAGGTGCAAGCTGTGTGTAACATGTGTGCCCCACACGTGCATGCATATACCTTGTGAGGTCACTCCATACCGTTTGAAACCAAAGTATGCCTGAGTCTAGGTACACTGGCATCAGCACATTTCAACAGCATATGGGAGATACAGCAGTAGTGTCACAAACAGATTCCAGTTGCATCCTCTCCCAATTCCAGGCAGCAATGTACATCAATGTGGATAAGTGCATCCATTTTCTATCCACAGTCATAGAGTGGAGGACTATCATGCAGCATTTCTACACCATTGCCAACTTTCCCTTGTACATGATGCAATAGACAGCACCCAGGTTCCTATCAAAACCTGGCTGTACCTGAAGCAGAAATGTACATAAATAGAAAGAAGATGGCCAATGCTTAACTGCCACTTGGTGTGCACAGCAGATGGCATCATAACAAACATAATGGTGAAACATCCCAGGAGTGTACATGATGTTGCCATATGCAAGAAAGTGATCTGAGGGCTTCCTTCCAAAATGGTGAAATAACAGAGTCTGCTACTTAATAAGTATAGAAACAAAGCTATGCTGTAAACATGATCCATACCTATTAACAATACACATGATGACAACATATGTGTCATCTCCTTCCCAAAAGCAGGTGACTTTGCTTATCTACTAGAGCCATGACAAATGACACCATATAGAGCCCCATCCAGCCCTGCAGAGGATGCAAACAAAAGAGTGCACACTGCAACAAAAAACATCATTGGGCATGTCTTTGACATGCTGAAATCCAGATTCAGACATCCGGACACATTCAGGGGTGCACTTCAATACACACCTGAAAAGGTTGTATGGATGATTATTGTGTGTGCCATGCTGTACAATATGTTAAGAGCAAAACATGGCAGCTTGAAAGCAGCAGGAGTGGGGGATCTACCCCAAGAACCACAGATGTCTAAAGATGATCATCAAGAGGTCATAGGAGGGGAGAAGTAACTGGCATGGGGACAGAGTATGAGGATACAAGTCCTAGCTCAACCAACATGGCAGCATCTAGCAGACACCTTTGAGTCATGACTGGCAACAAGTACATAATACACAGAGTAAACATTGATGTTGATGCATTGCTCCAAAACAGCAGCACAGTTTAGAACTAGTGAAAAAAAAAGCAGTTGTACAAAGTGAACATCATACATGTACTAATCTTAATGTATAGTATTAAGAACACATGCAAAATACTGAGAAGAAACAGCAAGTCAGGCAGATTGTTTGCAAGGTACATCACCAAAGAGGAACACACAGGCACGTGTGTGGGAAGCAAGATGGATGGACAGCAGGGGTAGCCATTGGACAGGTAGGATATAATCATACAGAGTAATACCATAGTACATTACCCATCCAATAAGCACACTCACAAGAAGGCAATGTCCTTGAAATTTATGGAAATGCATCTACATAAACATTCACAAAAACACTGTCCATACAATAAAGTGCTGTCTCACCTACACATGGTATAACTACAATGTGGGTCATTTCCATATAATATAGGTATAGACATCCAGAGTAGCACAGTAATTGACCACACAGTATACTTACAATATATATCCCTGTTTCTGATATATATATATATATATATATATATATATATATATATATATATATATATACACACACACACACACACACACACACACACACTCACACACACACACACACACACACACACACATGTGCATCATCAGTCAGGCACACACGGGGAATTCAAGTAAGCACAGAAGTTGAAAATGGAAAAAGATACTCAGAATGGCATTTAGTCCTGGTGTTAGGCATGTGCAGGACCATATTAAAATTCCCTGTGTGATATAGGTATGTATAAAGAGGCACAGTTGAATATGTGTGAATGGCAGACAACATGACAGACTTTATGGAAAACAGCAATCATATCTGTTCATTAACGAAGATGCAAACATTAAAGCTTGGCATCACTCAGTGCATTACTGTTGTCGATATCATCACTAACAGAAGTCAATGTCAGTCAGATAATACATATCCACAATTGACTCTATCCATATATGCCATAAAAATATAAGATAATCTGTGACATCAGACTTGTCAACAGCTACAGACACATTATCATGTCACAGTGTTCATCATTGCTATAGGATCAGAATGACACAACAAGACACACATTGGAACAACTAACCCTGCCACTTCTGTAAACAGGTTCCCCATGCTGATCAATGGAAGAGCTGGATGTGGTGACACTTACAGGTGTAGTGTGTGATGTTACATGACTGTGATGTCACTTTCCCAGTGTGCCTGCTGTTCTCACAATGAATTAGCTATCAGTAGATGTGTGGCATGCTGCAGTAGTGCTATTGATGTCTGATGATCAAGTGTGCATCTAATGAGCGAGGGTTGACCTCTGCCCAATAGAGGTATACTGCTTAGCACAGTTTGGGCACTCAGTACCCAGTTAGTACTACAGCACTGCTGTAATACTGCCATAACAAGACTTTCTACAGAATGTGCAACAGACAAGACACTGTCATACTCTATAACCAATGCAACCATGATCACACACATCACACACAGCTGATGTGCTACATGATCAATTGCACAGGCAAGAGTATGAAGGTCAGCTCTATGACATCACTGGAAATGTTTATTCACCTGTAGTAGTAGGCAGACACCCTCTGACACATGTCCACAAGTGGCAGCAATACTCCCACATGTCATGCAATAGGCAGTACCTCTCAGTTGTGGGGAAGACTCATTCTTATCACCTGAGACTGCATGGGACAATGCTTCATGGATGTCATCATCATCATGTCTAGTAGTTGCTGTCACTACATTATCAGAATTTCCAGCACCCTTGTTCTCAGTATTTAAGACTAAGGCAAAATCCACATATGTGAGCCTTCTGGGCTGGATAATAAACTCAGATCTGTGGCCTGTGTGCCACTGGTTGTGGTATCACAGTTATCCACATCACATTTCAATTCAGGATCAGTGGACAGGCTACAGGAGGAGACAAGCAGTGGATAGGCTACAGGAAAAGACATATGACATAGGTTAATTACACAGGTTCATAGGTTCATAGGTAAGTACTATGCTAGCTGCCATTTAGGGACATGTTAAGCCTAGCAAATTTTCTTTTTTATACTTGAAAAACCTATCCCATTTGGTTATAGATTGACTTTTGCCATCCCGTGGTCTACAGTAATACTACCCCTAATGAGAATAATGACCTGCAATGAGAAGAACTAAGATTTTATCAATGATAATTTGAAGGGACCTGTGCATGTGATAAAGTATTTAGGAGCTGCATCTGTCTATTAGTAGCACAGGGAGCAAGCCTGGGGTAATGTTTCTGTTTACCATCAATATATCTAAGTTATGCTAGAAAATAGACAGGGCTGAACTTTGTTTCATGTGGATGGGAAGTATGTTCCATAGCAGTGGTATCCACTGCAAAATATACCTGTCCCTCCAAACTGTTCTGTTGATGTTGAAGAAGAGGTTTAGATCCCTAGACTGAGTATCTCTGATGTCATTTTGACTTGCTGATGTGCAGTAAATCCATTAATAATGCATCGGAGGATGCCTTATATGTCAGACACAGGTCAGCTCAGTAGTCTGTAGGATACAGAGTATAGGGACATGGCTTGGACTCAGTACATGCAGGACATGTTTAGGCTTTGTATCCTTTTAGTAAGGTATCTATGTCAGCATTCCAGTTGTTGCATGTGACTGGAGAGATATCTGCCAAAGGGGGGAATTATATTCAATGACTGACCTAATAAGGGAAAAAGTGACATCCGTAGTTCTAGATACAATTCCTTTGTTTATAAGCTGTGCAATATAGGACTTCCTTACAACGATAGACAGCTGTTGGTCAAAAGTTAGGTGACTGTCTGCATCAGTTTCCAAACCTGAACATCTGAGTCAACTCTTAGAAGTGTATTATCAATGCGGTAGTTCCCAATGGATACAGTAAGACATTTTTGGCATTTCGTTTCAGACCATGAAATTGACACTAGTTATTTATTTGAGGCAAACCTTCCTGCAGGATGGCTAAGTCATTTGGGTATTTAATGACTACTCATAGCTTGCAGTCAGCTGCAAACATAACCAATCAGAGCTCTTTGGTACTGGCTTTTACTTCAGAAAAGTAGATTCCAAACAGGAGAGGTCCCAGCACATTACCCTGGGGGTACTCCAATGATGTCTGGTCTTTTTGTGGAAGTAACTTTCCCAATTTTGATTATCTGCATGCTATCTGTGAGCCAGTTGACAATCCAGTGGGTGACATAGGAGTTTATTCCCAATTTATTTATGCCAGAATGGAGAATTGTGTCAAAAGCTTTGGCCAGGTCAAAGTATGTGGTGTGTACCATTTTACCTTCATCCATTGCTTTGGTGACCTTTTAAAAAAAATCCACCAGGATGAGTAAGTGTGACCTGTCCTTAATGATTCCAAACTGAGATGAGGCTAGTGTGTTTGGAGGTTCCCTATGTCCTGATTGATTAATTCCGTGATAAGTCTTTCCATGGCTGTTCAGCTGTATGAGTCTGTAATTGCCTGGGTCTGTAGTAGATCCTTCTTTATATATGGTAATGACTGTAGCTTTTTTCCATTTGCTTGATATAAAACCTGTATGGAAGCATAGATCAAACAGTGTTGTTAGTGGTGTGACTAATTCCTGCTTCATGCTATTTAAGATGCATCCGGGAATATTGTCAGGACCCAGTGATACAGTATTTTTAGCTTTGATAGCACATTTAGGACTTGGTCTTGTGTGTTAGGAAGCAGGTCAGTTTCAGGTATATCTTGATGGACAGACACAGGGGAGAGAGGGGTGAAGTTATCATTAAATTTATCAGACAGTAAGTTTGCTATATCTTCAGTCTCATTGTAGGTAACATAAGTTCACTATCAGCTGAGTGCATTGCTGGGTTCTGCTTTTGAGATTATGGGCATAACTAAGAAGTGCTTTGTGATTGTCTTTGGCTTGAGTAGCTATTTTTAGCCACAAACCTGGCATTGGTGGATTTTATTAAACTCCTGAATTATTTGTTTATTTAAGTGACAAGAGCTCTAACAAGCCAGGCAATACTGTGCTTACTTTTAGTCAAAATTCTTTTCCTTTTATTATAAAGCTTGCTGGTATTATGGTTCCACTTTGTGTGTGTGTGTGTGTGTGTGTGTGTGTGTGTGTGTGTGTGTGTGTGTGTGTGTGTGTGTGTGTGTGTTTTCCTGGGGTTTACCATGCACTTGTTCCTGTGGGGTACAGCTGCATCTATGCAACTGTTTATATGCAGGCATAATGTGGTGGTATGCATTTCTGTGTATTTGGTGGAGTAAACTGGGTTTGGTGGGGATTTGAGGTTAGTCAATGTATCATTTATAAATAGATAGTTTGTCTTAAAAAAAATTCTAAAAGTACCTTGGGTGAAAGGGATCTCTGGTTTCAGGTTTATTTAGAAGAAGACTGCTTTATGGTCAGACTTATCAAGGGATAGATAAAGATATGCAAGTGATGGTGCAAGATGCTCCCGTATCACTAAGGACAAGATCCAAGATGTTATTCCCTCTAGTGGGTTCTCTGGCTAATTGTTCCAGGGCATTTGCATTGACAAAGCCCAGGAATCTCTTTGCTTGTGCACTAGAGGTGGTGTAAGTTTCCCAGTCTGTAGTCATATGGTTTAGATCACCTAGGAAACTGGTACTGGGTTTAATACTGAGTGATTCTTGTTCCTGTAGATAGGTGTTGTGGATTTCTTCTTTTCATACAGGGAGCTAATATATGGTCTGAGACTTTTCTGATGGTTATTTGAACATGAAGAAGCAATAGTGCATACTGTTGCTTTAAAATGCCTTGTTGTGAGTCTGTTCTGAATGTAGACTGATACACCTCCCCTTTTTCCCTCCCTGCATGTTGCTGATCTAAATGTGTGTAAGGCATTATAGTCCTTCACAGTAGGAGTGCTCTCCACTATTTTAAACCATGGCTTAGTCACTATTGTCACTACACAGATGCCAATGTCTTCCAGTGTGAAAAAGACTTGTAGGGAGTAGAGTTTCATGTATAAACAATACTTTCTGCAGCTTAGTAATGATATGTGGGCCAGTTATATGGCTACAATGGTAATGGGGATATAGACTTACCATGATGATGTGCCTGGTCAAAGTCCTTGAACCCTATATAACAAGAGAGATTTCATATATGGTACATATTGCACATGGTAGAAAATTGTGAATAAATAAGATAGTTAAACATACATGACATGTCCCGGTTGGACTCCACTTTCATAGGTGAGGTTTGAACTGAAATTGTCATTGGGAAACATAAGTAATACATCATCTTTAAGCAAATAACAACCATCATGCTGCATTCCAGCAGAGGTGTAACACATACACGATAATATAGTCACATAGGATGGTGCAGTGATACAGTAGTTTGAGTTGTTGTCTCACAGCAAGGGGTTCTCTGGTTTGATTCTCAGCTGGGATGCCTTCTGTGTGGAGTCTGCATGTCCTCCCTGCGTTCATGTGGGTTTCCTTTGGGTGTTCTGGTTTCCTTCCACATTACAAAGACATGCATCTGGAGCATTTCTCCTTAAGCCTCCACTGAAAATTGGCATGTTTCATTCCAAGTTGGACTTTCCCAGTAAACAAATGTTAAATAAATAATGTACCATTTGGCAGAGGCTGCAGTGAGTGTTGATACTGTGCTAGGCAGGTGAAGAAGAATACATTAGTCAGGGTGATCATCAATACTGACATGTAATAACATATAGAATGTCTTATCATTTTCACCATCCCTGTTTGGAGATTGTATCTTCAGTGGTAATATAGATTCTGTAGAATGATAAGGCACGCTAACATCAATATGTGGGAATGTGCCCCAGTCATGACATCAGGCAAAGGCAAATGACGAATACAGTTCAAACTAAAAGTATATAGAGGCATTTATGTGACAAATAGTATGCATGTTGTCCAGATGTAAAAAAACAAACATCATGAATAAGATACATCACACTTGTGCTCAAATTTGCTATACCCTATAAAAAGGTGTCCAACCATGCAAGGTCTATTTGTACGTGCATCTTCATGGGCCACATCTTGCAATGACATATCTGCAGTTTACAAACACATAAAAAAATAAACATGTGAGTATAATCCACTCTCATGACAGGTGGCAGAGGCACCAAAAGCTATGTTTCACAATACTATCTGGAGACACTTATGTGGCATGGGCTGATGGAGATGTCTGTAGGTGCATCTTCGTGGACCATGTCTTGCAACAATGTATCTGTAATATACAATGGCATACACATATCAACATGTGAGCATAATCTGCTGTCATGTTATGTGGCAGAGGGAGAGGCAATTATAGATCACAACAATAGTACATGGAGACACTTATGTGACACGGGCTAATCCCATGCTGATGTCGATATCTACGTAGCCGAGAAAGACAAACATCACACATGTTTCTTCAAGTCTTAGGTATGTATTGCATTGTTAGCATAGTATGCAATGACACTAACATTTGGAATCCACATTCCATGTGTGACTACTTTCACTATGCATTTACGATGCTGGACAAAATAATAAGGAAAAACATGAATAATTTTCGCATTCAGTTAAAGAATGAGGTAGTATGTACGTTGCAATGGTTTTAAATTTATGACTTACATGTACATCCTGAAACACCAGCTTCTGTACCTACACTGAGCATACACCAGTCGCGATTGGTGGTATGATGTGATGTTAGGAAAATCAGGATATCATATGAGGGAATTAATGGTGGACTACCTTCCTTGGCATTCCTGGACCTCTCATATTGGTGTACTCCATTAGCAGCACAGATAATAATGTTCAAGAAACGTCAACAACAGGCCTCAGAGAAGCAATTGTGAGACTGACAGCATTGATCATGTTAGTCAGTTCAGTCCAAAGCTCATTCTGCCATAGATTTTCATGTCGGAGCCTTTGGCTATGCTGTCACAGATACTTAATGATATTGTCATTCTCGCATTGAGTAAAACTGTCATCCCTAGTTCAGTTTGCCATCAGGAAGATGGTGCTATACACATTATACATTTTATAGAGGCTGAAAATTGACATGTTGATGTTCTATATGTTAGTCAAATTACTTGCTATGCTTTATTTACTGATGTGAGTTATGTAAAATAATTTTTTATCATGTATTTCACTGTTATGTATTTAAGAATGTAATGGATATAAAAACAACACCTAGAGATGTACAACATGTCTAAACATCATCACATGCAACAATCCATTATATTATCTGTGTAGGCCATATGTCGAGTCTGAGCCTGTTACAAAGGGAATCACAATAACTAAAGGACAACCACACAACACTTTTGCAACACACTCATTACTTTATGTATCATCACAGTACGCAGTGAACAGTCAAAGCCATCCTCACATTGTCTATATTTTGGATATAATGTACTAATAACTACTGCTATTGTACTAATTATCAGAGTGTATCCATAAACTATGCATTAAACGTACAACTTATGGAAACCCTTGGAATCTGTCATTCTCTATAAAATAACACAGACAGTACAGATTACTCACAATAAAATAAGGATAGCTTTTCATTCTGGTTCTATCTATAGTATATGCATTATTATACAATGACCCCCCATTAGTTTTCCAAAATGTGCAAACTGATAGGCCAGCGTGCCCGTTGTAAATCCCACAATATACCAATGAAAAAAAAGGTCCGGTCGCCCGGACTTTTTTCCGTTCGTGTAAAGTTCTCAAAATATATTTTTTTAAACAAATAAAAAAAAAAGAAAAAATGGAGCAACAGAGACTTTCTTTTCTCTGTTGCTTCTATTTCTAAGCACTGATGTACTGGGTATGCGTGGGAACATCAACACAAGGAAGCAGTATACCAAAACCAGTGGAAGAACAGTAATGTGCCGTTATACAAAGACATTATTTAAGAAAAGTAAGTATTTCTTTCTTAAATAATGTCATTGTATAATAGCAATAACTGACTCTGTGGTTGTGGTATATTGAAATTTACACACGGTTGGCTTTATTTAATCACTCGAACTTTGCCCTCATGATTAAACCACACCAACCATGGGTAAATCTTCAATATACCAGACCACATCGTCAGTTATTGCTTTACATCATCATCAGAGAATGCTGCAAACTACTTACATACAGCTTACAGAATCCCTCTAAATTCACTGTTCTCTTTAAGCATACCAGGCACAGTCAAGGTAAACCAGACTTTACAGCAGAAATAATTTATGTCACTGTCATCAACCTTTCACAGGATCCCTTTTATTTTAGACAAAAATCAATTTGCATGTTTATTATTGTTCAACCATACAAACATCCATTATTTTACAGCCACTTTGTATGTCAGACTTGTTTGAACAAAAGGAGGACTGTCAACATGTACAATTTGAATTATAAACGTTAAAGATAACATAGATATCTAATGACAGTATTGTATTCCCTCACAGAAATGCTATCAGGTGAGAGCTTACCTTTGAAGATAGCTGGAAGTCAGCCATACCTGACAGTGACTGCACCTATGTGCACTTTTAAGTACCATTTATGCCATACATTATCAATGAGCTTCATTAACGTTCAATGTTTTGGAATCCCATTTGCACACAACCACATGACTTCTAGAAACCTGGTGCATTAACAATAGCTTGGCATAACAGGAAGGCACTGCGTGCAAGTACCCAATCAACATCAGTAAACAGGACAGTCTGTGACACATGCCCAATGACATCCAATAGTCTGATACTATCTTATATGCGCAAGTTGTAAAATATGATTTGTATACATTTACTGGTTATACCTTTGGTACCTGTGAACTGAGTGGGACCTCAGCATTTTTCAGAAGGCATTTTTGAACAAATTTTCTTCTTCAAACAGGAAGATGTTGACCATGAGGAGGCTTTGGCATGTCAGGGCACTGAACTGGACAGAGAAGGGGACCACCAAGACGATCAATGTCAGCTGGACATGAGTAGAGGATATGAACATCCCTGAGAAACTTTGCAATGATCGGGATCTAGCACTGGATTGCAAGGGAGCACCACCAATTGAATGGTATTTTCCAAACTGGTGTGCAAGTCTGTCAGCACTATAATGACCTGTATCAGAGGATTGGTGAGAAGCTAAACAAGAAGGTCACAGAGGTCTGACACCAGCCTGTGGATGCCTACAGTAAGTTTAATCAACAGCACCTTAACACCTACATTAAAATAAAAGTACTTCCTTGCTGTAAGTGTTTATGGGAATGTTTTAAGTTGATTTCACTGCTGTCTTATCTGAACTGATAAGAGTAATGTTAATGTACATATACAACTATGAATGATATGCCATAAATATTCTTATTACTAGCAGTTATATCATTTGGCTCAACTGGTTAAGCAATACGCCACAGTAATTAATGACTTCCTATGTTTGGGTTCAAAACCCACTACAGGTCATTTTGTAAATATACTGCTGTTTATGTAGTTGATATTGAACCTAAGCAATTGAAACCCTTTAATTTCTTGACAAGTATGCAGTACACCTTTTCTAAATATATAGAATTGTGTTTCACTGACTCCTATTGCATGTACTTGTCGGATGGCTACCCATTCCTCCATTAACCATAACTGTTTGATAAGCATCACACAGTATATGTCTTTGTGTGTAAATGCTGAGTAAAACAGACATGCATTATTAGTGTCTACATTGTAAAACAGTTAAACACTGAGACAGACTATTGTCGTTCGATAGAATATGTTGTAATGTCATAGAAATAATGTTGTATGTGGTAAGGCATTGTGTTGTCTGCCTACTAGATCAAACTGTTGAGCTCTAGGTCAATGTGAATGTCTTATAAAGTATTGTATTTGTATTGGAGGAGATATGCAGTATAGCTGTTTACATATCTAGCAATTACATGATACATTGACACCTGAAGTACATAGGCCTCAGATGACTACACATTTCCCGTTATTGGCTACATTCTTCAAGCATTCCTCAGTAATCTTGTATAATGCGGTGACTTTTCTGCCACATAGCTTAACCCATTAAGAAACAGTCCAATTTGAATGTCTCAGGGAGAAATGTGGGTTTAAATCATTCATGCTATTTCTATATTTTAGTAAAGACTAATTGAGAACAGATATGGCAGATACTTGCATGTTCAGCTATGCAATATAGCTGTTTTAAAAATCAGGTATGCATGTGGTGCATTAATGTGTATAGTGCTTAATTTGTGGATAACTATGAATATGTCAGTTATCCACATTGTTTCTGGAAACATCCTAGTTGTCTCACTATGTCTGCATATGTATGTCATTGCCAATACATGCATACTTAGTTGTAAATCCCTTTTGGCACAATATATTCAGTTAATTATTAACACTGACTGATACCCCTACATAAATGAAATGGTGATGTATGCTCCAACAGTGATGTACATGTTTTTTTCTGTCCATATATATCCATCAAGTCCATACCAGGTACAACTACAATGCCTGAGACTATGAACTCTGCAACATTACAGATTTTGTTTAGTGCTATGACCAGTCTGATGGCATTCAGCCAGGACTGCATAGTGTTGTATTTCAAATTCACAGCACATATTTAAAGTTGGCCTTTTACTTCAACATTACTGATCCATGTCTCTGAATCTCTCCTGTATAGTCATACATTTCTGTTATTTAAGCTACATAAGTCCATTTAATCACAATAAAGATGGATTAGCTAGGCAGGTAGCTGCCAGGGTTGTAATACAAACTTCAATGACAGTGATTGTTTCAATTCTGTGTTGCTCCAATTTGCATACATTTGTCCTTATATGTACTGAAAGTGACACAGCAACAATTGAAGGTGCAAAACATGAACTCGTATGTCATGTCCAAAGCTATAGAACATGTGATACTCAGCATTTTTAATGTTAATTCTTAAATACCAAATGATATATAATCAACTACATACATAAGAATAACTACAAATGAAGGTAGTGGCAGGTCTACATTTCTTGATGACGGGCTCTGTGTGGAATAAACTACATTGGTAAATATCACATGCTGTAACTGTGTTTATGATTTTCCAGGATTTCTGAGGTGTTGTTCTACATTCTAATTCTTTGGTATTGTGATGTCAGCCATTAACCATGTTGCATTGCTCATTTCATCTGCATATAGCTATTGATATTTCCTCTGCTTCTTTGTCATACTATCTATTGTTATTCATGCAATGTCAAAATTACATCTCAGCTACACTTGAGCATGCCTTTGTTATAGACACCTCAACTCAATTGTGTCAGGCAAACAAACAAATAATGGACCACAGAATATGTACTTTTCTAACAGATAGTCTGCATGACTCTGGTATAAGGTATATATTGGGGTTTTATATTACAGACCATATTCAAAGTGTTATTTTGCTGTTGTCAATGTTAGCTTATGGTGTAGCAGTTGTTTTGAATATCAGAACATTTTATCATGGCATGACATAGTGCCATGCTATTATATGTGTTGGGCTTTTCTACACGTTTGTTTTTTAGGTATGCTGATGGCTGTTTTATACTTGCAAGTGACAGAATTTTCTCAGATAAACTTTACTGCATGACATGTAAGGCACTGGGGTAAATTAAGAACAACCTGGTATAGGTTCATAGGTTCATAGGCTGGTACTGGGTTATCTGCCCGAAGGCATATATTAGCCCAGCCACGTTGTGCGGTATTCACCGCCCCTTTAGTAGTTTCCTAGACCCTTGTACTAGCAGCTAGTACCCTTGGCCCCTACCTAGTAGTGCTGTTGGTGTGATCCCCGGTGTGAAATTTCTGTTACCCATCCACTCATCAAGGTTCCTCTTGAAGAGTGATAGTGAGGGGCTCTGTCTTATGTAGATCGGGACCCTGTTCCATAGTAAGGGAAGTCTCTGTGAAGGGAATTTATCCCTCCAGCATGTTCTATTCATTGTTGTGTTGAGGTTTATGTCCCTAGAGCGTGTAGCTCAAGTATATTTGGTTGTGCTAAGATGGAGCATGTTCAACAATTCTGGGTTGGACATGGCTCTGTACGTTAGACAGAGATCGCCTCTGAGAAAGTGGTATGCAACAGAGAACAGGACTGTATATTATATACATATATATGAATAGTATGGACATAGTATTCCGCACATGACCTTCTATTGATATTATCCATACACATTGATAACAGGACACTGAGAATTTAGCATGATCTTGCCTGTACACCTGCTACCCTACCCGGGAAAAGCCGAAAGACACAACAACAACAACATCCATGTGTATGCATTGCACAAATTTCACTCTTGGTTGTTGTGTTATCTGTTAAACAACATGACTGGTGCTTGCTCGTGTGATTCATGTAACATTGTGTTATCATGCTATCACACTAAAACAATAGCTTTGTGTGAGGCATGTACTGGCACATATTGTGTCATGTTGAATCACACTTGTTCAGACCTGTGTGAATACTCTTCATGGGCAGTTATCCTCCACATAATGCATAGACATTGAGCTTCTATTACTGTATATACAGTTGATGCTATATTTAGCATAATTCCTGCATACATTCTTTCTCATTCTCTGTTACATTACAACATGCATGATCATTTTTGCATAGATACCTATAGTTAGGCATTTAGCCTATAGATATATATATATATATATATATCTATATATATATATATATATATATATATATATATGTATATATATATATATATATATATATTTATTTACAAATACAAATACACACACACACACACACACACACACACACATATATATATATATATATATATATATATATATATATATATATATATATATATATATAAATATATATATATATATATATATATATATATATGTATTGTTTTAGGCATTTGTATATATATATATATATATATATATATATATATATATATATATATATATATATATATATATATATATATCTATAAATACAATGATTTATATACATGTACATATCTATGTATCTACTATGGTCGAGAAACAAATAACCTTGTACATTGGAACTGTGTATATTCAGTTCTTCCATTTTCATGCACATGACTGTCCTTTGTTCAGTCATATACATGGACATTGCTATGTATATGATTATTTTGGTCAGTTAGAGTTCCTCCGTGTTGGTCTGGACTACTGAGAAGTAGATACCAAACAAGAGATGACCCAGGACTGATCCCTGTGGCACTCCACTTGTGACTGGTCATCAGACTGACTTGGAGTCCGCTACTTTCACACTGTGGCTTTTATTTGTGAGCCAATTTGCAACCCACCTAGTGATATAGGCATTGATACCTAGTTTGGTGAGTTTGTCAATAATTCCTGAGTGAGGAATGGTATCAAAGGCCTTGGCCAGATCGAGGTAGGCTGTATGAACTGCCTTGCTTTCATCCACAGCTCTAGTGACTGACTCAAAGAAGTCAACCAGGTTAAGCAGGCATGATCTACCTTTCCAAAACCAAATTGCATGGGATAGAGAATTCAGAGATTCCCTATATCCTTGTTAATTAGGTCCATGATGATGCACTCCATAGCCTTACATATCAGACTCATCAGACTAATGGGGCAATAATTCCCAGGGTCTGTAGTCACTCCCCCTTTGTGGAGAGAGAGATGACTGTAGCAGTGTAACATTCGGTAGGGACAAAGCCTGAGGTGAGGCTGTGATTGAACAGGGCAAACCGATGGGGTGCCAGTTCACTTTGTAGCTCATACAGAACACATTCAGGGATATTGTCGGTTACCATGGAAGCCGTATTCTTGGCCTTGGAGAATGCAGCTTTAACCTGAGCTGCAGTAATGCTGGGTGCCTGGTATTCCTCAGTCATGGTATTCCCCAAGCGTTTCTGTGTTGGAAGTAAGCATTCTAGCTTATCAGTGGTAGTGGTAAGCACTAGGTAGCCTATCTACCACAAGATCCAAGCACAGATTCTTAGTTTTAGCACTTGAGTTTGCTTATTCATGCTCAGCACTTGTTCAGAACTTGTTGTTAGCACTAAATAAGGTACAGATTACTACAGCACTCAAGCTTCCTCTTTACCTAGAGGAAACAGTCTTTGTACTTACTCTCCTCACTTGCTTAGAGAAAAGCAGCTCTTATACTCACTTTACTCACTTGTCTATAGGAAAGTAGTTTTTTATTCAGGCATGTCCAAGGGTCAGCTCCCAGTGTTCTCTCCTGTCTGTCTGATGAATCTGGGCATCTTGAGGCAATGTAGCAATTGCCTCATGTATACATACAGCCCTCTCCTCCTACCACCCAACACCACAACCTGTGCGAGATGCACTTATCTAGCCAAACTGGAGGTAAAGCTCTCTCCAACAAAAACTGAACTTGACAGTCAAGAGGAGAAGGTAAACACTTGCACCACACCACACTCATCACATAGTCCCACTAAACCTACACCACAAAAATCCACACATAGAAACACAAAAACGTTCACAGAGGATCTCAGTAATAATCTGCTCAAGCAGCAGAGATCTCCAAACCAGAAACGCAAGCAACCTCCACCCCCCCAACACAACCCAAATGACACATAGCCACAGACTCATTGTGCCAATAAACCACAGTCTATAAGGCAAACCAACATACCCAACACACTAGTCATAGGTGACTTTACAGTCAGGCACACTGATGTCCCACTCACCAGGCTAAACAAGGAGAAGGTTATTGTCAGCTGCCTGTCAGCTGCCAGGATCCACCACATAACCCACGCACTCAGTTCACTCCACAACAAGTACAAATATGACTCTGTCATTGTCCATGTTGGTGTGAATGACCTGAGACATACCTCCCTGGACTACATGAAAAGAGACATGGAAGAGCTCTCCAATCTTGTAGCCCAGGCAGGTATGACCCTAGCCCTGAGTAGCATCCTACCATTGCTCAGAATGATACCACAGTACAAGGACAAAATAATTGACTTCAGCAATTGGATAAGCTCTGGTGTCATTCTAAAGGGATCCAGTATCTGTCTGCCTGGGACGACATGGTCGACAGACCACAATGCTTTGCCAGAGATGGCCTGCACCTGTTGCCCCTGGGATTCCGGATATTGGCTAAGGCTCTTGCCGCCCCTATAGTGCCTTTTTAGGCATGATTTAAATGACAAATTCACTACTGTAAAAGGAACAGGCAAGCAAAAACTGAGGGTAATGCTACTCAGTGCTAGAAATCTAAATCTCAAAATGCACTCACGTGAGGTACTCCTTAAAATGGAGAACATCGATATCTGTGTAGTGAGTGAGACCTGGTTCAAGGCCCCAGAGAGCACCCCTGCATTACCGGGCTATAACTCATACCATACTTTTCGGCCATCTAACCTGGACCAAAACACCAAAGGCGGAGGTGTGTCCATATTCATTAAGGATATCCACAGCTCCAGGCTAGTTGCACAGCATAATGCATCCGAGGTTATCCAAGTGCAATTAACTCTGGGAAAAACTGCAATCCAAATTATAGCTTGCTACAGATCCCCCACTATGCCTCAGGATTCCCACTCCTTTTTTCTTGATATACTGGAAAATATTAGGGTTCAACCAAACACCCGAATAATGGGTGATTTCAACTACCCCACCATTAACTGGGAAAACTACTCATGTACCAACTCCTTTGCTCAACACTTTCCAAAATTCATAAATTCCAATGCTCTGGATGATCTTATCCACACCCCCACCAGGGGCAACAATATCCTCGACCTAGTCATTACCAACATGAGTGAACGGTGTTCCACACTAGAAATCAACTCCTTGTTGGTCAGATCCGACCATAAGCTAATCACTCTAGATATCTGCATCCCGCCCCCACCCACCATTAAGGAAACCACAGTAAAAAAATTCTCCAAAGCCAACTTCATGCTTCTTAAGACAGAAGTGGTGAACTTCATGACAACCATGCAGATGGACAATACATTTACGACTGTTGAATCCTACACAAATGCACTCTATAAGCACTTACACGAGTGCATGGATCGTACTATCCCAAACAGAACCAAGACGCTATCCTCCAAAAAAAGAAAGCCAATCTGGTGGTCCTCTGCCATAAACATACTCCACAACAGAAGGAAGAAACTTTTGCAAAAGAGAGTAAAATCCCATGAGTAGAGGAGCTCCCTGGTCAGCCTCAGTAAGAAGCTGAGATCCCTTATAAGATCCTCCAAAGCTAGCTATGAAAACAAAATCCCCACTGATTCTAAGAGCAACCACAAAGCATTTTATAGCTATGTCAAGAATCTCAATGGCAACACCCAGATCTGCTCTGAGTTACAACACAATGGCACAAAAATTACAGAACCAACTGATATTGCCAACATTCTGGTGGATAGGTTAAGTGCTAACTTTACCCCCCTCTCATCCCCTAAAGGCCCCATATCTATACATGAAGAATGCAGAGTCCTTGTAATCACATCTATGCATGTAAATGCTGCACTTTCTAAAACCAAAAACACAGCATCCATGGGACCAGACAACATCTCAGGCTGTGTTTTACATGAACGTCAGGATGAACTGGCTCACCATCTAAGCACCATGTTCAGTCATAGTCTCACATCAGGCCTTGTGCCCACTGAATGGTGCACAGCAGCAGTTATCCCACTCCACAAAGGGGGAGCAACCACTGATCCTGGGAACTATTGCCCTATTAGCCTGATGAGCCTGGTCTGCAAGGCCATAGAACGTATCATCATGGAACTCATAAACAAAGACATTGGTAACCTCCAAACTCTGGATTCCACCCAGTTCAGGTTTGTGAAAGGCAGATCATGCCTTCTGAACCTGATCGACTTCTTTGAGGCAGTCACCATAGCTGTAGACAAGGGTAAGGTGGTTCACACAGCATATCTTGACCTCACCAAGATATTCAACAATATCCCCCATTCTGGAATTATAGCTAAACTCACTAAACTAGGTATAAATCATGCCTTCTGAACCTGATTGACTTCTTTGAGGCAGTCACCATAGCCGTAGACAAGGGTAAGGTGGTTCACACAGTCTATCTTGACCTCACCAAGGCATTCAACACTATCCCCCATTCTGGAATTATAGCTAAACTCACTAAACTAGGTATAAATCCCTACGTCACAAGATGGGTTGCTAACTGGTTCACTGACAGAATCCAAAATGTAAAAGTTGCAGACTCCAAATCTGTCTTAAAACCAGTGACAAGTGGAGTACCACAGGGTTCAGTCCTGGGACCTCTCCTGTTTAGTATCTACTTCTCTGAAGTACAGGCTAACACAGAAGGCCTCTGTCTAACAAAGTTTGCAGATGACTATAAATTAGGAGCCATAGTCGAGTCCCCAAATGATGTGGACATCCTAGAGAAGGGCCTCACTGATATAGATACCTGGTGTCAGAGGCATGGCCTCAAACTCAATGCCAAAAAGTGCATTGTCATCCCCTTTGGTAAAAACTCTGTACCCATAAATTACCACATGAAATGCAGTCTACTTAATGCTGAATGTGTGATAAGAGACCTTGGGACCCAGGTGGATAGTAGTCTCTCCTTTGATAATCACATTGTCACAGTAGTGAGGAAATCCTTCTATGTGGCACACCTCATCACAAAGGGTTCTTATCCAGGAAAAAAGAGGTCATTGTTCCCCTCTACTCATCACTCATTAGACCCATGATAGAGTACAAAGCCCCTTTTGGAATGTACCTCACAAGACATCTGCAGCAGCTGGAAAGGCCACAGAAGTACCTCACAAAGAGGATTACTGACTTCAGACAGATGCCCTACACTGACCATCTCAAAAAACTGCAGCTTTACTCTGTAGCATATCGCCTACTCTGAGGAGATCTCTGCCTAACATATAAAGCTATGTTAAACCCAGATCTGAAAAACATGCTGCACCTAAAGAAATACCAATCCCTCTGAGCTACATGCTCTAGGGACATAAACCTTGTCACCATAATAAACAGGACATGCTGGAGGGATAGATTCCTGTCCAAGAGACTTCCTATACTCTGGAACAAGCTACCCATCTATGTCAAGCAAAATTCCTCATTAGCACTCTTCAAGAAAAATCTTGATGAGTGGATGGGAAATAGGAAATACACTCCGGGAATCACCTCTGTGACTCTGTTCAACAGGCGCACAGGAGATTAGCTTTCTTGGGTGGCATAAGCTAGTGAACCTTGTTGGCTAGGCTTACTTATGCCCTTGGGCCAATAGCCTAGTACCTACCTATGAACCTATGACCCTATTGTGATTCGTCCTTTGTGTGGGGGGAGGGATAGAGTCAGTGCTGAATCTGACAGCCAGTATGTTGGCAATATCTGTTGGCTCAGTATAGGAGGCACCATTGTGCAGTAACTCCTGGGTATTGCCATGAAGATTCTTACTATAACTATTAAAGGCTTTGTGGTTGCTTTTAGTGTCTGCCACAATTCTGACTTCATAGCTGGCTTTAGAGGTTTTGATGAGGGATCTCGACTTTTTGTTGAGACCAATAAAGGAGTTTTTCCAGTCTTGGGACTTCACCTTTTTCCTGCAACAGTTTCTTCCTTCTGTTGGAGAGTTTATTACTGGCAGGGGACCACCAGATTGGCTTCCTTATTTTGGGAGGAGAGCATCTTGGTTATGTTGGGTATGGCTAGTTCCATGCATTTATGTATGTGTTCGTACAGAGCATTGATGTATGATTCGGCAGTCATGCATCTATTTTCCATTGACATGGGTGCCATGAAGTTAGCCACCTCTGTTTGTATGTAGGAGCCCAAAGTCAGCTTTGGGGAATTTTTCATGGTGGTTACCTTTGCAGAGGGTGTGGGTGAGATGTGAATTTCCATGGTGATTAGTTTGTGGTTGGATCTAACCAGGGAGGAATTAACTATTGGTGTAGAGCAATGGTCGCCCATGTTTGTAGTAACCAGGTCAAGGATGTTGCTTCCTCTAGTGGTGGGTTAAGGAAATAAAGTTAGTAATGCATACAGTGTGGAATTGCAGCTGTCTTTCAATGCCTGCATTATTTAAAGGGTTCAACAATAAAAAGACTGGTAACTGTTTCATATCACCCTCAATAAAGGTTTCTTGTGCCAAATGTTGTGTGTATTTTGGACTGTTGGTCAAGAAATTGTGTATTATATGTATGAAGTAAACATGGGTATAATACCATGAAGTGACTGAAGGTTGGCTAATAAAGAACTGTTCTGCTAAAGTGCAGATGTGGAGCTGTACTACAAGATATACTGCATTGCGATATATGTTCTGCACTATAAGATCTGAACCTGAAATAGTAACATGTACGGTAGTATAGTGTGTTTCTCTCAGAGTTGTCTTGTGTTAACCTTTGCATTTCAACTATTTGCATTCCTGGATGTAGTTATGCTGATGCAATGAAGTATGACACTGTAATAGCTGTAGACTGCAGATATACCATCTGCAACTGTATATGGCTCAGATAGCCAACCCAGCACCTCGATATGGCCTGTATACATCACACATATTGCCATCCACTAGGGGTTAAATGTGTATACCTGCATTCCAAGTAGTAATACACAGTTCACCTATCTCTGTCATGCATGCAGCTCATGCATGTGTGTTCAAGTGTCTCTGCAGTCTTGTGTGACACCACATTACAAGGTCAGAATTTGTTACCAGGCGAGCTCTAGGCACATATCAGTCAATCAACACAAAGCAGTGGCTCAGTACCTCAGTTTGCTAAATGATGTGTATGTTGTTCATTTTTCCACACAGAGAACAGGGTTCAAATCCAGGGACAAGTGCTAATATATATTTATAGAAACAGACAAGTACTACTGAATATGTATAGAAACAGTTTTGTATTGTTAACATATGTTCTCCCCACAGGAGTTACAGGTAAATACATTGTATATCATAGCTGTTCCAATGGTATACTAATTCATATCTCCAGATGTACTAGTGTGTAAACAGCATTGCTCGGTAAGGTGATAAGACTGTCTTAAATTAAACGTCCACAAGTATACTACTATTCTAAGTTAATAAGACAAGTAAAACTGTTTATTATTGTTACGGCTGTATGTCTGGTGTGTCTGTGAATGTCTGCTGATAATCTAACCCCATGCCTGCCAAGGATTGCAGGATACATGTAAACTCTCTGTACTATGTGCGATACATGTCTCTCAAGTGTCACACTGTCACAGTTAGTGATGACTGTTGGCAAAACACTTGGACACAGATTTAACATCAAGTCAAAGTATGTCAGTAGCACACTCACACAACAGTACACAGTACACCTTGGTAGTCATATATGTTCCCCTGACATGTAATAGTCCCCTGTAGTTGTGTACCTGTAGGTGTTACAGCTTGGCCCATATGGTCCCATGCAGATAGCTTGAGAGGTATGTAAATGTTACAGAAGATATAGGGCACTTGTGGACATAAAAGTGAAGGCAGACCTTTAGAGTGTAGAACAGTACTGTTGCAATAAATATAAGCCTATACTGTTGTTAAAGGAATGTCTTTCTCTTCCCCCAACCCTTATCTGCATCACAATATAATTACTGTTATACTATGGGTATGGTTTCCATTTTACATATGTTCTTCTCAAAATCTTATTTTGGGCCTTGTGTTTAATTATTGTTACATATTACAGTGGTTGCATACTAACATACCTTACTGAAATACCAACTTTGTTGACCTTTTGCCGTAACTGTTACTGGCATGCTGTTACAATACTGACTGTCATCCCATTTATTGTTGTGTTCTGTATGCTATGCAATGTTATTGTTCTGGGTTAATTGGAGCACCCTTGCATGCTGTTATAACTAACGTTTAAATGTTCTGTCCATGACTAACCTATACACATTGACAAAAACCTCAACACCATAGCACGAGTGAGTAGGCCGGTACCTGTGGATCCAGTTAGTCCACCTTATCTGGCTGTGGCACTGGGTCCCAGTACATCTGGGACCCAACCTGGAACTGCTCCCTCCACTGGTCCTGCACAACCCACAAGTGGAAGCACCTCAGGGTCGGGGCCCAGCCCCCCTAGTGCAGGCCCGGACAAGGAGTGGTCACCAAGCAATGGCTCCCAGGGTTGGTATGCAGGATTCTACAGTGTGTTATGGGCAATTAACTGCACCAGATCAAGGGCAGACTGGCGCACCTGGAGGGGCAGGCTGGCCCTGGTGCCCAACCCCAACACCAGAGGTGCCGGAATCTGTTGAAGGCTGGGGGGGCAGAGGGTGAGAGTGGCACTTAGTGATCTAAAAAGGGCAGTTTTTTAAAAATATATACTCCCTCAACATAGGTTCACTTGGAGGACATTTTAAGCTTAGCCAATTTTCCTTTTGGGGTGGCTGCCTTTCAGTTTTCTCTTTCTGTATTAATTTAATACAGCATGATCAAGGTGAATCATGAATGGCTAGGGCATTTACAAGATGTAGATTAAATTTTGTGACAGTAGTCAAGTGTGTGGCAAAAGCAGAGTGAAAGTACAAGGGGCTTTATTACTATTTTGACCAGTCAAGGAAATGAGAACTGGAGGTGGCAAATGTTTTTCTGTTTTTTTTCCACTTTGCCCAAAGCTGGGGAAGAGCAGCAGGCTTCAAGACAGGAGCGATTCTTTAAGCTTGATTGCTGGCATGCCAACAGGTAGGATATTGGAGGGGGTTCATTTGTAATCTTAATATATATGGATATGCTAACAAGGTTGAGAAGAAGAAAAGGATATTATGCATTTAGGATTAATCAGAGACTTCACAAGAGAGAACAGAAGGTGGGATGTTTGTTGCTGATATTAATTATCAAAGACGTGATGGGGTTCACCTATGTTGGGTACATGTGCTCTTTGTGTGATAATGTGCTGAATGGCCTTATTGGGCACACCAATAGGTGGTATAAAATCCTTTCTTATACCACTTGAAACAAATACTATATCACCTGAAGAAAAGAAAAAAAAAGGTTTATTCTTACACTGCATTGTGACCCATTCCTAGTAGGGGCTGGGCCACACAGTGGCCACATAGTTCCACTGTATGAAATGGATTCTCCATGAACCCGAAATTACCATAATCAAATCTATATTGGCTCCAGACTTTAGTATGTAATCTCTCAAATTTAAGTAGAGTTTACCTAAAAGTTGTGACACAACAAGAATTCCATTAACACGGAGCATAGTTTCTGTCATGCTGATGGATATTTACTGTTGGCCACTTCTTATGAAATGTTGATTTCCTATAGGTTAATAGATTCTAGACTATCTGCCCTTGCAGGCCATTTTAAGCATAGGTCATTTTCCCTGTTGTGCTCAAAATAACCTAACCAATTTGTTTATAGACTGACAAAAAACAGGAGGAACAAATAACAGCACCAAAGTTCTCCAGCCAAAGGAAGCTGGATAAATAAAAAGCAGTACAAAGAAGGGTGCTGTGCAGATTAAACAGGAAACCACAAATTAAGGCGGATTCAGCAAACCAAACCAAAAGCATTAATTTTATCACAATGTTTTTCATCCACTAATACCGGACTTCCTCAGATACAGACTAAATACAACACCCACAATGGTTAAATATCCTGTTACAAACTGACTATTTAATAAAATAATTAATCAATTAACCTTCCTTAAAGGGAAAATCTTTAGAAAAGAAGTATTTATAAGTTCATTCAAGTTATAAAATTGAAACACACAAATAAATACATCGTAGAAATCCCTAAACCAGTACAAAGTTATCCAGATATACCCTAAGTTCACTATAAAACATGAGTATATACTTTGTGACATATTACAAACTATAAGTAGTGCAAATGATTTGTTTATAGACTGGCCTTATTGATCCCATGGTCAATAATTATATATTGCCCCTAATGTGAATAACCTTGTATATCATTCTTTACTCATTTCTCACTGATCAAAATTGTGGTCAGCCCATAAACTACGCCTTAGTCCAAAAACTTCCTATCCATGAGAACCATTAAAGTTAAAATCAGATCATCCACTATTGCAGAAGACCCCCCCCCCCCTTCCCAAGCAAGTATCTCTCAAGGTTGCATTCTAGGTTCATTGCTTTTTCTCTTCTGCTCTCTAAACAAACGTCCCTCTGATCTTTGCAATCTTATCTTATTATTATAGGTTGATAACATGGTTATTTATAATAATAAAGCTTCTCCAGGAGAACGACCGTTGTAATTTCACTTTAAAGTAGTTACCAGTCCTTGAAGAAAATCACAGTTCCACAGTTCCACAGAAATATTTGCAGTTACACAGAGAAGGACCAAAACCAACTTCAATTCATAAGAACACAGCACTGCTTTATTCAAAAGACACAAGCGCTTTCGCTACAGCTTCATCAGGTGTACTAACAAACAGCAAAATAGCACCTGTTTAAATAGCTAAGTAAGATCACATGTACTCCCACCTTAAAGTTATATCCACATTTAAGTATATAGAGAATACATAGATATAAAAAAAATACATATGAATATATGCACATATATAAATATCATTTATGCATATATAACTCACATAATCATTAAAAATATGCATGTATAAAAAATATAACAAAAATAAAAATAAAAGTAATAATAAAAACAGCATAACTAAGCATAGATGGATAAATAAATAAATGTCATATTACCTACGCAATTTCCTTTTCTTAAGGGCTGGTTTAATATGTATATTTTCATTTAAGCCATGCCCATATGTGGGTCTTAACATAATAATCCATCTAGCTTCAAGTTCTTCAGTCTTATTCCTAATGTCACTATATCTACTATTATGAAAAATTCTGGAAATAACCATAAATTTAAAAGTGTGACCTACACCTTTTTCTATAAAATGTTTAGATAAAGCACTGATTCTCGACCCTTTGGCAGCGTGATATAAATGCTCCCTTATTCTCTCTTTCAGCATCCAGAATTTTTCCTAATAGTAGATATAGTGACATTAGGAATAAGACTGAAGAACTTGAAGCTAGATGGATTATTATGTTAAGAGCCACATATGGGCATGGCTTATATACCTATTAAACCAGCCCTTAAGAAAAGGAAATTGCGTAGGTAATATGACATTTATTTATTTATCCATCTATGCTTAGTTATGCTGTTTTTATTATTACTTTTATTTTTATTTTTGTTATATTTTTTATACATGCATATTTTTAATGATTATGTGAGTTATATATGCATAAATGATATTTATATATGTGCATATATTCATATGTATTTTTTTTTATATCTATGTATTCTCTATATACTTAAATATGGATATAACTTTAAGGTGGGAGTACATGTGACCTTACTTAGCTATTTAAACAGGTGCTATTTTGTTGTTTGTTAGTACACCTGATGAAGCTGTAGCGAAAGCACTTGTGTCTTTTGAATAAAGCAGTGCTGTGTTCTTATGAATTGAAGTTGGTTTTGGTCCTTCTCTGTGTAACTGCAAATATTTCTGTGGAACTGTGGAACTGTGATTTTCTTCAAGGACTGGTAACTACTTTAAATTGAAATTGCAACGGTCGTTCTCCTGGAGAAGCTTTATTATTATTTTTCAAGTTTTGTTCCTGTTTTATCAACTCCTGGAGTTGACTCAGACTCAAGTGGGTGTTGGTTTGTAGTATGATTATTTATAGGTCCAATCTCAATAATTCTGGCATACAAAATTAACTCCAAGAAGACCTTTTAATACTCAAGTACTGGTTCAGTAGCAAAAAAAAAAAAAAAAACTCTTCTTAATGCAAATTAAACTAAATGTATGATTTTAGCACCCATCTGAAATTAACAAAAAGCCCTAAAACCCAAACCTAATAGAACAAAACAACATATTGATTGAAACTACTTCCACTTTTAAGTATTTAGGTGTATGGTTATACTAAATACTTAACATTCAGATACATCTCAGGAAAGCTAGAACAAAAAATGAATCACCTCCTAAGATAACCAATTTTCCCTCCACTCCAACTAGAGACACTATAGGCAAAATTATATTATTTGCCCTAGCAGGATATGAGCTACCACTTGTAGCCATTGTATCCAGGAAGAGTTGCACACCCTCACAGTCATTGTGTAACAAAGTCTGCCTCGCCATAGCTAGCTTCCCTAAAATGAACACCATCACCACTCCATTAAAAAGAATAATTGGCTGCATGAAAATAATCACATCGTACTTTCCACGCATGCATCAGAGCACTGAAACTCCATGTGCTGCTAAAACTATGCCCATCACCCTCATCTACAGCATCATAAGCCAATCATTTTCTAAAGTATCATAACTGGAGGGGGGTCAAAGATGATGGCTACCCCAGGTGCAAGCTGCAAAGGGATGTAATTGCTATGCCTGTGTTCTCGATCAAACAAACATTGTTTATACTTTCTGTGCCCACTTATTGGGAGACAGAATGACATAATCGGATCAGATGAAACCTTATACATTTTCAGTTATCTTCATTAACATTTCACTGTAACATATCCATGCTGCTACCCTTCAATGCTCATGCAAAATGATCAATTAAATAACTATGCTCTTTTCAAGCATTCCTCCTTAGAGAAATAAATAATGCTCACAGGTAAAAAAATAGGCTTATATAGTAAGGTTCACCCCAAAGTGCTAATAGTGCTTATCTGCTCTACTCTAGAAACTCTACAGAGATAACTTGCAATTCAGTGACTTACAAGAACATCTCACAAATAGCAGTTGTATATCTCTGAATTGATAACCTAACAGAAAAGTTGTATTAACATTCTCATTATCAACCCTTGCAATGTTGATGCACAGATATCATCAGATAGACAAAGACAGACACACACACACACACACACACACACACACACACACACACACACACACACACACACACACACACACACACGCTTTCATCATAACATAAACGCTTTCATCATAACATAAACATTTTCCAGCCCCCTGCTATAAAGCACGCTTTAGCGCGCATTAGCGCGATTTAGCCCGATTTAGAGCGGAGCTGCCACTGTTGCACACTAGGGCAGCGCCGGTTAAGCAGGTTTAAACTATTCGGGCTACCTAAAGTCCACTCTTCAAATTTTCCCTTAAAACTACCTTCCTCGAACTATACTACTGATCTAATCAGCGTATCCTATAATTAAAAAGATCATCTCTACTTGACTCCAAGTAGACTATTCTCTATCTGTTAAACGTAGCACTTGCTCCTACAGTACTTATTACCTTGATACGGCACTCTTGTCATAGATAGTACCCCAAAAAGGCAAACCCCCATTTCTCGGTCACCCACATCCCCCGGAATCTTTTTTAAAGTTTTTTGTCTATTCCTTCTAGCATGTCGAGGGATCAGTTGCTAGTGTCCTCTCCTGCTCAGCTGGTGAACCTGGGAATATTGAGGCAATGTTACAATTGCCTCATGTACCTGAACAACCCTCTCCTCCTCCCACAAAACACAAATACATGCGAGAGATGCAACTATACGGCCAAACTGGAGGCTGAGCTCTCTCAACATAGGACTGGCATGACCAGTCAGGAGGAGAAGGTTACCACACACACTATAGACCCAGTCTCACATAGTACCATTACAACCTCAAATCATACACATAAACACACAAAGACATACTCGGAGGCTCTGATCAAAAATCTACCAAAACAGCAGAGGCCACCAAAGCAGACACCCAAACAACCACCACCTCAGAACACAACACCTGCAACACATAGACCTCACAGTCAGAGTGTCAAACAGTCACAGCCCTTAAGGCCAAACACAATGCCAGACACACTAGTCATTGGTGACTCCATAGTCAGACACACTGACGTCCCGCTCACCAGACTGAGTAAGGAGAAGGTCACAGTAAGCTGTCTGTCGGGCGCTAGAAACCGCCACATAACGCAAGCACTCAGGTCTCTCAACAGCAGGTACAAATATGACTCAGTCATTGTCCACGCTGGTGTAAACGACCTGAGACGTACCTCCTTGGACTACATGAAAAGAGACATTGAGGAGCTCTCTGATTATGTAGCTCAGGCAGGTATGACCCTGACCTTGAGCAGTATCCTACCTTCACCAAGAATGATGCCACAATACAGAGATAAGATGATCAGCTTTAACAATTGGCTTAAACACTGGTGTCATTCAAAGGGGATCCAGTGTCTGTCTGCCTGGGATGACATGCTGGACAAGCCACGCTGCTTCAAGGGACGGCTTGCACCTGTCACCCTGGGATTCCGGATATTGGCAAAGGCTCTTGCCAACCCCATAGTGCCTTTTTAGGCAAGGCTCAAATTCTAAACCTACCACCCTAGAACAAAAAAGGAAAAAAACTAAGGGTAATGCTGCTCAATGCCAGAAGTCTAAATCTCAAAATGCACGCACTCGAGGCCCTTATCAGTATGGAGAACATCGATGTCTGTGCTGTGACAGAAACCTGGTTCAAGGCTCCTGAGAGCACCCCAGCGCTATCAGGTTTTACCTCATATCATGCGTTCCGGCCCCAAAATCCGGACAATACCAAGAAAGGAGGGGGGGTATCCATATTCATCAAGGACACCCACACCTCAAGACTGGTGGCAACGCACGATGCATCGGAGACCATCCAGGTGCAATTAAACATAGGCAAGACTGCTCTGCAAATTGTAGCATGTTACAGGCCACCCTCACAAACTCAAGAACCTCACATGGCTTTCCTGAAAACACTAGAGGGGATAAATGTATCACCAAACACCATCATACTAGGTGACTTCAATTACCCTAATATAGACTGGGAACACTACTCAAGCCCAAACACCCTAGCCCAAAAGTTCCTGGAATTCATAAACTCAAATGCCATGGAACAACTAGTCACCATCCCCACAAGAGGAGATAACATACTTGATCTCATCATCACGAACATGGGAGCACAATGTTCAACACCGGAGGTGTACCCCTCACTGGTGAGATCAGACCACAAACTAATCTCGCTGGAGGTCCTCATCCCACCCCCACCTGAAATAAAAAAGACCACAGTAAAGAACTTCTCAAAAGCCGACTTCACACTTCTAAAGACTAGTGTGGTCTCCTTTAAGGCCCCGAGCGCGGAAAACAGTACTCAAGCCGCTGAATCACTTACAAATGCCTTCTACCAGCACCTGCAGGACTGCATGGATAAGGCAATCCCAAGCAAAACAAAGACTTTTTGTACCAAAGGCAAGTGTCCAGTCTGGTGGACCCCCGCCATAAACAAACTCTACAACAAAAGGAGGAAGCTACTACAAGATAGAGCAAAATCCTTAAAAGGTAAGACACCCTTGATCACTATAAGTAAAAAACTAAGAGCTCTCATAAAATCATCCAAAGCAAATTTCGAGAGAAAAATAGCTAAAGACTCAAAAGACAATCATAAGGCCTTCTTTAGCTATGTTAGAAACCTGGGAGGAAACTCCCAGATATGCTCAGAGCTAGTTCAAAATGATGTGAAGATTACTGATCCTACAGACATTGCCAACATACTGGCTGACAGGTTCAGTGCAAACTTCTCCCCCCCAAAAGGAGAGATATCTATACCAAACGATTGCAGCCCCCCAAACATCTCCAGCGCCCAAGTGAGAACTGCTCTCTCCAAAGCAAAAACACAGCATCCATGGGACCTGATGGTGTCCCCGGCTGTGTGCTCCATGAACTCAATGAGGAATTAAACCCACAGCTAGGACAGCTGTTTAATCAAAGTCTTACCTCTGGATACGTACCCAGGGAGTGGCGCACTGCAACTGTGGTACCACTTCACAAAGGCGGTGCCTCCACCGACCCTGGAAATTACCGGCCCATTAGCTTGACAAGCCTTATCTGCAAAGCCATGGAGAGGATCATAATGGACCTCATAAATAAAGACATAGGAATTTGCAGACTTTGGATCCAACCCAGTTTGGCTTTGTCAAAGGCAGATCATGCCTTTTAAACTTGGTTGACTTTTTCGAAACAGTCACCAAAGCCATTGATGAGGGAAAGGCAGTCCATACAGCCTACCTCGATCTGGCTAAGGCCTTCGATACAATACCCCACTCGGGTATCATTGAAAAACTCATCAGCTTAAATGTCAACCCATACATCACAAGATGGGTTGCAAACTGGCTGAGTGACAGAACCCACAGGGTCAGAGTTGCTGGCGCCATGTCAGACTCAAAGCCTGTCACAAGTGGTGTCCCACAGGGCTCAGTCCTGGGCCCACTCTTGTTTGGCATCTACTTTTCTGAAGTACAAGCAAACACAGGAGGGTTATGGCTGACAAAGTTTGCAGATGACTGCAAACTGGGCCATAGTAGAAAACACATCTGACACAGATATCCTTCAGAAGGGTCTCACAGAAACGGATAACTGGTGCCAGAGCCACGGCCTAAAGTTAAATGCCAAAAATGCATAGTCATACCCTTTGGGAAAAACAAGGTTACCCCTAGCTACCAAATAGGTGGCAATCCACTGAGCACAGAAGAAGTTATCAGGGACCTGGGGACCCAGGTTGATAGTAGTCTGTCATTCGACACCCATGTAGCTAAAGTAGTTAGGAAGACCTTCTACATTGCCCACCTTATCATGAAGGGATTCTCATCTAGATCAAGGGAGGTCATAGTCTCCCTTTACTCATCACTCATCAGACCAATGATTGAGTACAATGCCCCATTCGGAATGTATCTGACCCGACACTTGCAGCAGCTGGAGAGGCCACAAAAGTTCCTCACCAAAAGGATAAAGGGTCTCAAAAATCTGTCCTATGCTGCCCGACTGAAAGAACTCCAGCTCTATTCAGTCGCCACCGCTTGCTCAGAGGTGACCTTTGCCTAACATACAAGGCCATGTCAAACCCAGATTTGATGAATATGCTTCACCTCAAAAAATCTAGATCCATCAGAGCCACAAGGGCGGGAGACTTAAACCTTGACACTGCTATTAATAGGACGTGCTGGAGGGATAGATTCATCACCCAAAGACTCCCTATGCTGTGGAACAAAATCCCGGTACATGTGAGGCAGAGCACCTCACTGGCCTTGTTCAAGAGAAATCTTGACCAATGGATGGGAGATTGCAGATATACCCCAGGGATTACCTCAGTGTCACTGCTCGACAGAGGCACAGCAAAATAATGGGTATAGTTCCCCATACTAAAGGGGTGGCATAAGCCACAAAACGATGGGCTAGGCTTGTAAATGCCCTCGGGCAGATAGCATAGTATGAACCTATGAACCTATGAACCTATGAACAGCCTTTATCATAACATAAATGGAGCAGCAGCCTTCATCATAACATAAATGGAGCAACAGACTTCATCATAACATAAATGGAGCAACAGACTTCATCATAACATAAACGGAGCAGCAGCCTTCATCAGAACATAAATGGCAGCAGCCTTCATCATAACATAAATGGAGCAGCAGCCTTCATCATAACCATGGGTGTTGAGTCTGGCTGGCAGCAATGATGTGATGAGGAACTGCACACTTTTGTGCTTAAATTCACGTTAGTGTGCGACACACGCATGAGTCCTCTGTTACAGATCTTGCAGCTGTAAATGTGGGGGGGGTGCTCCTTCCTCCTCGCTCTATGTTTCTGGTGCCTATGCCTAGCATAGCCACCTTCAGGGCCATGAAGGAGCAGTGGTGACTGCCCATGGGTGGGGAACTCAGTCCCACTGTTGCCGTCTGGGGGCACTTAGTCCTCTGATTCCACAACACCCTCTACTTCCAAGGTGTTTACCCCCTCATGTGTGACACACCACCCCTGTCTGCTGTCTTGTTTGTCTTGTCTGTTTGCAAATGCTACCTCTCCTACCCAGATTACCTCCCCACATGTACCTATATCCATTCCCCAACATCCCACTCTCTCTTTTAAAAAAAAGGCATCTGTCCTGCAAAAAATATCACCCCATACACATCAATCATCACAGCAATTAAACAACAAAGTTATGTCACCCACACCCATCCCTCTGGGATGTGAGGCTCTAAATTCCAAATTGTCCACAACATACACAACTGTTGCTGTACAAGAAATGTAGAGCTACGGTCCTTTCCTACACATCCCTACCTGCCTTTCATATTGTTTTTACCCCTGCTTGCCCCCATTTCACCACTTTCATATCACCCTTTTGTTTTCTTGGAAATAGTGCAGGTTTAAGCTCTGCATCATGCAAACCTGCTTTAATCCCCTTCTGTCTGCTACTATTCTACACAAATTATCACCCTGCCAACTATGGCATGATGCATTAGCTCACTAAGCCACTCAGCTTTGAAGACTAGCAGGTGTTTCCATAAATGCATCCTGTTTATTAGTGATGCACAGCAGAAAGGTATTCAGCCCATGCCAAGTTTCAAACCCACAGCACAGTATATTAGTCTACTAAGCTACTCAGCTTTGAAGACTAGCAACTGTTTCCATAAACTTATCCTGTTTATCAGTGATGCACAACAGAGAAATATCTAGCCCCTGCTAGCTTTCAAACGTAGGTCAACTACAAGACAGTACATTAGGCCACTAAGCTACTCAGCTTTGAACATTGCAGGCGTTTCCATAAACATATCCTTCTTGCTAGTGACATACTGCTTGTACATGTAATGGGACAAATGACAACATACTTGGGACAGTGATAGATACACCCAACCAGTACACAGACAAATAAATGTTGATGGATGTACATGAGGCCTAGACAAATGCAAACTGCTGCAGAATGTCCACAGTTGCATCACCTACATTTGGCACACTTGTCTCACAACATATGCTGTGTGCTGACATACTGGCAAGTCAGTACACAATGAGATTATATAATCATGACAGACAGTTCAGTGTCAGACATCATACACATCCGATCACACATGTTCATGCCAATCCTGTGCAACAGACTGCATGCATGTACATATGTCTTGCAAATACACCTCCTATAGTATTGAATCCATAGTTTAATCTGTTACAGTCCACTCGCAGTCCTGGCTTCCATTCCAGTGTGTTGTATGTCAAGTATATGGTTGTCAGAACAATTAAATGACTGAGCCGTGCAATTTTAAGCAGAACTTTTTCCTGCTACTGCAGTCACTGTCACCCATATTAGCACCTCAAAGGCCTGCAGGTTGGGACACATTTTACAAATATGTATAGGTGTTCTAAATATCACCTACCACTCTCTGGATGGCACTATTACATGACATATGTACCAGAGGCACATGCCTCACCTGGACTGTTATAGGTAGACTTACCCTGCTTATGCTGTGACAAAAGAGCTGACACTGCTCCCTCACTCACATATACAGCTTGCTGTCCCATAATGTGTTCATAATCCCCAGTATGGCTTCTGGGCAGAATGCAGAAGCTGCAGCCTGCAACATATGCATCAGTATCTTCAGCTACCTGCTACAGACCTATCATACCCCCAAACACCTAGAACAGGGAGTCCATACAACACACATACATAAAGGGATGGGGGGATGGTCAAGTGACAGCGACATGTGTCAAAGTGTTCCCCTACAAACATACACAGCTGATAGACCAGCAGCTACTGCAGCAGCATGCATATTCTGATGCAAATGACATATGACACTCACATCTGTCTGACTCTTTACTGACCTCAACCCACATTGCTAAACAGTAAACTGCCACAAAATCAGAAAGTCTGTTCACAATGGCCAAACATAGCATACAAAACTGTGGACATACCACATCAATCCAAACCATGGACAGTATTGAAACCTTCCCTCTGTGATGCTGTAGTCCCCATACTTCAATAATGTCCTTCTCACAGGCCAGGAAAAGCGCAAGGCCTACATGAAGGCCTCAAATACAGCACTGTGTTGCCATGACTTTCGCTAAAGAAAATCCAACCCAGGTGTTCTCAATGCAATTAGCAAGTATGAGACACAGATTGGTGCACAGGCAATCAGTTGTTCACAAGCATTACCTACAAAAGGCAAGCTACTGCCTATGGTACACAGGTCTGTGACTTTTTCTATGATGACAGACTGCGCTCTCCTAGCATTCTAACACAGGATTTCTGCATATAAAGGAGTATAGCAGTATACCAGGTATGTAATAGAATTCCCCACGTAATTCGATGCGGTTGGGGGATGCAGGCATGGGAAATAGGGATTACCACATTAGAGGTCTGTGGTAAATATCTTGGAATTACATGTTCTGTTAGTCAGCTGTCTAGCAGCTACAGGTTTCCCTTATGGCTCTGTCTGATGTGACATAGATCAAAGCTCTGGCCCCTGAGTCTCCCCAGCAATGGCCAACTCATGTACAAATGTGACTGGATTGTGTATTAGACAATAATGACAGTCAGTAGTGGTGGAAACAGCTGACATATCACATGATGTAGTCAGTCTGCCCCTCTTGCTCTGTGAGTGTCACACAGGCATAGTTCAAACATTGTCTAGGTGTCCCTGACTGTTCCTGATGTTCTCTGGCTAGGTCACTGCGTATTCAACACCTATATATCATTGTCTGAGAGCTATGGCTAGCATACCTGTTGACCCCCCTACAGCAGGACTGCAGGTTATAGCCAGTAGTAGTGGGGAGACACATGCTCACCCTCAGCAACTGAGTGTACATATTGAGCATGCAACATGAGTGAATGAATGCAATAACAGATATTAAAGTACCATAACTGTTTTCTCAGGTGTCTGGCCTGTGACAGCCAGATTCCCCACAGTCTGGAAACAATCATTACATATTGTCCAACTGATTTTCAGACATCCACATTTTTCAGGCAGAGGGTCCACATATATCAGGCACATGTACACATTTTGCAAACATCTGTGTACTGTGGATGTTGGACACTCTCAAGAAGAATACCATACAACATATGTGCAGTGCTGTCTGTAATTGTGTCACACAGATGTTGCTGGACTGTCCCCATATACCTGTGGTACCACTCACCTAGTTGTCGGATGGTGGATGTATGACATGGTACTGGTATGTTGTCCATAGGGGACACACCACAGTAGATGGCAGAGATGGGACAGGACACTTAACAACACAGTCTGTCACAGCACACAAAGTCATAACTGATATACCTAAGATCATACAAGGTTACTAGGCTATTGGCCCTGAGGCCCTTACAAGCCTAGCCATTAGTGTATACCCAACAGAATCATCAATCAGCACCTGTTGTCCCTGTCATTGAGGACACAGGTGGGACCCATGGAACAGATTGGTGGTGTTTGCTGTCCTACATTCTTTGGACCTATGTATTGTTTTAGTTGTTTTTACAGGACACATCTGGCCTGCATGGAGGGACAGGTGTTGGGCCTAACACAGTTACACTGCTGCAAGGGAATATACGTATGTACACACACACACACACACACACACACACACACACACACACACACACACACACACACACACACACATACACAAACTCACACACTCACACACACAAACACACACTAACTGCCCTTGTTAAGAGTAGAACTCTTGCCTCTCTAGTTGTACATACTATAGTGCTACATATATATCACATGTGCCACAGAGCTTATATGGCTTTTTAGTGTTGAACAGTACTATTCAGGTGGATGAGCTGTCAATGTCACTATTGTTCTGTTGTCACTATGTACCATCACATTTGTACCTAATACTCCTATGCATATATGAATGTATACGCCATGTATATCCAATGTCCCCATATATATATGTTAGTCATATTTTATGTGTGTACCTTATGCTGGCATTGTTAAATTGCATTTATATCAATGTTATTACTTTGTATTATTAATTCTGTACTTATGTATCATTATGTGGAGCTTTTCTCTCCGGGCCTCCACTGAAAAAGGACCTGTGTCCAGTCGAACTTTCCCGGTAAACAAATGTAACATAAATAAATAATAAAAAAATGGCATAACCAGAGTACATACACACAAGGCAGCCACACTGCTCTAAAGGAAGTTTTTCACTCACACCTTTGCCAGTTATGAGATTAGAACCCCTACTTATCCAGGTGTATGTACTATAGTGCTATGGATTTATCACGTGCGCCACAGAGCTTATGTACCTGGAGAGTGTCTAACTGGGCATCTAAGGTGGATGACACCTGCACGCCCTGTAAAGTAATCCAATGGGAGGTTAATAGGGTGGAACAGGCTGTAAAATGCATTGGCATTGCACACACATAGGCAAGACATACACACAGCTTCAGGGGTATTTACTAACACACACTCACTGAGTTGCCATTGTTAAGATTAGAACCACTACCTATTTAGCTGTATACACTATAGTGCTACATACTTATTGCATGCATCACAAAGATTATGTAGCTGGTGAGTGTGTAACTGGGCATCTAAGGTGGATGACATCAGCAGGCCCTGTAAAGCAGACCAATGGGGGGGGGTCACAGGTAGGCACAGGTTATAAAAAGTATTGGCATTGTGCACACATAGACAAAAAAAACCCCACAGCAACAAGGAGCTATACTTACACACCCACACTCACTGAGTTGCCATTGCTGGGAATAGAACCACTACCTATCTAGCTATATACACTACAATGCTACATAGTTAATGCATGTGCCACAGAGCTTATGCATTGGGATAGTGTCTGACACTGCTGTTGGGGTGGATGACATCAGTAGCTGCTGACAGGGAGGTCACTGTTTGGAGGACAGTAGTCAAAGGGCCATAAAATAAGGCACCATTCCTAGTTATAGGCCTGTTGGGCATGTGTATTCTGCTGTATGTAGAACATATACACAAACACACACTCACACACAAGTTGGCTGATGTGTGAGCTGAGAACCCCTGCCTCCCTATTACAGACTAGTGCTCACCGTGCTATTTGCACACACCACTGGTTACAGTTGGTGTACATGTCTCGCTGTCTCTCTCAATCTCCCCCCTATATATATATGTATCTATTTTAAACTCAGCAGATCCACATATTACTTATATGTGCCACATATGGATAGATAAGGGTAATCATGTCTAATGGGGATAGGGAGAGACTGTTAAGCTATACATAGCTGTCTGTGTGCACAGAGATATATGGGCATCACAGTTCTATAGTCAGATGTCGCTTCAGACATGGGCTGAAAATAGCTAAGTGCATGGCCATGCCCAGTAGGACTATCAATGCTTACAATGGGACTCCAGGCCAGAGACAGCCCAGCACCTCCCTGATATAATGCCTGAGGGATTTCCTGGCTGTGTGTGGTCCATACTATCTGATCCATATTTAGGATGTGTAAAGAGTGTATTGGACTGAACAGACTTTTGCATAATATGTCTGATACGTTTTACATAGCACTGTGATTTCTTAGTACATCAGTGGTGGATCATTGTAGCTTGATGTGAGGAACTCCTGACAGAAATTTTGGTTGCTGACTCCATATCATGCAGGAAACCCATGCTACTGCACAAACTGTTCTATTCTGCACTTTCTACATTTGACTGGGAAGTAGGTCCTCCTTCCGTTTTGTGTGTGGGCCTTTGTACTGCCCCGCTCCAGTTCCTGGCTTTGTCCACAGTTGCTGCTCTATGTAGTTGTAGGTATGCTGTGACTGGGGTAAGAGATGTAACACCACACACAGGGTTATGCACTTCACACCTCTGACTGTCTCTGTTTTGCAGGTTGTCCAGCATTGTGCACCATACATCTGCACTGGTCCTCAGACAATTTGTGTTGCACTGTTATTATAAGGGTACATGTTGCCCATACCTCTTAAAGTCTTACAGCCAAAAATATGGACAGAGCCATACATAATGGTGGGACACAGGCCCAAACATGGGGACATGATTTTAATATTGTTCTTACAAACATTGACAGTTGGTAGAATGATTTTATATTAGCATGTCTTTTCTGATGGGCATGAAGTCTGCATCTGATATGTCTGTCATTATTTTCTCACAGCAACCTTTATTGATTTTCCAGTAGTTTGCTAGACAACTGAAATGTTAAGACAAACAGAATAAATATATTAGGCATAAATGTGGACATTCTGTGAAAGTCTGTACATTTGTGGTGTATGGATGGTGCCCACTGACTTGTAACTACTGACACAGTTACGTGACAGCCTTTATCTCCTAGTGTTACACTGACTTGTTACAACCTGTTGGTCTACTAGCCACCATCTAGGTTACTCAGAGCTGTGTATTGTTCATATCTGTGCCCCTGTCCCTCCATTGTCTGTGGCTTTATCCAACTTTCTTGCAGTAACATACATGGACATATGGACATTCTGTAGAACACCTACCATAGGTGTGGCTCACATGCAAAATGGTAGGCACAGCCAGTCTTGAATATACCTTATCAACCATGGTAATGTACTTAGCCCACTAAGCCACAACACAGTGCAGTTTTCTTCCTGACACTATCAAACACAAACATACATAACACATTGACCCCTGCATATTGGGGAATGGATACATGTCACTAGGTTGATTAGGACAGCCCAAGAATTGTGTGGTCTGCTGGTATTACCTTGTAAACATACTGTTACTGCAGTTCTATAGGAACACTGGGTATGTTGGGGATATGAAACTAGCATTGACAATCAATCATCACTCTTGTGACCCCCAGTGTTTGTAATTCCTTTGCATAGTGCAGTGGGTTTTGCTGATTTGGGACCTACTGCATATTATGGGGTGGCCAGTATTAGGCAGAGGGTTCTTGTTGTCTCACATAGCTATCAGTTGTCTGCAGCTATCTCGGTAGCCCACTCCATACATGCAGCAGGTCCATACATATGCTACCAAGTCTACTACTCCATTAATTTGTTGTAAAGAAGAATGACTTACCTTGTGCCTGCAGCAGGAGAGAGAACAGTGCTACAGGGCTGACTCTGTCAGATGCATGCAGTACACATCCTAGACATGGTAAGGTACAGGTTGTGTAGGGTGGCTGGCATCCTTTTTACTATGCATGTGAGTTGGAGTGAACTGTCAGTCCCTAGGTCCCTAGGTTGTCAATGCATGTACTATGCATTGGCTCTTTGCCAAGGCCTGGGCATAATGGGCATGCCTACTTCTGCCTACAGGGATAGGCTCAGGGGGTTTCTTCTCCGAGTCCCCCGTGGCTGTGGAGACCTTGGCATTGGTGGTGGGCTGTGTATCCCTTCCCTATGATGTTCCTGCTGCAGCTGTTTCTGCAGGATCATATTGTGTAGCATGGCACATACTGTGAACATATGTGCATGTGTGGCTGGAGAGTACTGCAAGGGCTTCACCAGGTATATTGAAGCAGCAGAACTTTGACTTGAGCAGCCCATACACATGCTGTATGATGTTCCTAGTTTGTGTGTGTGCCTGATTATGGCATTCTTCAGTAGGCGTATGTGCATTTCTAATAGGTGTTATCATCCTTGGTTCCAGTGCATAGCCAGCTTCCTCCAGTAGATGGCCATATGGAATGTTCCCCCATAAAAAATTCTGGTACAGCTCTGAGGCATGCCAGATATGGGAATCATGATCACTGCCAGGTCTGCCTGCACACATATTCATAATAATGCCCTGGGCATTGCACATGACCTGGCCATTGATGGAGTGATACCCCTTGCGGTTGACTTAGACCCTACCCTCTTCACTGGGTGGTGCTTTGATGTGCACATGAGTGCAGTCTATGGCACCCAATACCTCTGGGTAGTGTGCTATGTGATGGAAGAGACAAATATTGCTGACCCTCTCCTCAGGAGTGCGAGGCAAATAAATGTGCTCACTGGCATGTGCTTCCATGGCATCCAGGAACTAGTCGAGTACCCTGGATGCAGATGCCTGTGAGATCCCCATTATGTCCCCAGTTGTTATTGAAATGTACCTGTAGCTAATATTCTAAGGGCTATACATACCTTTGTTTCCACTAGGATGGGTTCCCCTCTGTCAGCTCTGGGTCTGAGTTGAGGGCAGCAGAGCTCGGTGAGTTCTGTAGTATGCCCCTGTCCACCCTCTAGTGCTCTACAATCTCCAGCTCATGTAGCCCGCTGGAAGGTCACCCTGGGCCTGAACACTCTTCTCTATTTCAGTCTGGGACTATTGTAAAATTGTAATTGCAAATAATGGTCTTTTACTTTTGTAAACTGCTTATCACATAATCTGATATACAATTTATGTTTAATACTTTTGTAAATGCCTTATAAAATGTACGCTGTAACTTTGTGTGGAGCTTTTCTCCCAGCGCCTCTGCTGAAAATGGGCTTCCACCCAGTCAAATTATTCTAGTAAACAAATGTAAAATAAGCACATACAGATGTAGCAGAGCAGCAGCAGCCCCTATCATTTTGTCAGTTAAAATTCCCAAGTGTGCACTACTATGGTGCAGAGTATGTGGGAAAACTCAGATTGTAGGGTGTATGCATACTTTATAGGGGTGTGCTGCAGTTGCAGCCTGTGTGATTGTCTCATTATGCCACATTCCACCTGATAGGTATATAATTGGGATTTGAATGGGCTAGTGTCTGTTGAACAGGGTTTATCAGTCATTTCTCACCGTGACCAATCAAGCAGCAAAATAAAGCAACAAGTTGATCACAGACCCAAAGTAGTAGAACAGTTTTAATAAAACATAACACTTTGGCTCACAAAAACCTTCAAAGAGTACAAAACAGAAATTTCACTAAAGCTTAAATACTCCCAAAAAAACTCATTAATCAATTATACAATTATCTAATAATATCAGTCATATTACTTATCCATCATTTCTACCAGATTGGCTTTCCCAGGGTATATTTTGTTTCCTATTTCTTTCACTGATAAACAGTGCAGTGTACCACACAAACCCGTGGCGCTAGTGTAAACAGTGCTCATCAGTTTTGACACTACCCCAGCCACAGGCATGCTCAGCTTTTCTTAAAGTAGCTAAAACACTCTCTGCAGCATCAAACACACACCCCTGCTTAGCTGCGCTTAGCTGAGCACAAACCGGTACTGCTGAGCTCTAATCCACTTTAACATACTGTGACACACACCCTTTTGATGTTAGCTACCTGTTCTACCACTACCTACATGGTTCTAGCACTACCACATGTTGGATCTGCGGACACTGTAGCCCTTTTTGCTATTCAATAAACCCAGCTCATTTATATACAGCTAATTGAGTATACCCTGGATACTTCACTACTCCAAGGCCTGCCTCCATAGCAACCACCGACACCCACCATTGTGATACTCTGCATGATGGGCACTATAATGCAATATATTTGCAAATGTCTACTTTACATTTTTTTTACACTTTTTATTTTTTTTTCTATAACGGCATGTTTGTGCATTGCTGTGCATCGCGCAAACATAATATATGTATTGAAAAATATATTAATTTTTAAATGATTTGCATTGCTTTCTGGATACACTGGCCATAGTTTTGGCCATTTGCATGCCTACAGTACCATATCCATCCTTTTTTTGGCTTTTACAGCCCCTGTTTAAAAATTACAGTCCGGTACATGGTTGCTATCTGCATACATTTCTTATACCAACACAGCACCTACACGGGTGCCTTTCTGTGTATTGAATCCCAAATCAACTTCATCTGCATGGTTTTCACCAGCTTATGAGGTGATTTGCATTCCGCGGACACGTCTGTAACTGCACACTCGTGCACACCCCTCTGCCCTGATTCCTGGATTGCTCGGCAGCCATGCTCCATATTCGGGTGGTAACAGTATTTCTACATGGAGAATCGCTCCGTGTAGGCTTTACTGCATTCACCCCGAGTTTTGTAATGCACAGTCACATGCTTGGTTTGTTACAGTACTTCTGTTTGGCATTCTGCTTGTGTGTTTGCCTTTCACATGCATGGTTAGAGGGCGTCTGCTTTTCTTCTCCTTCATTTCCTGTCTGGATTTGCTCATCCATGCAGTAGCATGTCTTACACTGCTGACAGACTTTATTGGACTGCATAACCACTGTGTACTGCAGTCATCATTTATTTCATTACAACCCACTACTACCAGCAGTCATACTGTTTTAGGTTTGACAGTCATATAGTTCTCAACAAGTCAGCACAACATATTGCATGAGTACATCTGTATTTCTGCATTGCACCATGGCTGGTATGCATCGTTGCCCTGTTTGTTAAATTTTCCTTCAGTCATCTTGTACAGTGTGCTGACTGTATAATATACCTCATTTTATTGTTTTTTTCCAGCTTTTATGTGTCATGTACTGTGATATTTGTTAAATGTTTACCCCTGATGTTTTTCTCTCTTCCTCCTCCTCCTCCTCTTTGCTTGTCTTTTCCATTCCTTCTATTCTCAAAAAAGTGAATTATTCTCACCAAAAATTCTTCAGATTTTCCTATTTTGGCATACCTATTGTGTGTCCATCTTCTTCACTCTTACCCCGCATCTACTTTTATATTTTCCTGTTTCCTGGGTGTGTTAATTACTTGTATTCCCCATATGGGTCTCACATTCATTGTCAGTAGCTACTGATAGTCCTGGCAAAGTGGCCATGATTATTGTTTGAATTTGTATATATATACATGGGGGGGTCAAGACTTCTGGGAAAAATACTCTTCACTGTAATTTATAGTTTATCTACTCAAAAGGTAATAACAATATTTGCAACATTATTTAAAAGAAGAGCAGCCTACTAATAGTGGACAAAGCTTCAGTGCTGGAAAATCAGATCTGTCTGCACTATTAAACAGTATTCCAGCGACACTTCAGAGAGCTGCAGATAAAGGTACTGCTCTGCCTGCTAAGCTGGCAATTATCCATCAAACCCCTGGTAATACTTCCTCAATACAGTTTATTATAATTCCTCAGAACACTTTATTTTAGTTATCACTTTTTATGTATTGTTTTCTTATTCTATATTTAAGCTGGGTAGGTGGACTACTCCAAATGGATCCATTTTAGCTACGATGAAGAATAAGGGAAATTCAACAAAAAAAAAGTTACATAAGTATAGGTTAATAGGTTCATAGGTTCATAGGTAAGTACTAGGCTATCTGCCCGAGGGCATCTGTAAGCCTAGCCAGAATGTGTTGGCTTTTGCCGCCCCCTTAGATTAGTTCCCTGTGCCTCTGTCCAGCAGAGCCATTATTTCCCTGTGCCTCTGTCCAGCAGAGCCAGTGCAGTGATCCCTGGGGTAAATTTTCTGTTTCCCACCCACTCGTCAAGGTTTCTCTTGAAGAGTGTTAGTGAGGGGCTCTGCCTAATGTAGATTGGAATCCTGTTCCAAAGCATGTGGTGTCTCTGGGACAGGAATCTATCCCTCCAGCACATCCTATTTATCATTGTGGTGAGGTTTAGATCCCTAGACTGTGTGGCTCTTGGGGATTTGTTTTTTTTTTTAGGTGGAGCATGTCCATCAATTCTGGGTTGGACATGGCCTTGTATGTCAGGCAGAGATCACCACTGAGTAAGCAGTATGCAACCGAGTATAGCTGGACTTTCTTCAGTTGGGCTGCATAGGGCATCTGTTTGAGGCCAGTAATCCTCTTGGTGAGGTATTTCTGTGATCTTTCCAGCTGTCACAGGTATCTTGTAAGGTACATCTCAAATGGGGCATTGTACTCTATGATGGTCCGATGAGTGATAAGTGGAGGGGCACAATAACCTCTTTTGTTCTAGATGTGAACCCTTTTGTGATTAGGTGGGCCACATAGAAGGATTTCTAACCACCTTGGCAATATGATTATCTAAAGAGAGATTACTATCTACTTGGGTCCCCAGATCCCTTATTACATTTTCTGTATTTAGGGTATACCACATATGTGGTAGTTCAAGGGTACTTTGTTTTTTCCAAAGGGGATGACTATGCACTTTTTGGCATTTAGCTTGAGGTCATGATTTTAACACCAAGTATCCATCTCAGTGAGAATCTTCTGGAGGATGTCTGTAACAGCCAGAGAGTCAGTTATGGCCTCCAGTTTTCAGTCTTCTGTGAACTTGGTCAGCCATAGTCCTCCTGTGCTTGCCTGTACCTCTGAGGTATATACCAAACAAGAGGTGTCCCTGGACTGAGCCCTGGGGGACACCACTTGTAACTGGTTTAGAGTCGGACCTAGAGCCTGCAACTCTTACCGTGTGAGTTATGTCCGTGATTGCCAATTGGCAACCCATCTCGTGACGTAGGGGTTTATGTTCAATATAGAAAAATATTAGAAAATACTACACTTCAGAAAATATGTGCTCTTCTTTAACTGCATTATTTCAATTTATGTATACAACTATTGTATTTGTAATGTTGAGCAAAGAAGTTGAGAGCTGTGGCTGAGATGATATGCAGCAGCTCCTAGATGTTACACAACTACAGTAACATTCTGAGAGCTATGCAAAAACACTGGTGCAGTCCAGTGTTCTCCAGTATCACCAATGAGTGTAGCCTATCAGCTGAGGTGCGTGTACGTGATATGGTTTGTTTTTTTATGATGGGCGACTGAAATCATATGTTTTTTACTATGAGTACATGAACCAGCAGTATTCCTTGAGACAGCTCAGCTAGTTAAAGGAGCAATACTGATAACACCTAAGGAGCTGGTACAGTAGGCTTATCAGGTCATCTGTTCCCCAGTGTGGCTTCTTACTCTTCATACAGCATGTAAGAGGAATGAAAACCCTATTCTACGTGCAAGTAATGGGTAGTATAATGACCCAGTTCTGTCCCTTACAGTTTAAGGATACCCTTCTCAACAACATCAGTTAAGACCAAAAGTATTTGTATTCTCCACAACAGGTGACTGTGGTTATCCACTTGAGCCATGGCTAATGCCCCATACCATGAACCATGAAATCCTGCAGAGCGGGCCTAAAATAGAGCACACACAACAACCAGAATCACCATAGAGCATGTGTTTGGGTATTGAAAGCTAGGTTCAGATGCTGTACACATCCGGGGCTGCACTGCAATACCACTGGAAAAAATAGCAAAGATGATGACAGCGTGTGCCATCCTGCATAACATGCCAACCTGAGCACATGGTGGTCTTCCAGCTGCAGGTGTGGGTGAACTACTGCAAAAACCCCAAATATCTGAAGAGAACATCTCATAGGTATTGGAGGAGGAGCAGGAGGACATAGGGGACAGAAGTCACAGGCGTAGGCAGCATAGAGTGTGACCGCAAGTGTAGGCCCATGCAACCTGGCAGCATCTGACCAAAATATTTTAGTCACAAAAAGCTACATGTACATAGGTACACAGACTGAATACTGATGTACAGGTGTTGCCCCACCACAGCAGCACAGATTACATCTAACAGTAAGTACCCATTAGATGTACACACAGAACATCACACATAACATAATCATGACATATTCCAACATGAACATATGGAAATGTGTCAAAATACAGATGATTAACTGAGGGCACAACTGACACAGGTATGCATACATAATCAGATTGTTTTATCACATCAGTGCTACACATATATATCTCTACAATATAATAACATAAAAAAAAGAGAAATCATACAGGACATAATGCAGAAATTTTAATTTCAGAAAACACATAGCACAGTACAGTGGTATTGCAATAATATGAGACAGCTCTATGTACTACACTGTTAGATACAGTCTAACCCAGTCTCAGGTTACCTCACTGATGCCTCACACCACGGTCCACTCTACCCGACCATGTACAGACACATCTTGCCTTGGTTGCTCAACAAAGGAGATGGATGGGGCTACAACACCATGTTGAGATGAAGGAGCATGACTGCAAGTTGAAAGCCTTGTGAATGGCCTCAGCAGATAGGTCAGCAGTTGAACTCTGCACAAGCTGGACCACAGACAGTGATTCTTGATGGTCAGTGGTGGTTCTGCAGAAAGGTGGACTGCCTCTCACACATTGCAATCTGCTGATTATAGTTGTGGAACACAGACTCCTGCTGGTAGTATGACACTGCTGCAGTACTGAAGAGACCAGTGCTTCCATCGACTGTGTCACAGCTAACAGACTCTAATTTTGAGCGGCCACAATCTCACTGTGCCTGTGCTCTTGTCTTTCATGGATAACATGTAGCTGGTGTGCCACATGATCTGTGGAATGGGAAAGTACACAGATGTCTGAATGATGCCATTGCTGTGACTGTTCACTTGCCTACAGAAAGAGGCAACAATGTCTGACATCTGGCCATACACAGCATCTATTCACGTACATCTACTGTGACACCCTGTTCCTGTTGTGTGGAACTGCCAGTAGCAATGATTAAAGCTGCAGTGTGTTGGTCAGTGGCTTCACCCTGTTCAACATCCACAATGGCAGCATCCTCTGAATGGCTAGACAAGTGGACCTCCACATCTAACGCTACATCTGCTGCAACATCACTGTCAACCTCATGGATGGACTCTCCGAACAACTCAAGGTCCTCTGTGACAAGGTCCATAATACCATGCTGAGACACATCATGATTGCTGGATGGGCTACTGGATGATACAGACAGTTGATGAGCTACAAGATACAAAGACACTGAGCTGTACAATCTGCTTAAATCACATGATTGATATCAAAAACATATGGCATATATATCTCACTGCGATGTTGCAAATAATAATGACTTCACTTGCAGTCTAATGCATGTATGTTTCAAAGAATGTATATAAATTAAATATGCAATCTGTTTACATGGCCAAACATGCATGGCACATGCGATGTATAGAAAGAAAACACACCTTGCAAAAACTGATAGGATGATGGTGCTGAACACGGATTAACTTTAACTAGTTTAGGGAAAAATGTCATTACTGATCACATCTTTTACACCATTAACCAGGTGAACACAGTTAAACCATACAGAACATGAGATATACACATGCCACTCACATGTGCACGTGAGAGCATTGATGCAGACTGACCTATGAATAGTAAGAAGGACCTAGTATTAATGGAGGTCCACTACAGGATTAACAGTAAGGACAGGTAGGAAACATACATAATAGCATACCATTGACAGACTCCTGCTGTGTAGAGGTTGTGGGTTGTACTATGGATCTTGCAATGGAAAAATAAAGAGAAAGACAGCAAAGACAAGTATTTAGCAAAAAGAATACAGACAGCATCACATATAAATACAGTAATATTGGCTGAAAATGTATGGCGGACATTGCAACTGTACACCAGATGGGCCTGTATTGACAAATATTGACAAAAGTGTCAGGTATCACATGTGCTACACATTGTTGAAAGCTATAACAATTTTGCTGTAACATAGCTGGTCTGTCTGCACTTGAAAATGCACAGCTTGGCCCTTCACTGGATGTACCTGTAGTGTTAAATGGTAGGGAAACAATATAACAGGAAACAGCAGTGCCATGAAATGAGCTGGAGGCACTAATAAGGTAGTACTCACAGTAACAGTCTAGAGACACATACTTGCCGATGCCTGGTTTAGGCCCAAAATGGATGGATCTGTGAATACTAATGCAAACAGCACAACAAATATTGTTTGTACTGCTCTGTTTGTAACTCATTTGTACATATACATGCAATTAGGCTTACAGTCATCATCCTCACTCTGTGTGGATGTGTGTTCACAGCTCAATTCTGCTGCTGTAATTAAACACAGCAATACATGAATATGCATCCTACAGCAATACACAGTGATTGTCTCAATACACATCCCTGTAATGGAAATAAATACATGCATGTTTATGCTGGAACTCCAGCTTCAATCCGACCAGCAGGGACACTTCAGTCCCCTCCTGCTGTATGCAGTGTGGCCAGGAATATTATGATGTCATCAGGTGTGTCAGTGGTGGTCCACCACCAATAGCATCCCTCAGTCTCTCATAATGTGTCAGTCTGTTGCCTGTACAAAGGATCATGTCCAAGCAATGTCATCTACAAACCTTATGGGATCAGTTGTGGCCTCCAACTGCATTGATCATGCTGGTGAGATCAGTCCAAATTTCATTTCTCTGAACAACATCACCTGAATGACTTAGAAGTCTCCTTCCACATTGGCAGAGAGCATCAATTATGATGTCATTTTCCTTGTGGGAGAAGTTGTCACACATAGGACAATTGGCCATCTGAAAGACATTGATACACACATGATAATATTCATGTTTGAACCCAGTTATGCATTTCATTCTGTGAACAACCTATGTCAACATAAACAGTATGCTTTCCAGTGCATTAAAAATGACTGTATAATACTGTGTGTGATAAATACTAATGTGACATATTACAAGTAACAACAACACCTTCGTACATAATAAGTCATATCTTTACAGTTTGTGAGTGGAATTAGAACCCCTGACAATGCACATATATATATATATATATATATATATATATATATATATATATATATATATATATATGTATTGGAGAGAGGTCGAAAGACAGCAGCAGCATTATGCCACATGAGTCTGCCTACATGCCATATTAAAATACTACAGCAAATAATCTGAAGAACTTATGGAACACTAGGTAAAATTCAGGATCCATTTCCAGGCCAAAGACAGTACTGATCCTTAGTATATTGAGACAGTACTACTAATAATACCTTTGTTAAGAATCATCATTGAAGACATATCCATAACAGCAACAGCACATATTTACAACAGTTTTGTTAGGAAACATGAAATAAGAAATATCTGTAATATTAACATCACATACTAGATGTGAACAGTGTCAGAATCTGTAGCTTTCTGTGATTACACAACAAGAGTGCAAGGAATTACCAATAAGAATTCCAGATGATCCATAAATTAGCCTTCATATACTGTCAACATTTTCAATGGCAGTCTGTCAACACAACTGTTATGGGATTGAAATAAACTATTTAGGAAAAAAAAAAAACACCTGTATGCATAAAGTTCAAGATAACATCACTCCAGAAACATATAACAACTTCTGTTAAAGACAACATTTTGTGCAAATATTAATTTAAACATGTACCCTTTGAAATGACTAACTTTAAGAGATTTAGTAATCATCAAAACAGAAATGCTGCCAATTGCCAATGTACTTCTCACTCTGAATCACAGAATCAAAGTGCACTTTGTGTGGACCCACCTTTAAGTACCATTTGCTCCATACATAATTTATGAGGTTCATTAAAATTCAAGTTTTTTGAATCCCATTTTTGAACATCCATGTAAATTGCTATTATGTGCCTAAACACCCAGATGTACCACGTAAATGCCCAACAGGTATTGATAAATGGTACCATGAGTGGCACATGCCAGTTATCTTCCAAAGATATGATGACATGACATCAGCACTAGTTTCAAATATTGATTTTGATACATTTACTGATCAGACCATTGCTAAATGTGAACTGAGTGGTACCTCAGTGAGCATTTCTCCACTTTTGCATTTTCCAGACTTCTTCAACTTGAGGATCATTATGGCCACTTCAAGCAGGCTGAGACATGTCTATGCAACCAACTGGACTGACAAGTAGAAAGCCCAGAGTTTAACTGTGTACACTGGATTGTACCCAGTCCCAGGAAATTTACCATTATCAACATGTGGAACCGGATTGTGAGGGAGCATCTATAGAGGATGGGATCTACCTTAGTGGAGTGCAGGTTTGTTGCCACTATAATGACATGCATTGGAAGGATACAGAGGAGCTTCGTAGGACAGTTGTTGAGGTGCAGAGGCAGCCGGTAGATCCCTACAGTAGTACCAATATTCTACACATACCTCAACATTACTACACATTACAGATATTTCTCTGTACAATATATATCAGATAGATGTTTTTATAACCATGAATTAGCTGCTGTGATAATTAGCTTGTGGAGATAATTAAGTGGACTTAGTAAATATTGTTCTCTTATGTATGGTGTCGATTCTCATGTCAATTTATTTAATAATGTGTATAATATCCATAAGTATGTCCATTGTAGATGTCAATATGCTTTACAACATCTAACTACATGATTCCATTATCAACATGTGGAACCGGATTGTGAGGGAGCATCTACAGAGGATGGGATCTACCTTAGTGGAGTGCAGGTCTGTTGCCACTATAATGACATGCATTGGATGGATACAGAGGAGCTTCGTAGGACAGTTGTTGAGGTGCAGAGGCAGCCGGTAGATCCCTACAGTAGTACCAATATTCTACACATACCTCAACATTACTACACGTTACAGATATTTCTCTGTACAATATATATCAGATAGATGTTTTTATCACCATGAATTAGCTGCTGTGATAATTAGCTTGTGGAGATAATTAAGTGGACTTAGTAAATATTGTTCTCTTATGTATGGTGTCGATTCTCATGTCAATTTATTTAATAATGTGTCTAATATCCATAAGTATGTCCATTGTAGATGTCCATATGCTTTACAACATCTAACTACATGATTCCATGTAGCCACTGTTCTCGTGCATCACAGGTTCCTATAGCTCTTAGGCCGCAGATGACTGTGCACTTCATAGATTTCCATTATAGTGCTATAGTATTACCTACTACACCATTATACATTGAATAAAAAAAAAAAGTATTACACAGACACATTTATTTAATTTGAAAAGTAGCACCTGTTCCATTGCATAAACATATGTTTTTAGTAATGTGTTGACAGATGCTATTTTTTAACTGTGAAAGCTCTAAAAATCATTTGCATTTTCCTTTCTCATCCAGATTCCACAGGATTCCTAATAAACTCCTGCAGTGCTCAAAACACAAATGGCAGCAGTGCACACACACGGTGTCACATACAAAGAACAACATGTGCAAAACTTAAGCCAAGAAAATGTGCACGACCACAAAACAGATAAATCAAATGAACTGGCCAGTCTAATCCAAATACAAAGAAGTGAATTCATGTATGACCTGTTTAACACAAAGAACAGCTATAAGATGTTTTTGTCTGGCAAAACTAGACTTTATCAGAACAATAATACCTTTGCTTGAAAAATCATCAGACTTAAATACCTTAAATGATTAATTAAACACAATCAGCCTGTTAAACAATAAATTAATTAAATAACATTGTAAAAAAATCTAAACTTTATTAAATATGCATAAATATGCTTCATAAAATACTCAGTGAAGAAGATCATTAAAAACCATTGGAAATGAGTTTGGAAATTATGCATTTAACAAATTTACAACTTTGCCGCCCTTAGTTTTAAAATGGGCACTGATGTATGATCATTTGTCCCAGGATAGGTGGTCACATTTAACTTCAGTTGCCAACGAAGCTCTTTGTATTCAAGATCTGTCTCCTAACTTCATACCTCTCAACTGTATAGATTTTCATAGAATACCCACATTTTGGCCTCATATTTTTGGTCTGTTTTTCAGAATTAGTGGCAAATCATTCCAGATTCCAGTTAGAAAATAATGACAGACATTTGAGTTTCAGACGTCATATCCTTCAGAAAATTCATGCTAATGCAAACTTGTTTGTCTATCAACTTTCTAAGTTTGTAAGATAAATATATAAACATTGTCCCTATTTTCAGGCCTTTGTCCCACTTTTATTTATGGTTTTGTCCAGATTTGTTGCTCTAAGAGGTTGAGAGGTATGCTCCCAACTACCACCCCTTGACTTTGTCTCAACTAAATGTAAGATACCAAATTTAAAACCAAGACAGTTTGTGCATTGTAGGTTGTTTTTATACAGGGTGTTGTTAGTGTTGCAGTGCTTGATATATTTCTGCTCATAGATACTCTTGTTCATTTTTCTCTCAGTTTTACCAATTTTCTCTCAGTTTTGCCAATGTAAAATGCCACACATGAGAAGCACTTTGCTGTATATACTACTCAGTGCATTAAACAATGCCCATTCCTTAGTGTAACTGGGACATCACTACTTATCGCAACAAAAGTTCTATTGCATGTTTTCTACAACAAAATCCTTGCTGAATGTTAGCTCAGTCTGTTAAATAACTGGCCACTATCTAAAGTTTGATGTTCTGTGGGTTTCAATCCACATACGAGAAACATATATGTGTACCTATTAACTTCACTCACAGCATTTTTTGGAAGAACCATATTGCAATATTTTACACTAATGTTTATGTTATGCATGATAATGACTCACTAATATAGTCTTCAAATATGGCCATAATCTGTAATGGTCTGATAACATCAGCTTTCTAATAACAAGGTTTGCAGTGCTTGTGTGTTTAAGACTAACATGCTGACTGCTAGCATGGCCTGTAAAACAACTGGTCAGCATGTCTAAGGTTTGGCATATTATGGGTTTAAACTACAGAGGGGAAACATTTATCTGTATCATTTTTAGGAAGAGCCATATTGCAAAACTTTATATTAATATTTATGTTGTGCATGATACCAACTCACTGATATAGTCTTCAAATGTCTAAGAATATGACCATAATCCATAAGGGTCTAATAACATTAGCTGTAGAACAACCATGTTTGGAGAGCAGTAAATGTTTATTTAAGTGTAGCATGTGTTGACTGTAAGCTCAGCTTTTAAGGAAACAGTCTAGCAAGTTTACATCTCGGTGTGCTGTGTTTTCAAATCATATATCTGAAGCTGTTATCTTGCTTTGAGATACCCATAACATTTAGTTATAGAACCATATTACAATTATTGATATTAACATATATTTTGAGCATAGTTGCTAATAACTTGGTTATTCATTGAATTCCTAGTAATATACCTGTAATCTGTAACATTCTGTTTACATCAGCTATTTGACTGTGGGGGCAATACATCTTGTTAAATCCTGTTATATGTCTGAGCAATTTTTGGTTAACATTGTATACTTAGTAAAAGTGCTAAGAAGGTCTGTTTTCTCATGAAATATTAAAGTCAGTAGTAGAAGAGCATCATCCTCAAATTTTGAGAGACTGGGATGGGCAGACTAACAGCTGAAATGAAGAACAGGGCAGATGAATGTGTTTCCTAGTGATGTGCAATGTAAAAAGGAATAATGGTCTTCACATGTACCCTTCTGTATCTATAATGCAGAGCAACATGTATGGCTCTGTTTACAGAAGCTGTATGCTACATGACACTGTCACACTGCCTGAGGAATGTATGCTCTCCATTAATGTTAATGTATCTGAACACAGTGATTACATGAATGAAAATTTCCAAGTGTTTAGCTACAAGACCAGGATATGTTCATACTTTGAAATCCTAAGCCAGAATAATTATTAGTAGACCATCTGCTATCGAGATGATGTCATGACAAACTTTTTTCACTGCCTGCAAAACATACTTTTTCAGTTACTGTGTGTTGGATACGCAGGTAGTTCTCAAGGTTAGAGTTTGATGTAGGTTGTGTTTGTAGGTTTGAATCTCATGTCATCCAAACTGCTTTTAAAGATGTTAACACCTAAATATAAAAATGTCAGCTGTGTATTTGTTTTCTAATGTGTGGTATTCGTTCAATGGTGAGCTGTTGGCATGGCTTATGAAGGTTTTCTAATATTTTGCAGAAAGAAATGTCTACCTCAAGCATTCTATTTCTTGATTTCACGTGATGAGGATCACACTTGGATCACAACCAAGTGCATCAAGTGAATGCAGAAGCTTGAGGATCAAAGGAAGGAGAGAGGTATGTTCATTATTTTGACTGTTTTATGAACTGAACTACATCTTCCTCTGCTTACAGACCTATATTTTTCACAATAACATGTTATTGATTAGAATGCAGGAATATCCATCATGCATCAGTAAGGTAAATGAAATCATCACAAGGTAGCTGTGCTTACAACTGTGAATAAAGCCTAACAATGTTGATATTTTAAGCATCATTGAGACATTTTTTTAAATGTACTTCACAACCTAAATAATAGTTGGTTTGGTGTCTCTGTCACACATCTTTTTAGGTAGATGTTTTATATACATGTGTATGTGCTTTGTCTAATGCTTATGATGTGTGCTTTGATTTACTTGTCTGTTGTAACTAATCTGTTTTGTATAGCCTACTTTTTTACAGAGTGAAATGCTGTGCATACCTCTTAACTGTACAGATTTTCACAGAATGCTCAGATTTTGTATCATTTTTTGGTCTGTTTCTCATAACATTGTGGTTTTATGGCAAATCATAGAGGGTTGAAATCAGAAAATAATGACAGACATTTGAGTTTCAGACTTCATACCCTTCAGAAAATTCATGTTAATGCAAAACATATTATTCTAAGTTTGTAAGAGCAACATTTAAAAGTGTATCTATTTTTGGGCCTTCTCCCCCAATATTTACAGCTTTTTCCAGATATTTTGCTCTAAGAGGTTGAGAGGTATGCTGCTGTGTCAGTATTTTCACTGCTGTTTGCAGACTGTGCGGCATGGCATGGCTTTCAGGTCAACATTGATATTGTTTCTGCTTCAGACACCATGGGTATGTTTATAAAAACACAGTTATAGCCTAGGCTGCCTGACATTCATACCTAGTTGATTGCAGCAGTTCAGTTGTCAGCAAGCATATTCACAAAGTTTTGTTTTCAGGCTACTGATTGCTAATTGTTTTTGTAGACAATGCATACATTTGTACACATGCAATACTGTTAGTAACAGATATATTAGATTCTCATATGTCAACAGCTGTGCTGATTGAACATATCATGTTGTTTTTAATTTGTACTCATTGTACTGATATTTGTTCTGCCAAATAGGCTGCCTGTCTCATATGTTTGTCATATGGCTTGCCTATTACCCCTGGTTTTGACAGATCACTTTCTCCTCATTTTAACAATGACATGTTGCGGCTGATTATATAAATAAATAAATGCAGACAGTACAATATGTTGATTTGAGAATTCTTACATTTTTAGAATGACGTGTGTGTGTGTGTGTGTGTGTGTGTGTGTGTGTGTGTGTGTGTGTGTGTGTGTGTGTGTGTGTGTGTGTGTGTGTGTGTGTGTGTGTGTGTGTGTGTCTAACACTATATAATTACTAAGAAAAGAATTCTGTCATCCTTTTTTAGAAGTTCAACATATAGGTAACACTGTTCAAAATGGACATGTGTCAGTCCCGGTGTAAATTGTCATCATAATCATATTGTGTTGTGCTATGATATTCATGGGAATGCTGTGCATGATAGACATTTGCTTTTCTTTTCTGTTGTTTTTTCAATTACTCTTTATAGAGCATGGTACCCTTGGATGTACTCCAGTCTGAAGATGGCAACATGCTTATTCAATAACCTTGCCAAAGACTTCCAATGCAGCTGTGATGATGATGATGACAACTATGCTGAGGTACCTGGGCCGTCCCTGCCTGAGATATCCTGCCTGCACCTCAGAGGAGACATTGAGACAACTAGGATAGAGACAATTTTTAGGATGCAATCTGGGAGGTCTTGACCAATGTGTGCCAAACACAGCTGAGGGACATGATGGGGACCTTCTTTAAGGTTCATAGGTTCATACTAGGCTATCTGCCCTAGGGCATTTATAAGCCTAGCCAGAGTGTGTTTGGCTTTCGCCACCCATTTTAAATTAATTTTGCTATGCCCTTTGTTGAGGTTAGTATACTGTGCCTCTGTCTAACAGTGACACAGAAGTGATACCCGGGGTAAACCTACGATCTCCCATCCACTCATCAAGATTCCTCTTGAAGAGAGTCAATGAGGGACTCTGCCTAACCTGGACTGGGATTTTATTCCAGAGTGAAGGGAGCCTCTGGGTTATGAATCTGTCCCTCCAACATGTCCTATTTATTTCAGTGCTGAGGTTCAAGTCTCTCGAGTGCGTAGCTCGATGGGATTTGGATTTTCTGAGGTGCAGCATGTTCATTAATTCCAGGTTGGACATGGCTTTATACATCAGGCACAGGTCGCCTCTGAGCAGGCAGTATGCCACTGAGTAGAGCTGGAGTTTTTTTAACCGGGCAGCGTATGGCATCGGTTTGAGTCCTTTGATTCTCTTGATGGGGTACTTTTGGGGTCTTTCCAGTTGCTGCAGGTGTCTGGTAAGGTACATCCCAAAAGGGGCATTGTACTCAATTATGGGCCTGATGAGGGATGAGTAAAGAGGCACGATGACCTCCCCTGATCTAGATGTGAATCCCCTCATGATTAGGTGGGCTATATAAAATGTTTTTCTAACCACTTTGGCCCCGTGGTTGTCAAATGCGAGATTGCTATCAACTTGGGTCCCCAGGTCCCTAATTACTTCTTCTGTACTTAATGGATTACCACCTATGTGGTAATTTGTGGGCACTTTGTTTTTGCCAAAGGGGATGACTATACACCTTTTGGCATTTAGCTTGAGGCCATGGCTCTGGCACCAGTTGTCTGTTTCTATGAGGCCCTTTTGGAGGATGCTTGTGTCGGCTGGAGAGTTGATTATGGCACCCAGTTTGCAGTCATCTGCGAACTTGGTCAGTCACAGTCCTTCCGTGTTGGCCTGTACCTCCGAGAAATATATATCGAACAAGAGAGGTCCCAGGACTGAGCCTTGTGGGATGCCACTTGTAACTGGTTTGGAGTCTGACATGGCTCCAGCAATTCTAACCATGTGGGTTCTGTCCTTGAGCCAGTTTGCAACCCATCTAGTGACATAGGGGTTTATATTTAAGCTGGTGAGCTTATCTATAATGCCCAAGTGGGGTATTGTATCGAAGGCTTTTGCGAGGTCCAGGTAGGCTGTGTGGACCACCTTCCCCTCGTCAATGGCCTTGGTGACTGTTTCAAAGAAATCAACCAGGTTTAAGAGGCAGGATCTGCCCTTAACAAAGCTGAACTGGGTAGGATCCAGTGTCTTTAGGTCCCCAATATCATTATTTATGAGGTCCATGATGATCCTTTCCATAGCTTTGCAGACCAAGCTAGTCAGGCTTATGGGGCGATAGTTTCCAGGATCCGTTGAGGCACCACCTATGTGGAGAGGGACCACTGTTGCTGTACGCCAATCTTTGGGTACATATCCTGTAGTAAGGCTGAGATTGAACAGTAGTTTTATGTTTGGGTTTAGCTCTTCTTGGAGTTCATGTAGGATGCAGCCTGGGACACCATCTGGTCCCATTGATGCTGTGTTTTTTGCTTTGGAGAGGGCAGTTCTTACCTGAGCATCTGAGATGTCAGGTGGGCAGCACTCTGCTGGGATAGATATTTGCCCTTTTGATGGGGGGGGATAAGTTTGCGCTGAACCTGCCAGCTAGGATGTTGGCAATGTCTGTGGGTTCTGTGTATTTTTTGTCATTTTGGACTAATTCTCAGCATATCTGGGAATTCCCACCCAGGTTCCTAACATAACTAAAAAAAGCCTTGTGATTATCCTTAGTGTCCTGTGCAATTTTTCTCTCGAAGCTGGCCTTAGACGATTTTATGAGTGCCTGTAGTTTTTTGCTAATACTGATCAGAGATGCCTTCCCTTTTTGGGATTTTGCTCTATCATGTAGTAGCTTCCTCCTTCTATTGTATAGTTTGTTTATGTCTGGGGTCCACCAGACAGGACGTCTGCCTTTGGAGGATTGGGTCTTGGTTTTATTTGGGATTGCATGATCCATGCATTCCTGAAGGTGTTCATAGAATGCATTTATAAAGGATTCTGCGGTCTGGGCCGTATTTTCCAAAGGATGCGGGATTCGTTCAGGGTGATAACTTGTGAGTTCATTCAGGAGTCTGATCCCCATCAGCCTGAACTCTTTGGTTCATAAGTATTGTCTGTGTACTCCACTTGAGTTATGTTGCCAAAATGGTGATGGCCATTTCACTGATTGGACTACATATGCACTATTATGGATGCATACCATGTGTCTGTCATGCTTATGTGGCATTGTTTTGTGACATTACATTACAGTTTCTACACATATTCAACTGTCCATGCATTGTTGCAGTTAATCTGCAGATAGTATTACAAGAGGTAGCCAGTAAGCATGTGTGTTACTTGGGCAACTGACAGGAAACATATGCTGTCCATACTCCATCACTAATAGTATCATATGCCTTGGATATCTCTTTTGCCATATCAGTTATATGCAAAATTCAGACATGTCATTCCACATGTTTTTTGGGCGACAGTTGTCACAATGTCCCTCTGTCATGATATGGTGTTGTGCCATAGTTTGGCAATACTGATGCCATGTGGGATCATGTGCATTTATATCCTGTCTATGCACAGTCCTCATTTTCTAACTGCATCAAACAGCAAATGTATAGTTAATCTGTACACAATGTCATATATAGCACATTCTTTTACATTACATTATGCCATGTTTGTTGCATGTAGCATTTCCACACCCATGAAGTAGTGACATTGGTATAGACCTTCCATAAACAGTTATAGACATTAAATGACTGTACATATGTGTGCTTATATTCAGATATATACTGACACACAAATGTACCTTTGACATGTGAGCATTCAGTGATTTCCTGTTGATGTGCTGTAATGATGACCACAAGAGTGCCCTCTGCACCATAATGATGATGGTGATTAACATTCACCTTCATTTCTTTAGTTGACATTTGCATGACAGTATATGCATATGTGCTTTTTAATTGTTAGCTTACTTACTTATGCATGTTGTTGTGACATGATTGCACATTACTGTATAAGTGTGTTTTATATGTGTCCAGTTCTGTGGACACCAGCAATCTATCTGGCCACTTGACATATATTTTCCATTTTGTTAAATATACGTCTGTGTGATGATACAGCACCCTATGTGCTGTACACATGCATTTGCATTGTGTCAACTTAAAAAAAAATGAAATAAACATTCACAAATAACACTTGAAAAACATTTGTAAGCTAAGAGCTTTCTTTCTGTTTAATAGAACTTCATCAGGGCTAATTCATAACATTTAAAGAACAGTATATATACATATATATATATATATATATATATATATATATATATATATATATATATATATAGGATCCCTATCAAATGATAGAAAACTAATTTGATGGAAAATCATTTGGCTGAAACCAAAACATAGAAAGCTCAAAACACTGAATAGTCATTTGACTGAAACTCAGAATACTAAAAATGCTATATGCCCTTTGCCCCATGATAGTGCGATCCTGGAGTTAGTATATATCGTTAGGGGGTGGGGGGTGTAGCCCCCCACATACTTCATACATTTTAAACCCTACACATGGATACTAATAACTACAGTGATTAACTGTTTGGAGAAAACAATACTTACATAAACTATGTGGGGGGGCTACACCCCTCACACCCCTCATTGTGGGGGGCTGTGCCCCCCACACCCTCCAACTATATATACTAACTCCAGGATCACACTACCATGGGGAAAAGGACATAAAGCATTTTCAGTGTCTTGAGTTTCAGTCAAATGAGTTTTCAGTGTTTTGAGCTTTCTATCTTATGATGTCAATGAAATGAGTTTCTATCAAATGAGCTTTCTATCATTTGATAGGGACCCATATATATATATATATGTCTTAAAATAATTGATTAATTGAACATGTGACTTACAGAATTAGACAACAAATTTAAAGACAGTATGTATTAATAATTAAAGATTCAAATAAATAAATCATTAAATACATTGTGATTTGAACAAACATTTAATATTAATGCTTTCATTTAAACCCAGCCTTTTATTTGCTTGCAACATCATTTGCCAATTAACTTCTTATACTTCAAGCCTGTTATTTAAATCCCCACCATATAACTGATAAACAACACAGGCAATCATAAAAAAAGAGAATTTATAAAAACCTTGACAAAAAGAAGCATGCTTTCCAAGCGCATTTGTGGAATCTTTGTTTTTAATAGCTAAAACATGTTCATAAATCCTCACTGATAATTTTTTGGTAATTTTTCCTATATAAAAGCTTATACAGGACGTGCAAGTAGCAAGATAAACAACCAGACATGAATTTCAAGTAAATCTTCCTTTAGCCCAACTGTATTTTTGTGAATGTTTTAAAATAATGTTAGACCCTTCATTTATGTATCTACAGTATTTAGAGTTATGACATTTAAACATTCCACATTTATTGACTGATTGCATTAAACTGCTAAAATTATAAGTTTTCTTATAAGTAAATTTGGGCTTTGTGCCAATAACTGAACACAAGTCCTTGGTGTCAAGTATGACTTTCCAATTGTTATTCACTGATTCTCTTAGTTTATAAGAATCATGTGAGATTGGAGAGAAAATGACCTTGAATTTGCTTGATCCTTTTGTTGTTCCCATATTCTATTAAGACCTGTTGTGGCAATGGGGGGAATCTTGTATCTCTTAAATTTACTACTTTAGAAATAATTTTGTCTAGATCATTGTCTGAATAACTTCTTTGTAAAAAATAACTTCTTAAGATGTGTTATTTCATTTTCAAATCTGGTACTACTACTTGTTAGATGGCTTAATTGTACAAACTGTCCCTTTATAACATTTTTCTTCATAAGATTTGGAAGATGATTGCTAGAATATAAATAGTTGCTGATGAAAAATGGTTTTCTATATACACAGTTACTAAATTTTTGTAAACTAATATTTATTTCAATTTCCACATCCAGAAAACTAACAACTTTACCTTGTTTTCCTTTAGTAATTGAAAAAAGTTTGTGCTTTTGTTTAAATTTGTAAAGACATTCTATTTCATCTAAACTTCTCTCCAGATAAAAAAAGAAATCATCAATGTACCATTTATAAAAGGTTATTTTATCATAAAAACATGATTACAGAGTTTTGTTTCCTCCTACCAACTCATTACTAGATTGACAAATGACAGAGCCATCCTAGCACCCATGGCAAAACTACATTTTTGCTTGAAATAATTTTTGTCAACAATAAAAAAAAATGTTATCCAACACTAACTCTGTAAGTGTACAAATTAAATTAATATAACTGTTGGAAAAATGTGTAAATTTACCTAGATAGTCTCTAATGTAATCTATTCCAACATCTTGTAATATACTAGTATATAATGAAACAACATCTAAAGTTACCATGAGATTTTCATCTCCACTGAACTTGCATTGATGTAATAAATCAAGTGAAGTCCAATAATCTTTTAAAAAGAATTTGGAATGTTGCACTAGTGAGAACCTTAAAATACAGAACTTGCCTCAGTTTTACTAAAATTGGCAGCAATGATAGGTCGGAAATTTAACATTGTTTTATCCAAAGTACTTTTGTGAACTTTGAGGATTCCAAACAGACATGTCACTTTTGGATGTTCCACTTTTAAAAACTTAAAAAGTAACAAATCTATTTATCCTTGATATAACAAATCTAACAACTCTAAATCAATTTTTCTAAAATTCTCATTAATATTAACCAAAACCTGCTCATAACAGTTAGTATCACTTAGGAAATATCAAGAAACTTTTTATTATAATCTTCAGTGTTCATTAAAACAATTCCACAACCCTTATCTGCTTTCATAACTTGTAAACCCATTTTTTTCTAAGTTCAAACAAAGCTTTTCTCTTGTCTACACTCAGTTTATTAATTTTCTTATTTAAAGGAATTTTAACAATGTCGCTGTTATCTTGTTCACGAGTCTCTAAAAACTTGCAATCTATGATGTAAAAGAGGATTAAAATAAAATTGCTTCTTTTCCTAAGACTGTAAACAGTATTGCCAAAATACTGCTTAATGTCATTCAAAATAAAATGCAAATTAAGTTTATGAACAAACGGTGTCAAATCATTAAATATGGTTAATAAATGTGCCCTGTTTGAAGGCATAAAACTAAAACTTATTTTAAGAACATCAATATGATTACAATTCAACTGAAAATTGCTTAACTTAATAACAGCATAACAACCAGTTATGTTCTCCTGCCTTTCCCTTTTTATTTCCCTTTCAAATAATTGTAATTGCCTTCTGCATTGGGCTGCGTGATATTTTAGAAAGGGGAGAGGAGGCTATGAGAGCAGATTAATCAGGACTAAAATTCTGCCAGGAATTAACATTGGATGCTTCAATTACACTCCCTTGTGACCTTGTAAAGTTTTTTTCAGAATTTTCATCAGTATGCAGGGCTTGGTCATTATTAATTCTATAGCAATCACCACATTATTTTGTATTTTTCTTTTAATTCTTGCAAAGGATGTACTAATGGGGTATGCTGTATGGTTATTATACATTATTGCAGCATCCCTAATCAGTTTTTTACTTCTTCTTATAAATAATAACTGCTGCATGTCATTCAACTTTTGCAGCTATTCTGTGATATAAAACAGCTTTTAGGAAACATATTACTTTTAATATTTTTATCTAATTTTAATACTCACTCTTTTAAGACCTGTAATTTTAATTTATAATTATCAACCAGAGTATTTAACACCTTTAAACTAGCATCATGAAATATTTCACCAAGTTTTTTTTGTATAAATCATCATTATAAATAACTCTGTTGGTAAATTTATAAAAACACAGACTCAACGGAACCTGATTACTCAAAATATACTGTTCTGAATAATGAATCTCAAGTTCAGTTGTTTTGGCTTTTAAAATATCCTTTTCCATCTCAAAAATTAAATTTCTACATTGAACAACTGAAATATTTGATTCAGTATCAACAATAGCTTGAGACATAGAAAGAGAAACAGAAGGTGAAACTCTGAACAGTTAGCATTGTTAGTAAATAAACCTTTAATGTCTAATTCAGCAGTTGTCTTGTCCTTTCTGCATATCCTGCAATTGTCTTTATTTATTTCAACTGAAAAACTGGTTCCAGCATCTTTAGTAAGTTGTAAAGAAGTTGGCAAAGAACCACTTGATGTAGAAGCTTTGTTAACCAGTAAAACTCCTTGTAACTGAGTTACTAAACTAGAAAGACTGTATTAAGTCCAGTAGTTTGTAAGGAATATAATGCATGGTAATATTTAGGTCCCTATCACGTCCATCATAAAAAACTCCAGTTGGTTCTCCATAACCACAAGTGTCAATGGTGCCAAAAAACAAATCACAAGAAAAAAATGAAACAAGGCTAGAAGCAATGCTTAAAACTTACAAACCAGAAAAAAAATTCAAAAGCAATTGCTTGGACCAAGTGGTTACTAGAAAAGTAAACACAACTAAATAAACATTTGTGCACTGAAAAAACATTTTTAAGCTACGCACTTTCTTTCTGTTAAATAAAACTTCATCAGAGCTAAATGCATCATTTAAATAACAGTATATATACCTTAAAATTATTGATTAATTGAACATTTGACTTACTTATATAATTAGACAACAAATTTAAAAAGACAGTAGGCTGGATTCACAAAGGCTTGCATGGAGTCTAAGAGTAGAGTAAGACTCCATGCAGCCAACATGTCTGCCGAGCGATCCAGGAAGAGCCAGTAGTGGCATGTAACAGAGCTCCTTAAACTAGTCCTACACAGACAGGGCTTGGATATACAAATTACCTCAATTGCAGGTGAAAGGTATGCAAATGAGGTAAATTTGCGATCCAGGAAACCCGAACCTGTCCGAGTAGGAGTAGTGTTATTTGCAGAAATGTACTCAGTTGATAACTGAGTACGGTTCTGCAAATAGCAAAACGGAGCCATGACAGCTGCAAAAAAGCATGCATTTACAGGAGGAAGCATGCCAGTGGCCAAAAATACGACCATTGGCAATGGGAAGTGATTCAAAATAGAAATAAAATAACTTTTTTTTTTCATCCCGATGTCCGGGGTTTAACCATAGCGCAGCGCCGCGCAAATGCGCTGTGCCCTAAAAACCAGAAAATTAATAATTAAGATCCACAAATGTGGATTTTATAGCTAAAATGAATTTACAATGCAAGTGAATGGCAGGCTGAAGACAACATGGCCACCGAGTAGATGTTTCTAAGGGGAGAAGCCAGTCTAAGAGATGTAACCAAGCATTAGTAGGCAATCCTATGCAAATGAGAGTTAGGATAGTGAATCGCAAGTTTACATAGGAAATGAGCACAGTCAGTGGAGTGTAGGAGTAAGATAATGGGCGTAACAGAGTAGAAGATAGGTGACATCACGAGAGGGGTATGTATGAAAGGAGTGAAGCTCATTGGAGCAAAGTGCCATGTGTCAGCTGACAATTACATATTATTGAAAGAGGTGTGTCAACAGGTAGGCCAGGTAAAGTCAAGAAATGGAAGGTGTATGCCGTGGATAACACCAAAGTTACTTGCTAAGTGTGCATGCGCATGTGTGTGTGCCAGTAAACCCAAGTAAGACAGTGTGCACACGTGTAAACGTGTGTGCGTGTGTGTAAGCTTGAGTAAGCATATGTAAAGCAGTGTAAACAGTTGTAAGCGTGTTTGTGCCGGTGTGTGCGCGTTTTAATAAAAATAAGCAGTTTTTAGTCCATGTAAGCATGTGTGCGTGCATGTTAGCTGCTGTGCACATGTTTGTGCTTGTGTGCACGGCGCTCCCCCCTCAGGAAACAGACAGGAAAAAGGAAGCACACCAAATAGTAGGGAAGTTACCAGGGAGTACTAGCAGAGCTAGCAGGTGAAAACAATCAGAATCAGGCAATTACCCAGGCAGAACACTAGCCCAGCCCAGCCGAGCACTTAAAACACTGCAAACAACAGTTCATTATGTTTCTCTCAAGAGACACTGCAAAACTGCAGTAAGCTAATAGCAGTGAATACTGAAAAAGCTTTACTGAGGCAAAAAATGTTAGGGGCTGTCATTGCTGTTATAAGGCGACATATGCAACATGCTGAGGGTGGTGATGATGCAAATGTTGCTGGACAACCCACAGTGAGGAGACGGAGAAGAGTGTACAGGCCCAGGGTAACCTACCAGGGGCTACATGAGCTGGAGATAGTGGAGCGCTATAGAGTGGACAGAGACCTCTTGCGGCAAATTGTTGAGCTGTGCAGGCTGCGCCTCACACACAGAACCAACAGAGGGGAACCCATCCCAGTGGAAACTAAGGTATGTGTTGGCCTAAGAATATTGGCAACAGGTACCTTCCAGAGACCAACTGGTGATATGATGGGAATATCACAGGCATCAGCATCTAGGGTATTGCACCAGTTCCTGGATGCCATGTCAGCACATGTCAGTGATCATGTATACTTACCCAATTCCTGTGAGGTATTGGCCAGCAATATGCGTCTCTTCCAGCAAATAGCGGAATACCCTGAGGTAGTGGGTGCAATAGACTGCATGCACATACCCATCAAAGCACCAGCCGGTGAGCAGGGTAGGGTCTACTTCAACTGCAAGGGCTTCCCCTCCATCAACTGCCAGGTCGTGTGTGATGCCCAAGGCATAATACTGAATGTGTGTGCTGGCTGCCCTGGAAGCTACCATGATTCCCATTTCTGGCATCTGACGCAGCTGTACCAGACATTTGCCAATGTGGACATCCCACATGGCACCTAGTGGGGGATGCTGGCTATGCACTGGAGCTGTGGCTGATGACACCCATAAGAAACGCACACACACCTGAACAGGAATGCCATAATGAGGCACACTCACAAACACGAAATGTAATCGAGCATGTGTTTGGGCTGCTCAAGTCATGGTTCCAGTGCCTGGACACATCTGGTGGAGCCTTGCAGTACTCACCAACTACATGTATCCAAATTGTCATGGTATGTGGTATCCTACATAATATGATCCTGCGAAAACAGCTGCAGCAGGACCAGCATAGGTCTGGGCCAAACAGCCCCCCACCATTGCCAGGGCCATCACAGGCAGAGCGTGACTCGGAGGAGGAACAACCTGATCCTGGCCCAATAGGCAGAAGGAGGCATGCTCAGTATGCTTTGGCCTTGGCAAAGAGGCAACGCATAGCACATACACTGGCTCAGTAGAAACTCTGGAAATGATACCTCTCTCTGACCCACACATATAGTAAAAGGGATGCCTACATTGACACTACCTGCAGTCAAACATGTAGAGGGAGTGTAGTATGTGCATCCGACAAAAGCAGCCCTGCATCAACACCTGAGGCATGATTGAAATGTGTTAAGCAATATAAAGCAGTGCTAAACAGCATTTACCACTATGTAGTATATGTAAACCAAATCACACACACCAACTAGTACAAATGTGGTCAATGTTGAGCAATACTGGCCAACGTCCAGCAATGATGGTTAATATTGAGCAATGTTGGACAAGCTGGGTCTAAGTAGGGCATAGCTGAACAAAAGCCAACATGCTCATAGTTGCTCTACTGGCCCTTAAGCAGTCTGGTCTACTCAGTATGACAATATAAGCGTTATGGCCCTCGAACCCAGGATACTGTGCACTATAGTTATAGCACTGAACCACTAAACCATGACAGTATTGCAGTGGTTAACCTGTATGAAAAAATCTTGATAAGTCTATGCAAAGGATTCCATGGAAACCCTGCAGGCACAGCATAATCCCTGTTGAGTTATGACACAAAGATGAATCCTGCAGTAAGAATAGAACCTGACTTTCAACACACACAGTACAAATGTTAATACTGGACATGTACACATACATCAACAAATGTAGGGGACCTCAGACTGCAACATACAGAAAGGTCACACTGGGCATGCTCACACACTTGAATACATGAGACAAATGTCAGGCAAAAGAACACCGACAGTCTGAATTGGGCATGCTCACACACTTAGGCCATGTTGGAGTACAGCAGTGGGCCACACATATCAGGCAGTTGCTTGTGTTAACCCAGGAACCTCTCACTATCCAGCAATTTGCCCTGTGCACACACTTATATGACAACAGACACGTATATAATATAGTGTAACCCTGTCATAATCAAATATGTTCCGCAGATACCTAAGCGGTTCATAGAAAGTGGGAAAGCAAAGATGATAAAAACCTGCAAACAGTATCAGCAATAAACATTGTGCATCATGAACATTGTCATAGGTTCAGAGGTTGATACTAGGCTATCTGCCCTAGGGCATGTTCAAGCATAGCCAGAGTGTGTTTTGCTGCTGCAACCTAGTCAAATCAGAACACTGTGCCCATGAATAGTAGGTCACACAAGATAGCCCATTTACGTTTAGTGTATTGTGCCTCTGTCTAGCAGGGACCCAGAAGATATCCCATGGGTACACATACGATCACCCAACCACTTGTCAAGATGTCACCTGTAGGTGGTCAGTAGGTGGCTCTGCTTATGCAAAACTGGGATTACACTCTGCAGTGAGTGGAGTTTTACGGATAATAATCTGTCCCCCCAGCATGTCCTATCAACATCTGTGCTGAGGTATATGTCCCTGGAGTGTGTAGCTCCAAGGGGGTTGGATATCCTGAGGTGGAGCACGTCCATTAATTCTGGGTCAGATATTGCCTTAAACTACAGGCACACAACACATCCGTGTAGGTAGTAACTGACTGAGTAGAGCTGGAGTTACTGTATCTGAGCTGTGCAGGGCATCCATGTGAGTCCCTACATCTGCTTGATGAGTAACATTTGTGGCCATTACAGTTGCTGCAGGTGTCGGGTAAGGTACAACCCAAATGTGGCATAGTAACCAAGCATGGTTGTGATGAGTATAGGGGCACAATGACCACACGTGATCAACATGTGAAACCATGTGGGATATGGTGGGATATGTAGACGTACTGTCTAACCACTTTAGCAATATGATTGTCAAAGGCGAGAGTACGAACAGGTCATGTCCCCAAACCCGTAACAACTACTACCGTATGTAATGGATTACTACCTATGTGGTAATGTGTGGGCATGTTGTCATTCTCAAAGGGGATGACTATGCAACTAATGGCATGTAGCCGTAGGCCATGGCTCAGGCACCAGTCATCCTATCTCTGTGAGACCCTGTATGAGTATGCATATGCCAGCTGGAGAGTTGATTATGGCACACAGTTTGCAGTCATCTGCGAACATGGGCAGCCATATCCCTCCTGTGATAGCCTGTACATCACACAAATATATACTGAACAAGAGAGGTCCCAGGACTGAGCCTTGTGGGATGCCATGTGTAACTGGTTTATAGTCAGACATGGCACCTGCAACACTGAGCATGTGGGTGCTATCCCTGATCCAGGTAGCAATCCATCATGTGGGATATGTGTCGATATTGATACCGGTGAGCCTATGCATAATGGCTGTGTGGGGTATTGTGTTGAAGGGTTGTGCAAGGTCCAGGCAGGTTGTGTGGACAACCGTCCCAACACTGATGGACCTGGTAACTGTTTAAAGAATACAAACAGGTCCAACAGGCAAAATCTGCCCACAACAATGCTGTAATGTGTAGGACCCAGTGTCTGTAGGTTTCCCATGTCTATGTGCATGAGTTCCATTATAATACTCTCCATAGCTTTGCAGAACAGGCTAGTTAGCCCTATAGGCCGATATTGTCTGTGGTCTGTTATGGCAGTATTCAGTGGAGCGGGACCACTATCGCTGTATGCCATTCCATGGGTACGAATCCTGCAGTAACCCTGATATCGAACAGTGACATAATGTGAGGGTTACGTCTGTCATGAAGGCCGTGTACAACACAGGCCGGGACACTGTCTGCTCCCATTGATGCTGTGTTGTCCACTGTGGGGAGGGCAGCACTCACCTGTTTATTCGTGATGTCAGGGAGGTTACACTCTGTTGGGATGGACAGTACCTTCTTAGGGGGGATGGGGGGAAACATCTGCATTGAACCTGTTTGCCAGGATGTTGGCAATGTCTGTGGGGTCAGGGTATGTTCAGTCAGTATGCAGTAACACACAGCATATCAGTGAGTGTCCGGCCAGGTACCTGAATTAACTGAAGAAGGCCTTGTGGGTGTCCAATGTGTCTGGTGCAATTGTCCGGTAGATGCGGCCCTGACATAAATACACGAGTAATTGTAGCTGTCTGCTAGTACAGATCACAGATGCCTACCCTGTCTGGGATTGTGCTCTATCATGTAGTAGCTTCCTCCTGATGTTGTATAGTGTATTAATGGCTGGGGTCCACCAGGCAGGTCCCCTGCCATTGGAGTAGGGAGTCCAGGTGTTATTTTGGATAGCATGATCCAGTGTCCATAGACTGTGAATGTAAAGGATTCAGCAGTCTGAGTCATGCTTACCACTGACCCAGGGTCTCTGAAGGATACCGCCGTGGTATGGAGAAGTGTGACGTTTGTTTTTGGGAAGTTCACCAAGATTACCCAGGATGGGTGTGGGGACGGGATATGGATGTCCAGTGAGATAAAGTATGTTCTGTCCTTATCAATGAGGGGTATATTGCAGGTGTGGAACATAAGAGTCCTCATGTTAGTGATGATCATGTCCAATATGTTGTCCCATCTTGTGGGTGTGGTGACCGGTTGTGCCATAGCATATGAGTTTACAAATTGTAGCAACTGTTGGACGAGGGTGTTGGGGCCTGAGTACTATCCCCAGTCAATGTGTGTGTATTTGACGTCACCCAATATAATGGTGTTTGGGGAGACTGTCATATTGTCCAGTGTTCCCCGGAAAGATGAGTGTGGTTGCTGAGTTTGTGAGTGTGGTCTGTAGCAGGCAACAAACCAAAAGGCAGATTTGCACAATGTTAGGTGCATATGTATGGTCTGTGATGCTTTGTGCAGTGCTACCAACCTGGAGGTATGTGTATCTGTGATGTATATGGATACTCCCCCTATTTGTTTTGGCCATTCCGAGTTATGTGGTCAGAAAGCATGGTACGAAATACAACCTGGTAGTTCTGGTGTGCATGTGGGAGCCAGAACCATGTGTCTGTTAGTGCACAGATATTGCTATTCTCCATACTGAGGAGATTCCTGTGTGGTCAATGTGAGGGTAATACATCTGGTGTTGAGCAGCATTACCCTCAGTGTTATGTACTCTGTAATGTCTATGGAGGTGGGTCTGTCTGTTGAACCCCGCTTAATTAAGGCAGTATGGTGGCAGCAAGTGCCTTAGCCAGTATTCAAAAGTCCAAGGTGACAGGTGCAAGCTGTCCATAGGGAAGCTACGTGGCATGTCAAGCATGTCACCCCAGACTGACAGACACTGTATCACCTTTGAATAACACCAATATGTTAGGCAACTGTTAAATGTGATCAGTTTGTTGGTATACTGAGGCATCATACTTGGTGAGTGTAAGATGCTAGACAAGGTCAGGGTCATACCGGCCTGGGCTACATGATCAGAGAGTTCCTCTATGTATCATGTCATGTAGTCCAGGGAGGAACATCTGAGGGTGTACGCACCAGCATGGACAATGATGGAGCCAGTCCTGGACTTGCTTTGGAGTGACCTGAGTGCATGTGTTATGTGGTGGATCCTGGCACCTGAGAGACAGCTCTAAGTGACTATTCCCTTGTTTGGCCTGGTGAGTGGGATGTCAGTGTGTCTGACATTAAGTGTCACCCATTACATGTGTATCAGGTGTGTTGTTTAGCCGGAAGGGCAGTTACTGTGTGGCACACTGACATTGTGAACTATGTGATATGTGGGTATTGTAGTGGGGTAGCAGTTGTTTGTGTGTCTGCTTTGGAGGTCTCTGCTGCTTAGGCAGAGTGTATGTAGAGCCTCAGAGTATGTGTATGTGTGATAATGTGGTTTGATTGCTGTTGCTATCGGTGTATGTGAGACCGATGTGTGGTATGTGTGGTCACCTCCACCACCTGATAGACCATGCCAGTCATGGGTCGAGAGAGCTCAGCCTCCTGTATGTCAATATTGTTGCATCTCTCACATATATCTGAGTGTGTTGGGAGGAGGAGAGGGTTGTCTGTGTACATGAGGCAGATGTGACATTGTGTCATAACCACAATATTCACTAGCTGGACTGGAGAGTACATACGAAACCAACCCCTGGGCATGCCAGTATATTATGATGACATACTCTGTAGCCTGATCACAAAGGATCAGTAGGGTGTTAAGTGTGTAAATGAGTATAACCAGGATTAGTGCTCAGGTTTGTTGGTGTTTTGTAAAGAGTAGCTGAGAAGGAGTCCAGACTGAGAATCATGACATGTCCTTCAGCTATGTCATAAATAGTAATGTACACTCACATATGTCCTGAGTCAGGGCCAACTGTACCTTACTGACAATGCCAACATCTTGTAAGACAGGCCCATATATACATAACCACCTCCCACTGACGATAGTCCCTGACATCATACCAGGAGATATCACGTGTAGAATGGCTGACCAGCTCCCCCCAAAGCCATAAGCATGGCAGCAATTGGATTACAATGTTTCCCAATATGTGTCATGCATGCACTACAGAACAAACAGACCCTGCACCTGAAGAGTCTGTTGAGCCTCACCCACTCCACATTGTCTGGAACCATCGAATGTGTTACAGCAACATATGGCACTCCCCAGGGTGCACAACACACCATGGGAAATATAGTCCAGTAAGCCTATAAAGTCTGATCTGCAAGGCCATGGAGTGCATCATGGCTGAAGTCATAAACAGCGCTATTGGAAGCTGACAAACACACAACCCTACCAACTGTGGTATGTTCATGTGGTGCAGATCATGGTTCCCAAACATGCTACACCATTTGCAAGGCAGCCACCCAGGACATACCTCACTGAACAGAGCTACATATGTCCCACATAGACTTTGCATAGCTCTTCATCAACATCACAGTCACATGTCGTATCCACAAAACCAACAATCTGTGCATAGATATGTGTTGACATATGAAGGGATGTCAATGTGTCCACAGATAGATCACACAAGGTGCGACTCACAGGGTCCTGTTCAAGCTGTTGATACCTGCCGACCCACATGGATTATTCCTGGGATTGCATAAAAGAAAGTGCACACATATTCCCATGTCCAGTCTGATGATGTCAGCATCCTACAAATATACCAGGAGAACAGAACCCACCCAATAAAGCATATAGCGTGCCGTGTTAATGCGTATCTCTCTAGTATCATAACATAGTTAGGTAGGGGCTTGAATCCTGCAAGTGCTGTTAGTGTGGGGGGGAGTGTATGAATGTGTGTGGTTTCCTTTGAGAGGAGTAGCCTTTTTGGAGACTGGGAAAATACATTAAAAGAGGCACATCCCTCTTTGGAATGTCTGATGATGTCAGCATCCTACAAATATATCAGGTGAACAGAAATCACCCAGTAAAGCATATAGCGTGCTGTGTTAATGCCTATCTCTCTAGTATCATAACATCGTTAAGTAGGGGTTTGAATCCTGCAAGCGCTGACAATGTGTGTGGGGGGGTGCATGTGTGTGATTTCCTTTGTAAGGAGTAGCCTTTTTGGAGACTGGGGAAACACAATAAAAGAGGGACATCCCACTTTGAAATGTCTGATGATGTCAGCATCCTACAAATATATCAAGAAAACAAACCCCCCCCCAGGAAAGCATGTAGCGAGCCGTGTTAATGCGTATCTCTCTAGTATCATAACATAATTATGTAGGGGTTTAAATCCTGCAAATGCTGGGTGTTTGTGTGTGCGTGCCACAAGTGGTCAATACAGTGTGTGTTTTGCTTTTACTACAGTATGACATATGATTAAAACAGTATGTGCATTGCACACATCGGGTATCTGCATGGCAAATGAATATGTGTACATGTGACCTCAATCAGTACATAGGTGTGAAGCCTGCATACTACATGAATACATTTGTTTCCTTCGACAGATTGTGCCACTGTTTCTCAGATCATAGGTCACATATGTATGTATGCAACAAGCCTGGTCACTGTAGTGATCTGTGGCCAAGGTCATCTGTGCCACACACATCCATGGCACGTACTATAGAGTACTGTGAGTGAGGGTAATTGCCTGGGGTATATGTCACACATGTTCATGCACAACAACGACTGGCAGTAATGGACAGTCATTATAGGTGTACAACAGCCCTGTGGATATGCATGCAGGCCACTAATGTGTTATGTGAAACACCAGTGGACCCCACATTACCTATGGATATGTGGATACCTAGGGACAGATTAGATAACACGTGTCTGTCTGTACACATTGGTACCCAGGATAGTATGTCTAGTAAATGTGGGTGACTATGCCATAGTCGGCTTACGACTATCTAGTGTGTTTGCATGTACCTAAGAGGGCTATATGCCACACAGGTGTGGTCCCAGTAACATGTGGCAGTCAATACCACTGGTTACTGTTATAGTATAGATCCAACTGTTACTGAGTTCCTACAACTGTGTGTCATTTGTCAGGACATCATCTAATGATTGGTTATAGTCATGCTGTTGAGGTGGTGTATACTACCAGACTGCAGATCATTGACAGATATCAACAGTATCACCCACAGCATAGTGTCAACCCATGTCATACACACATGTGTACCCATGTTAGTACATATCTGTAGTAGAATGCATACTGGCCATCGAAAGATACCATGAGATGTTAAGAATGTGTACAACAGGGTGTGTCGCACATCCCATGTGTCCACTATGTACATACATGCAGACAGTGAGCACACACCATGTTCACAGATGTACACCTGCTAATTTGTATACACACATCACACACATACTGTCCACTCACTAACACATGCTGGCAACACTGTACACTTCAGCCAAGTAACACATGGGTGGACAATACATACTCAGACCTAACACTGGTGTAAACAATGCTACAATGACTATCAGAGCTGTGATGCATAATGCCTGCTCAGATATACCTACAAGGATATCAGTACACTTTCCTGTTGGCAACGTGCTACTATTGCTACACTGCTATAATGTCATGCTGTGCATTAGAACCATGTTAGCCTATTCCTGCATCAATGTGACAGATGACAGGAGGTGGCACAGGTGTCATCATATGCACAGGGTGTGTTGTTGGTTTGCCAGAGCCCGACATTGACCCATCCAATCGACATGTGAGTGTGTGTGTGTGTGTGTGTGTGTGTGTGTGTGTGTGTGTGTGTGTGTGTGTGTGTGTGTGAGGGACAACAGTACAGCATGGGCCAATGTTTATGTAATGTGTGTGTGTGTGTGTATATGTGTGAGCCCTAGTTGTTTGGTTAATGTGTGTGTATCTGCATGCACACAACTCCACCATGTGGCTGCCATATACAGGCGGCTGTGTGACAGCCACAGACTTACCTGCTAGGCCATACAGATCACTGTATCTGGACATGGACACGGTACCTGTGCCTGGCAGGGGTGCTACGGGCAGTATCAGGTACCAACCCTGACTGGGTGCTATCATCAGAGGCAGAGGTATGATGACTGGACCCATGTCCCTTCTGGGACTGGCCAGTGCCACATGCATGTGGTCTAGTAGGATGGTCAATGGACAGGCCAGCCCCAGCATTGCTGGGGCTGCTACTGCCACTACGGGAGTGGCTGTGATCTGTGGTCCATCTGCGATGACTGCCAGCTGATGCTGTTGCTGGCATGCATCCGCGTCGGCTTCCCATCCATCCCACACAGTCCTGTCTTATGGCTAACACATTGTGGAGGACATCTAATGTCTCCCTCCAACAGCTATCAATGACCTAGGTGTAATTCCGGATGGCACCGGCAAGGTCACGAATGCTGTAATCGATAGCAGTGTAATGGGCCCTCTGTGCCCTTAGTCCCTGTCAGATGTACCATTCTATACGTGCCTGTGCCTGCATTACAGCCTGGAACATACTGGAGGTTGTAATACCTCTGGGGGCACGTCTGCCAGGGGCAATATATCCAGTGGTGCTCCCCCAAGAACCCCTGGACATTCACCTATGTGGTACCATTCCAGTAATCTGGCTATGGCTGCTGTGAGGGGATGCATGTGCCATGGGTACCACACTCTCCTGGTCAATGCCGACTGTATGCTGTCTCTCAGCTAAGGCCATTGCTGATGAGGGATGTATTGGCAGTATGAGTGTGCGCATAGATGGGGTTGAACGCTGTGTACTGTCGATTGGTGGACCAATGACAGACCCTGACAGACCTTCCTGTACCACAATACATGTCTCATCATCTCCACTATTAGTGGCAGTGACATCAGGTTTCCTGCTGCATTCAGACACCCCTAACTCAGCACCTCTGAAAGGAAGACAGGAAACACACTTCACAATCTGTACATGTTGTTAGCACACATGCACACATGCACACATGAGCACATGCACACATGAGCACATGCACACATGCACACATGTGCACATGCACATATGCACACATGCACACGAGCACATGCACACATGCACACATGAGCACATGCACACATGCACGCATGCACACATGAGCACATGCACACATAAGCACATGCACATGCACACATGCACACATGCACACATGCACATGCACACATGCACACATGCACACATGCACACACACACACACACACACACACACACACACACACACACACACACACACACACACACACACATACACCAGCAATCCAACACATACACAATAGTGGGTTAAGGTGGGTGACAGTATCACAGGGCAAACAGTCACCTCACACGTGTCAACATGCAGAATATGTGTTGCTCAAGACCATGCAGTGCAAGTGTTGACGGCCCTATTTAATGGCATTATACATGGCTGTGATGCATGTGTGTAGTTGTTCAGTGATTGACTACACCCTGGAACACAATGTGTACATGGACACAACATTGCTGTGCAAGTATTATCTGCTCTGCAATGTCCTGTGCACCATCACTCAATGGTATACATACCATGGCTGCATGTGTTATCTGTGTGACACATAGATTGCCATGTCTGCTTACAGTGTCTGTGTCCATAGCGAATAATAGTGGGCACAGGTGTAGCAAATGCATGCAATGTACAAGTGGTGCATGTAAATGTGAAGTAATCCCAATGCTCGACATGGCCATTGTACAGTGGTTATGGTGAGTGTGGGACATATCGCAGATATGTTGGTGCCAGCCATGACATGGCATGCTACATGACTGCAACATTAAACACCACACATACCCAATGTGTGTCATGTGACCTATACACCCAATAGCATTCCAGGACATATATGTGACTCTTTGTACAGATGGCGACAGCTGTCCATATTGTGTATACTGGCATATGTAAGCACACAGACCACATGCTATGCATATTGTGTATAGGTGCATATGTTTGCACAGACACAACAATGAGGTGTAAAGCAAAAACTGCTATGTGTAGTACTGTGGTGACTGTAACTGGATGGGGTGTACTACCATGTGCCATCATCATCATCATCATGCAACTTGTGGTCACTCATGGCTACTACTGTGTGACAGACCACCACCTAGCATGCTGTACCTGAACTGCAGTGTCGTGGCTATGTTCACTATTACACAGTCACTTTGTACATGGGTGTATGAGGTGCCCAATAGGGAGCATTGCCTAACATGACTGTGTTATGTGTTGAAGAGTGTTGCACAGCCCCATGATAGGCCTCTACCCCTGAGGTACATCATGTGTGTATGGATGACATGTGGGATACTGAGGTGTGACCTTACAGCGGGTGAGTGGTTATTCCATATGTAGCATGTCTTTGCGTACTGCGTATGATAAACGTATTATATTGTGTATAGGTGTTGCAACTATACCTATCCAATGTGCAGTACAGGGTTGCCACAACTGTGTCTTATGCTCTGTGTATTGCATATCAGTGAGGCAGCTACTGACATTACTGAGCTGTGCAACAGCTTACAGCAAACATGCATGGCATGCATTATGCGTAGGTGTGTTACGTGTACATGGCCTACACCTTACCTATGACATGCATATTTCATTACCAACATTGCAGTTATAACACATTCACCAGCATGGATCGGCTGCCCTGCTGTTACACCAGAGGGACCTACGAGAATATGAGAGAGTTAGTCAGCGGCCACAACTGTGGCATGGCTACAGTGGGTATGCTAAACTGCAGTATAACAACAGTCAACAGTCACAGGTGTAGAGATATTATTTGAAATATCAGTATTGCACAACACTAGGCAGAGGAACTGCTAAACACACAGTACACATCTCACATAGGCATAATCTAACACTACAGTTAACTGTTGTCTACAAATACAGCATGTTACCTGCTTGCTCCGGGTGGACGTGCTGGGTGGCTCCGGGCTCCATGACAACACATGTCAGAGGTTAATCTTGCTGTTGTCCAGGAGCCACCATGCTTAGGAGCAGCTCCTCCACTCTGGTGAGGGGGGGATGAATGGCCACCCCACCACCTGTGGCATGCTGTTGTCTTTGGATATCAGACGCACGCTGCAGGACATGTCTAATTAAATCACTGCAGTGATGGCGTACCTGCTCATATGTCCAGTTATGCATGCCTATGTCATTTACCTGACGAACAAGTTCCTGCCACAGTGCAGTCCGCTCCTGCTGGTGCTGGCTGCTTCTGGAGAACAGCATTGTGTACTGCTGCAATAGGCTTTGTAGTATCACCTCTTCCTCATCCGCTGAGTATGATGGATTGCATTGGTGGGCCATCTGGCTGAAAAAGATATGAACAATATGTGTGAGTGAGTCCTGTGGCACACTTTACACCTTTAACCACAGATATCACTTTACTGACATACATACCATCCTATTGTCTGTCAGAGGTTACACATGCTCAATATCACTTAGTGGTTCTCAGGCCACAACTAACTAACAGTGCCTGGCACACTCTATATATCACACCACTATACAACAGTACCCAACACACTGTTTGTGACACATTGCACAACCTCAAGATAGGGGTGTATATCACACCAATGCATGAACAGAGATGTCATCCATTGCAATGGATGTAAAGTACAGATACAGTAGTACCAGTCAACCACCCTAGTCATTGATGCCATAGCCCTGCCTAACAGATGTATACAGTTGTTACTATAGGTGGCATACTGCTGTAACAGAGTATATATGTTGCTGGATACACACGTATACCCTGTAACACACATATGATTGCAGCCATTGTACAGGCATGACTACACACACATCAGACAAACATACAACACACCACTGTATGCCAGCCCAGATGAACATTACCTGTGTACCATACAGTATTGTGTACCACTACTTACACACCCTTATGCCTGAGTTTTGTCCTCTGTGCAGACTACAGGAAACACAGATGACAGTGTTTCCAAGCAATGTGAACACACACCATACTGTGCTGTTTTGGCCTACAGCTTCTGGTAGTACTACAGTACATATGGGAGTTGGATTCACCAGCAATACCACTCACTAAGCATACATATATTGCTGTAGCCTACAATGAGACACCACATTCATCAACAAGGAACTATGTCACATCATATGCCATACTACTATGTCTGCCTAACAGTATAGTACACATCATTTTCTGTCCTCACAGCTAGGATAGACACTACCATGTCAGATACAACTTCACACTAAGCTATCACACCTTTACAGACCTTGTACACATTCAGTGTTACACTTATTCAACCTCACATAGCAGGTATTGTGTTGAGCACATGTGTGAGTGCATAGTGTCATAGGTAGGTAATATGAAGTTGGCCCTAGGGCCTACAGCAGCCTAGCCATATGCTACCCTGGCCTTTGACACACATGTACTTTGATTTCACTTGTCCCTGCCAACCAGAACCACAGAGGTGTTTCCTGGGGTGTATTACCAATCTCCCACACAATCATCAGGGGTATTTATGACAACTGCTAAGGAGGAGCCTTGTCTGCTATTGCTTATGTGGTCTATTCCGGTGTATGGCATATCTCTGAGATGGGAACCTATCCCTCCAGCATGTGCTGTTTAGTGAGCTGACAAGGTTTAGGGCCCTAGATCGTGTATCCCGGAGGGATTGTGATATGTTGCCATGGTGGTTGTCACCCAGCAATGGGTGTGACATACTTCTGTATGTCCGGCAGAGGTCACCTCTGTGTGGCCAGTATGCAATACAGTGTAGATGTGGTTTTGTGAGTCAGTCTGCATAGGGCATCTGTTTGTGGCCATTATTACCCTTTGGGAGGTATGTCTGTGGCCTTTTCACCTGGTGTAGTTATCATGTGAGGTACATACCACACAGGCCATTGTGATGGGTAGAGGGGAACACTGCCCTATATTTCTATAGATGACACACCTGTTGTCATGACACATAACACACAGACTGATTACAGGTGTAGTGTGGCACTGCCTTTATCAAGCCGGAGGCTACTGTCCACCTGTGTCCCATGTCCCTTATCATACCTTCACTGTTAGGTAGATCTCTACCTATGTGGTAGTTAATGGGTACAGTGTTTTGGAAAGGAGAAATGGCACTACAGTATCGATACTTGTCTACAGTCCATGCCTTGGTCACCACACACCTGTTGCAATACATATGACCCCATGTCTCTCTGTCTCTCCCTCTCTCTCTATATGGCTATATATATTTCTATATATCTATATCTATCTATATATATATATATATATATATATATATATATATATATATATTATATATGCATATATATACACATACATGTACACATCCATTGCTGTACACATGGATGTACATATAGGCACATGTACAGTCAACCTTTCGTGGTGGGGATATCACTTATGCAACAGTTAAGGGATGTACAGTTATGTGATTATATTGCACAGTGTTGTGCAGAATGCATGTGGGTGTCCTCAGCCCATGTAGCATTAGCAGGCCTCACTGGCTGTAACACAGCAGAACTGACAAATCAGTCTGATGGCATTTAACCACCACATGACATATATCAGCACTGCATGCTGTTTTCTAGGCCGTACACTATGACCTACATATATATATGCACATATCAACCTTCCATGACAGATATCTGTCCACTCTTCACTAACAGTTTCAGTATGTCCCTTGCCCTATGCACATGTGCGGATACAGATAGATACATACTGCTGCCACACATGGATGATTTGCAGTGTGTAGAGTACTCTTCGGGAACATCTACTACATGCCAACACATACATGTGAGTTACATACCTTACCTTTGTATTTCCCTGTTCCGTGTGTTGCGGTTTTGTAGTTTTTTTTTTTTTTTGGGGGGGGTTTCCCCCTCTATTTTGGTTTATGTGTCAGTTTCTCTCTCTGTTGTGTCTCTTTCCCTGTCAGTGTCTGTGTCCATGTCTCTCTCTCTCTCTCTCTCTCTCCCTATCACCCAGCACCTGCAATGATAGTATTGCATGTGTGGACTGCAGGGGCAGTCTGCTTTTCTAGGTATCTGCACTTGTGCATGTGACAGCCTCTGCACCAATTGCTGCCCACCATTCAGTAATTGCATGCAGCCTGCTGTGTGGTGATTGCATTACTCACTGTGATTGCAGCCCACTGCTATATAATGCTAGGTTAGGTAGGCATAGCCCTTTCAGCTGTCCAAGGTGGGGCCCATGCTTGTTTGCTCTGGACACCGTTGTGTCAGTCAGAAGGTTAGTATATGTCTCTTATCTGAAGCTAGGGTTGTAGCCAGTTATATGCATGTTGTACTCAAACCTGAATGTTGCTGCTTCCAGTACACACTTCTCAGTGTAGACATGTACTCACCCCTCCAAATGCTAACATAGGATACATGGGAGTATGTACTTTATTTCTGACTTATAAACTAAAATAATTTTTACACATGTATGTGAAACTATATATAGTATGTAAAAAAAAAAAAAAGCACTATATTTCATATTCATACTACTACTAATGTTGAAAGAGAGACTTTAATAAATCATAATATAATAAATGCTCAATGATTTATACTAGGAGAGAGGACCAAAAGGTTTAAATACTGATGAGTCCTGGGGTGGGGGGGTCGGTCTATCAAATCTGTAATCTGCCTTCCAAGGCAGCAAGTTTCATTTTCATCTTTCCAGTTTCCCATATATTGAATAACTAATGGTATCTATAATAGCAAACTGAAAAGTGCATATTATACCATATTCATTATGATATGTATGGTATACATGCAGACAGTGGTTTATGGAAGTGCTATAAAAGGAAGTTATATTGCTTGTTGACTGTTCTGAAAGTTAAAGCCCAACTAAGAAAGCGCTTTTAAATAAAGAAAATTTTGTTAAAAAAAAAGCAAGTTTTTAAGTTTCTTTCTTTCTAGTTCCTTTTCTATTATTTCTGACTTACACAACTAACTGCCATACAAATGTGGTTATTGCACTGTATTCCTGTGGCCAATATTTATCCTTGTCTGATACTGTGTGGAGTTTGTAAGGTGCTACTGTAACATTATTCCCTGCTAGGATGGCTGGTTCTCCTTTCACAGTCATGTCATGCAATTCCACAACAACTGCTGGTAAAGACCCACAGAACAGGATTTGTGTTATACCATTCCTGATTTCCATTTACATTCCCTCATTGTAATGCATGATATATTTATTTCAGAACCCAGTTATTTGTATATCTGCTGTGGCGTAGTGGTAATTCGTGCAGTCTATTGTGTCAATGGTCTGGGGTTCAAGACTGGCAGAGGCTTTTTCTTTTGCTGCTCAGCAGAACAAGGGCCCTGCCGTAGAGTGACTAAGGCACTTTTAAGCAGTTGTAAGCGGGTTTGCGGGGGTTTGCGTGATGCTTAGCGATGCTTAGCTAAGCGCACACATGCGCACACTCGCTTAAACCAGCTTACCACTGCTTAAAAGTGCTTACTCCAGCTAACCCCCACACTAATTTCTTTTAAAGAAAAGAAAATGGGGAGATAGGAAAGTGGTGAAAAAGGGGGCACAAAGAGGGACAGACAGTAGGTAAACAAGCTCGGGATGTGCAGGACAGGTGTAGGGAAGGTCCATAGCTGCCCATTTCTTTACCAGCAACAGCTGTGCATATGCAATAAATTTGGAGTGATATTTGAAACCTTCCACCCCTGGGAGAGGGGTGAGGACAACAAAGTATGGTGTACTGCCAATTATAATTATCAGTTTACATGTCCAATTGACATGTGTGCGAAATGGGCAGCTATGTATGGGGCGTAATTTTTTTGTGGGTACAGATTGCCCTTTTTTTTTTTTTCAGGTGAGAGTGGGAAGTGAGGTAAAGGAAGTAGGTATGTCCAGGGAGGTAGGTTGTGGAGGTAAACCGACAAGACAGACAAGATGCATACAGGGACGGTGTATGACATGTGGGGTGGGTGAACACAAGTAACAGGGTTGGATGTTTGGAAATCGCAAGCCCATGAGCCCACAGATGGTAACAGTGGAACTGAGATCCCCACCCATGGGCAGTCACCACTGCACCTTCACAGCCCCGAGGGTGGCTGTGCTGGGGGCTGCATAGGATGGGCAGGCTCACCCATGAGAAGCACCACTCTCGCCTTGAGCTGGCGTAGGGGATCAGCGACTGAACGCTGGATCTTCCTATGCACCACAACCCGGACCCTTCGAAGGGTGACAGGTGGCCCTTCTCCTCCCATGTTTGCAAGGGGGAATGAGCCCCATCCCCTGCAGCGCTTCCACCCAAACATGGCACAGGGCCAATGGAGGAGGGGAGCCTGGGATGGGCACCGGACCTGCTGGTGCCAGGTGCACTTGCCAGCTGAGAAGGGACAGGTGGGTCCGCTGGGACTGGCCTTCCCATACGTTCTGTGATTAGGTGTATTTAATTACAACATAAACAACAGCATTCCAGATTAGTTGTAACAGCATACAGTAATATTCCCATTAAACCAAAACACCAAGGTTCCAACAGTTGAACAGCAAGCATAACACATGCACATATTGAACCACAGTGGATATTCCAACAGCATGCAGGGATTTTTGGTAGCAACAGGCCACCACGATTGTGGTGTTTAAACAGGGTACATGCATCAGCGTGACTGCAAATATTTATTGAACAATAGGACATATGTCCCAACAAATATTTAAGATTACACATACCCATTGAGGTGTGTAATTGCATGGTTTATGCACATACAGTAGGGTGTAGAAAATAACCTCGGTTAACATCTTATAATTACAGTTTAGTCTACACTACATTCCTAGTGACTGCAGCTGTATATCCCCTACATGTATTATTACACTTGCCACCATACATTAGGTTGTGTAATGGGTTTGGCTAGTTCAATATATGCCTGACCTATATCTGACATACTAACTGTCCAGGATGCAGACGTTACTGCTACATACTTCTTGATTGCATTTCTATTTCTTTATCTACATATCTGGCATGTTTTCACATGACAGTTTCACTTCGATTTGTATAGAACCCTGCATTTCTTGACACACACTCACATTTCTGGGGAAATAATAACATGCTACACATGTGCCAGATTTACTTATGCATGCCAGCCAGTAACTGACTGTTGTGGACTGTATATATACTTCACAGCTACTAGCACTTCCATCACCCACTTTATATGGAACTGCACAACTCTGGGTTGCCAGCACCTTTTCAAACAGTACTATTTGTATAATGCAAGGGTACAGCAATATTTCAAACTCTGTGACACAGACACACTCTGGGATTTAGACCTTTATTAATGGCATTACACACTTTTCCACAAGCTCAATCCTTTATTTGATTTAATGGTGCATATGGCAGGCATATTCAAGACATATTATACCTTTATTAATAGGTTAGAACACTCTTTTTTCAGGCTCACTCACTTATTTTATATGACAGTGCCTGCAGAGATATTATTCCAGACATATGTTACCTTTCTTAATGGGTTACTACACTCTTTTTCTGCCTCTCTGGTGTTTTTATCTGACAGTACATGCAGAGGATTTATTCAGGCAATTTTATGGCTGTATTATTGGACTATAACACTTTCTTTCATTCTCTCTCCCATATTTTATATAACAATACATGCAGAATAATCACTAGCCTGCCTGATGGTGCAGCCTTAGCAGCCTATCAGCATAGACTTGCTGATTCTCAGCACGGTCACCTGCAGCTGTAAAGTAAATGAAGGGATATTGAGACATACCTCTCCATTCTACATACTCAGTTATCAATTCTTACATACTCCATTCCATGGCTACATACTCAGTTGTGGGGCATTCTGCATCCCACGGGCCTCCTGTATCCATTGGTTCAGGTGGTCCTGCTTCCATCTCTTCAGGTCTGCATGGTGGTGACGGACCTCCTCACCAGTCCGAGGAATGCCTGTGGCACTGGTGAGGTCATGAGCTAACTGGTTCCAAGCCTCTGGCCTTGGAACTGGCCCTGCAGGAGTCTTGACTCATGACAGTGGACAAGGAGCCAAACCATGTATTTCGACTCCTCGATGCCCTAACGTTGTGCTTGGAAGCGTGTTCCCTCTGGGACACCAGCCATTCTAACTGCAGATGTGAGCTACAATCAGTTATGGCATGTATTCCCACCTATGGGGCTTAAATATGTCGCATTTCCCGCACTATTTTGTGATTGGCCATTTTTTTAAATTCTCGGCTGACTGGAGACCTGCTTGGTAATGGTTATACTACCATTAGTAATTATACGTCTGTTAACAGTGGCTGCGTCCCCTAAGTTATCATGACTTAGTGGTTCTGTGCTTTGCTTGTGATGCACAGAGTCCTGGGTTTGAACCTTGTCATTCATTTTATTGTCATACTGTCCAGACAGGCTAGGGGTGTGGCTGCATTTAAGCAACTTTGCTCTACATTGCTCCTCGGTGCCCTACGGTGCCCTGATTGGTGCGGCGTGCACATCTGCACAAACAGATTGTGCTGGTTAAAGTGCTATTTCGCTATGGGCACCTCTATTGCGCTGGGTTAACCGTAATTAAACTATGGGCAACTCTATTGCACTGAGTGAAAAGCTGCTTAGCTGCAGGCAATTATATATCAGCATCATTTAAAATATTTTTTTGTTCACTGTTACATTGGCCATTTCACTGCATTTTACTACTAGTTACACATATTTTTGTCTGGTATTATTTCATATACTGATTTAAAAATAAATACGAAGGGGAGTGGTGGGACTCGAACCATGAATGCCTCTTCTTTGTGCGAACGCCTAACCATTACACTATTGCGATTAGGTGCAATTTGCATGCACATTCTTTCTTATGCTCTTCCATGTCTGAATTGCTAACTCTAGCTAAGCAAGGGGCACACCCGTGCACACAAGCGCAAATACAGGCAGCTATTTTGGGTATTTAAAAAAATAAAATTAACTTTTTACTTTTTATAACTGTGATGGGGGTTTACAATATCAGGGAGTGTGGTGTTGGGTGCAAGGACATTTGAGTGGACTCACTCTTGTGTATTTGCTTTTACTTTTCAATCACTTGCAGGGGTGCAGATATTTAGACTGCTTGGCAATTGGACATGCCCCCTGCTTTCTTACACGGTCCGTGTAAGACTTACGGTTGAGTCAACGTGCCTTCATGCATATTCATGACACACTGACGTCATACCATTCAACTGCAGCCTCCGAGTAAGACCTATTAAGTCTTACATGGGGGATTCGTGAATCCTGGGTTGCATATATTAATAATTAAACATTCCAATACATCCAACATTAAATACGTTGTGATTTTAACAAACATTTAGTGTTAATGCTTTCATTTAAACCTGGACTTTTATTTTCTTGCAGCACTATTTGTCAACTAACTTCTTTTGTAGATTTTTTTCTATTGTGTCAACTGACTTTTTCCTGCTTTACCTTGATGTTTGCCCAGGTTTTCCACTTCCCTACCACCTTCATATTTCACTATTATTTTTTGCAGGTATGTTTGCCTTTGTTAAATCTACTGATCATTGC
>NC_056728.1:1045044825-1045102325 GCF_019279795.1 Protopterus annectens | reverse complement strand
ACTCTTGAAGTATCCATGATGCTGCTATATGGAGGGAAAGTGGTATGAGGGCCACATTCCAGTAAAGTAAAATCCATGAGGGACTACCTTATGGCTAAGTACTGGAACACAGCTAGTATATAATCTACGGACATCCCTTCCAACATTATCCATATTGACAACATGTGTGTCTACTGCCCAGAACAGGTGACTGTGGCTATCCACTTGAAGCATGACTAATGACACCATACAGAGAACCATCAAACACTGGAGAGGAATCCTACAATTTAGAGTGCATTCAACAACTAGAAATACCAAAGAGTGTGTGTTCAGTGTACTGAAAGCAAGGTTCAGATAGACGCATCTGGGGGAGCACTGCAATACACACATGAGAAGGCAGCACAGATGATAACAGTGTATGCCATCCTACACAACATGCTAACTAAATCACATGACAGTCTTCCAGCTGCAGGTGTGGGTGAAGTACCCCAAGAATCCCAGATGAATGAAGATGATGTCCCGCAGGTATCAGAGAGGAGGAGCAGGATGACATAAGGTGCAGAAGACACAGGTGTAGCTGATGGACGATGTGACCACAAATGCAGGCCCAGGCAACAGAACAGCATCTGGCACATAACTTTCATTCATGACAAGCCACACATATGGAAGTACAAAAGTTAAACAATGATCCTCAGGTGTTGTCCCACCATAGCACCATGGATTGCATCTAATGGTAATTACCCAATAGATGTACACACTGATTAGACATAACAACATAATCATAACATATAACATTATGAACATCTGCAAATCTTTCACAACAGGGATCGCCATCTCAGGGCACAACTGACACAGGTATGCATACAGACTCATATTAGTGCTATCTGTGTATGGCAGACAATAAAGTACACATCATTGCAACACATTCCTGTCTGTCCACTATAAAAAAACTGCAAACAGGTAAACAATTCTTGACATAATGCATAACTGTTGTTAATATCACAAGCAAAATATATCACTGTAAAGTATGCATTAAGTAATGTAATAAATGGAGTCAGCTATGTTTAGTAAAATGAACAGACTCCAGTGATATCAGACATCTCAATGAACACAGACAGATGACATTGTCAGTGTCCTGCAAATCAATCACCATTACCACACTGTGAGAATGAGCATATGGAGATGAAGGAGCATGACTGTGACTTGACTGTCTGGTCATGACTGCTGGGCCTACAGCACATAGGCCAACAGCAGACATGTGTGCATGTTGGAGCTTAGACATTGATGCCTGATGGGCAAGGATGGTTCTACTGAGAGGGAGTCTGCCTCTTCCATGTGGCAATTGACTAATCACAGTAAGGACATGCAAAACCCTGATTGTACTACTGCACTGCTGTAGAACTTTAGAGACCATGGATTCTACTGACCATGCCACAGATAACATAGTTTCATTCTGTGCAGCCAGTGATGCCATGACCTCACCATGCCTGCTCTCATGTACTTCATGCAGCACACCCAGCTGGTGTGCAACATGATATGAGACACAGGCATGTACGTGCATGTCAGATCCGTAATGTTGCTTTAACCATTTGTTTGCTGTAAGAATAGGCAGACACCTTCTCACACATGTCCATGCATATCATCTGCATGCTGATGTCTACTGTGATGGCCAATATTAATGTGCTGTGGGGAACTGTCAACATCAGTAGCAGTCTCAACATGGGTCTGTTGTCCACAGGCTTCATCTGTCCACCATCCAATGTCCCTTCATTCTCAGAATGGCTGGACAAGTTTTTCTCCATATCTGTGGCTACATCCACATGACTATCACAATCTGGGCCAGACTGTATCACCATGTCACTGTCTTGTGAGCTAGGGGCCAGGTTACCATACTGATATACATCAGATCCCACACTGGGATCATGGACTGGGCAAAGGAAGGAATAGGCAGTAGATGCACTAGAAGAGACAGATGATACAGATTAAGACAATGTGCTTACATCACATGCTATATATCATTAAAGGCATATGACAAATACACATCACTACAATGTTACAGATAATACTGATTTACAATTACTGTCTTGCTGTGCATGTGTCACAGCATCTGTATAATAGGGACTTGATAATTATGTTACATATCCAACATACACAACATCTGTGAATAATACAAACATAACAAACAACTGAAAAGTCCATGTGGGAAGATGGTATGGCAGAAGAGGGATGAACTTCAACTGTTGTAGGGGAATCAAAGTCAGCATTATTTATCACAACATTGCCAGCATGGGCCATTCCAACAGTGCTAAAACATACAGTAGTTATTACGTAAACATATCACTTGTCTGTACATGTGATGGTGATGCAGTCTGTCCTATTAATGGGTAGAAGGACACAGTATTAATGTAGGACAATAACAGGAGTAACAGCAATAACAAGTATGAATGACAGCTAACAGCACCACTGACAGATTCCAGCTGTTGTGAGGTCATATGTTGTACTGCGGATCCTGCAGTGTTAAAGTAAAGAGGAAGACAACACAGGCATGTTTGCAGGCAAAGGAATAATAATGGGTTGACATATATGACACAGCAACAGGGGCTGAGGACACTAATGAGATTTATGGTACACCTGTTGTCAAGATGTCCCTGTGAAGAAAAAAGTGACATTACTCTCATGTATCACAGGTCTGCTAAGCTACACTTTTCTGCAACCTATAAACCTATTGGGGTAATATACCTGGTCTGTCTGTTCTTGCACAAGCATTACTTGTGGCCCCAGATGATGTGCGTGGAGTTTACAATGTCTGGAAAATATCAGTATGACAGTAATCTATCAGTAAGACAGTAATGTAGTGCCATGACATGAGGCTGAGGCAATAACAGGTAGTGTATAGAGACACTCACCTGTCATTTCCTGGTGTTGTACAGAAGTAGCTAAATCTGAGAACATTAATGGAGACAGCATTACAAATGTTTGGTTGCACTGCTCTGTCTGTACTGCAGTTGTATGGCTACATATTAGTATGCTTACTTTAATGATCATTACTCTGTGTGGATCTCTATGCATGATTCAATTCTGCCACTGAAAATCAAAAATTACAGTTCATGAATGTGCGGGCAACAGCAGTATGTGATTATTTACTCTATAGTCATCCATGTCATGCAAAATAACATGTACATGTTAGGACTGGAACTCCTTTTATCCCACCCCTGGTTATGCATCGCTCACCACTTACCATATGCATGGATTCAAAAAATACTATGATTCCTTCATGGACAGCAATGGTGGGCAACCACTGGTGGCATCCCTCGATCTATCACACCATCGTAACCTGTTGACTGCATGGTGGATCATGACAGAGCAGCAACAGCAACAGGCCTCACGGGATCTATTGTGACCTCCCACTGTATTAATCATGTTGGTGATGTCAGCCCACACTTCATTCCCCCACACTGTATTCCCTACCCATACAAGGAGTCTACAACTATGCTGTTGCAGAGCATTTACTATAATCTCATTCTCCTGTGGGGGGGAATTGTTCATGTTGTTGTGGGGGCACACTTATGGACATGATTATGTGGACCAGCTTATGTCACCATAAACCATATACACTCCTCTGCAATACAAAAGTCCATGAAACACTCACTGTGACATACAGTAATATGACATATAAAAGCTTACAACAATTCCAGCAGACATAACAGTTGTAAAAGCAACATAACATGTGATATCTGTCAAGGCTGTTTATAGGAGTCCAACCCTTTACAGTATATATTCATTGACTGGAGATCTAAACACAACAGCATCATGTCACAGGAGCCACACTTGTATTTCACATACTACACAAACATATATGTACAACAGCAATATGTATTACTGTAGCTGTGAGGTAATTGCAGCCTAAACAGACAAGTATTCAAAAACAATCTGTCACATGGCACCTTATACATAATGATCTTATATCAACACAATAATACTGATCAGTGAATGCCATCCATTTCAACACTGGGTATCTGTAAATTGTCAATTGAACAACTTACAAAAAGCATCAGAAAACCTCAGGATCCAAAAGCAGGCCACAGACAGCATGGATCCTTTTTGTATTGACCCAGTAGTCATAAGACTTCTTTTAAAATCATCAATGAAAACATATCCACAATGGTAACATGAATATATAGTACATATGCAGAGTGTCTGAATCCATAGTTTTCCCCATACATACACCACAGAGTGTATAGAATCACCTGCAAAATAAATGGATGATCAGTAAATTTGTCTTGATGTACTGTTCACTGTTGCTGTGTAAATCTGTGTGTACAACTGCAGATAGGTTCATAGGTTCATAGGTGTGTACTAGGCTAATGGCACTGGAACCTTTACAAGCCTAGCCCATAGGATCACCCTAGCATCATGCCACCCGACCATAGTTCCCAGTACCTCTGTCAAGTAAAGCCACTGGAGTGATCCCTGGGGTGAATTTTCTATTTCCCATCCACTCATCAACATTTCTCTTGAAGAGGGCCAGTGAGGTGGTCTGCTTGACATGTATGGGAAATCTATTGCATAGCATGGGCAGTCTCTGTGTTATGAACCTGCCCCTCCAGCATGTTCTGTTGATTATGGTAATGAGATTGAGGTCTCTGGAGCATGTGATGTGGAAGGATTGGGATTTTTTTAGATGCAGCATTTCTAACAGAGCTGTGTCAGACATGGCTTTGTAAGTCAAGCAGAGATCACCTCTAAGTATGCAATATGAGACAGAGAATAGTTGGAGTTTTTTGAGTCTGTCCATATAGGACAAATGTTTAAGGCCTAGGATCCTCTTTGTGAGGTGCTTTAGCAGCCTTTTTTCAGTTGTTGCAGGTCTTTAGTGAGGTACATGCCAAATGGGGCATTGTACTCAATGATTGGCCTAATGAGGGAAGAGTAGAGAGAGACAATGACCTCTTTCTTCCTGGATGCAAAGCCCTTAGTAATGAGATGTGCCACATAGAAGGACTTTCTGATCACAGTGGCAATGTGCTGGTCAAAAGAGAGGTTTCTTTCAACCTGTGTTCCCAGCTCTCATATAAGGCCTTCATGTTCAGTGGACTACCATCAATGTGGTAATTCATGGGAACTGGGTTTTTCCCAAAGGGGATGATGACACATTTTTTTGGCATTGAGCATAAGGCCATGGTTCTGACACTAGTCGCTGGTCTCTGTGAGGCCTTTCTGTAGGATGTCAACATCACTTGGGGAGTTAATCATAGCTCCCAACTTGCAATCATCTGTGAACTTTGTCAGCCAGAGTCCCTTCATGTTGGCCTGGACTTCAGACAAGTAGATACCAAACAGGCGAGGAACCCGGACTGAACCCAGTGGGGCTCCACTTGTGACTGTCGGCAATCTGATTTGGAGTCAGCTACTTTCACACTGTGGATTCTACCTGTGAGCCAGTTTGCAACCCACCTAGTGATATAGGGGTTGATGCCTAGCTTAGTGAGTTTTTCTATGATTCCAGAGTGGGGAATGGTATCAAAGTCTTTGGCCAGATCAAGTAGGCTGTATGAACCACCTTGCCTTCATCCACAGCTCTGGTGAATGAATCAAAGAAGTTGACCAAGTTGAGCAGGCATGATCTACCCTTCACAAAACCAAACTGTGGGGGATCCAGAGTTTGGAGAGTCCCTATATCCTTGTTTATTAGGTCCATGATGATGCATTCCATAGCTTTGCATATTAGACTCATCAGGCTAATAGGGCAATAGTTCCCAGGGTCTGTATTCGGGCTCCTATGGGAAATTACTGCATGTTCTTGATGCAGATGTCAACACCAGTATGCATATAGGTGTTAATGTTCACAAATAACTAACGAAGGGTTTTACCTTTTAGTCTTGAATCAAGAATAATGCTTAATGATGTGCAAATTACTGGTTTATCCCACAAACTATGCTGGGAGACTACCCACCATGATTTTCAAACCAGTCTCAAAGAACAAACAAAAAAGCACTGCACACACACACACACATATATATATATTTATATATCTATATCTATCTATATATATATATATATATATATATATATATATATATATATATATATATATATATATATATATATATATATATATATATATATATTCTTATCAATTTCCTGCATGCAGAACTTTGACATATATAGCTTTTAAAAAAATAATAAGATTTTTAAATATTTTATGTCTTCATGATCCTCGCTTAGAGCTTCACATGAACACTTGACAATATGCCTTTTTTGTAACATAGACCACCTGGTCTAAGAATTTGCCTTTTAACATTGTAACATTTAGTTTCAGTACACTTCCGCGGTGGTGCAGTGGTAGCGTTGTTGCCACACAGTAAGAGGTTCTCCTGTTCAATTCTTGGCTGGAGTGCGGGGAGTCTGCATGAACTCCCCGCGGTTGGGTAGGTGTTCGAAAGACATGTGTAAATGGGTGTGCCTTCGTTGAAGGTTGAACGTCGAGCTGGCACCTTGACGTTTGTGAAAATCTACTGCCAATCATTAGTGGACCGGAGTTCTGCTGTGGTGACCCCTAACCGGGAAAAGACAACAACAACACACTATCTCACAGACATCCTTACAAAGACTCATCTCCCCAGCCCGAGAAGGCCAGAGCATTCTGTTAATCAGTCTGGTTTCAAAAGATTCCTGGCACATTTTTTTTCTTCTATTAACATTCTGAAACTAGACTCTTTAAGCATAGAATGACATCATGACATCCCTTAACTCCTTCAACACTTATTGCCTTCAGCTATCTGTCAGTACAGAGAGAGTGCAATTGTAACATACTTGAAATATAAAGCTGCAACTTATATGAAACTATATCTTACATAATCAAGCATCTGTTTTACATTTTGCTTATAAACATTTTATTTGGCTCATTTGTGAAGAAACTGCAAGTTAATATGTATTTAGTGAAGAATAATTATATTAGTGTCACACAACACACAGCAATTATATTTTAGCTTTTTTAACTTGATAAAATATGCTTTAGCATCATAGTATTTATCATCTACAGTGATTGAGTTTTTATTTGCCTTAAATTTATTATCAGATGTTTTTAAAAGTGGCATTGTGTGTGCAGGTGAGGTTAAGCATTTTGTAATTACAGCCATTGGAACAAAAAATATTAATACAACTAAAATAATAATACCAATTATTGTAATGATACCTTGTAATATACTACTTTCCAGGTTACCAAATGCACTGCCCAACCATCCAAAAATGTCCACTGTTGCTCAGGTCCTTGACCATCTGCTCCATGAAATTGGCCAACATGTTTTCTTTATTGCTTATCATGATAGTCACTAATATAAGAACAATGACAACTTCCTATGAGTGCACATGACCACCCCCCTTTGGCAGCTAGCATTATGATAAGTGCCAGGCAATTTTGTAATACCATAGTTTGAATTTTAGTCATTTTTCGATTTGCCATTTTGATGTGATATGAAGTATGGTTTGCTACCTCCTGAAAAATTTGAGCAAGCATGGTGATTTTGCACATTGTCTTTTACACTCCATACCCAGGAGAAAAGACTCAAAATACTTGCTCTGCCCAGTGACTTGCCCATTTATTTTTTAGTCTTCTTACTGGAGGGTTTTTGAAATGTTGAATAGCAGGAGTAATATAGCCCACAAAGGACTAGTTTCTAGGCAACCAGGAGTAGGCATGATCACAGCAAATTTAGTAATGACCTTTTATCATGCCCATGCCATGCCCCTAGTCATAACATTTTATGCATAAAGAGTTCAACACACTTTTATGTCATTGCATTTGCTGGTTTCTTACTGGTGGGATCCTATTAGATGATTGAAGATGCATTCTATCGAATGCATCTTGGGAGAACTTAAAACAATGAAAAAGCAAAATAGCAAAGTGGCTTTTAAGCAAATTTTTTCCCAGGGAATGTTCTGTTACTTTGCCGTTTTTGGCACTGTAGTGCGATCTCGGAGTTGGTATATTTAAGTAGGGGGTGTGTGAGGGGTGAAGCCCCCCACTTTATGTATTCTTTCAATTTTTCTTTTATATATTTATTTATTTATTTTTATTTATTTATTTTTTTTTTTGGAACAGCATCACTGTTCTGAGCATTCGAGATTGTAAGCTTTCACTTACATGGCGTCGATTATTCATCGTTCACTTTTTTAAATATTCGATGATATAATATAGACCCTTACTGGTACAGTCTATTTTTGGTATAGCCTGTGTCTCCATGATTTGTGGTTGCAAGATGAAGAGACACAACCTTTGAAAAGTAAGTCACATTGTGCCAAGTTAGATTTGTGTCACTAAGATCCATTTTAAATATCACCTATGATGCAGGGGTGGGAATCATGGCAATTGCAACCTTAGAAAGATGAGGTTTATGCGAATATACCCACAGTATATTCTCAAAGAACCAACGGGAAGCTATTTTTTTACCAGTTTATAAAGGAAACAGCAGCAGAAACAAAGTACCACTACCTGTTATTATTAGATTTATCATGTTCTGCCATCTAAGTTGATTTTATATTTTAATACTTTTGGGGCAGATAATTTGTCCTTTGCACTTTGATCTTTCTTTGCTGACAAAGATGATTTGTCTGGGGCTTACACACAATAATTTTTTTCTGCAATGTGATGAATGTATTTAAGTTGGCAGTCCTGTACAGCAGATTGCAGTATAGGTGGTAAGCAGGACCTGGAAAGCCTTTTTACTTTGGACTGAAACAGTCTTTTTTTTTTTTTTGGAAAGTTTTAACATAAACCCAATCACCGGGCCACAGTTGGTGACAGGGCTAGTCAGGAGGTTGAGGAAGAGTTTTTTGTACAGTTTTGTGGTACTGCTGAAGGAAATTAATACAATTTGTGCAGTAAGATAGTATAGCATAATCCATTAGAGTTATTTTTTTAATTGACACAGGGGGAGTAGCTGGAAGGGCTATGGGTCTTCCCATTAATATCTCATAGGGGCTCAGTCTCCTTGTAGTATTTAATGTACTCCTCATACTCATTAGTGCTAAGGGGAGTGCCTCTGGCCATTTATGATTTATTTTTATTTATTTATTTATTGACATTTGTTAACCAGGTTTGTCCAACTGGGCTTATGGCCCATTTTCAGTGGAGATCCGAGGAGAAAAGCTCCAGTAATACATTTTAAACAAGTACAGTTTTAAACAATATTGATATAATAGCAGTTATAGCAAAAATATTCACATATGTTGGGTTACATGCATAAAGTTAAAGTTGCATTAAAAATAAGCTAAGTAACAATTTTACACTGATATAGTTCAATAGGTCAACAATAAAAAAATGTTTGTATAAAATTTTGCAAATGCATAGTAGACACATTGGAGAGAGACAGGTGTAATGAGGTACTAAGTATGGTCCTTTTGAGGGTACATAAAGGGAAGGAAGACTAGGTAGGGTCATGGCAAGGGCAGGTTCTGGAATATTTTAACACAGATTTTTTGAAATTTTACTTTTTAAGAGTCCTATTAACCCTCTCCTCTAATTTAGATGAGTGTGGATGGTTGGGACAGTGAACACTCAACTTAGTATTAAAACTTTTGCATTGCTGTTTAGTCAGGGAATTGTTAAAATGAGTTCCCTGATTCGTATTGATAGTACAAGTTACACCAAATTTAAGTGTTACAGAATCTGCTTTGTGACATGGGTAAGCATTCAGCCATGCAGAAAATATACATACTATTCCAAGAACAAACTGTAAATTATGGACCTTTGGTATCTGGAGAAAGTCCAGCTGCACATTATCAGAAAGGTCTCCAAGGTGATGGTAAACATGCAGCTTTAATATTTGCATTTTTGCTAACATTGTGTTCTAAACATAGTGCACAATTCTGAACATACTGAAGTATCAAAGAAGAGACATGAGGGGCATACCAACTTCAGGAAATTTGATTAAATAAAGCTGTCTTACCTGCAAGAGCTGGCAAATGATATGCCATACCCAGTAAGGTTGCAAGGAGGCAGGATCAACCAGTTGGCCATCTGAATGTCACCCTAACCCATCAGCAGATTTACCGCATCCATCTTTAAGCCACGTCTGAACTTTTTTTTCTGTGATGCTTCAGCTTAGAAAGCTGATAATCTCTAATATCAAACACATCATCACTGTTAGAGTCTTGCAATAACATCCCAATAAAATTTGCACAAAGTCCTTCTACAGTTTGCTTTGCAGCTTGATCTGCCAAATTATTTCCCTTTGAAACAGTATTTAGACCATTTTGATTGGCACTACATTTGACTACTGATATTTTTTTAGGTAACAAAAGAGTATCTAAAAGAGCATTTACACAGAAATAATTTTTAATTTGAGTTTCTGCTGAAAAAATCCCCTCTGTTTTTAAAGATGCCCAAAATTATGTACAATGTCAAAAGCATACCTGGTATTAGCAAATATATTAGCAGTCTTTTTTTTTCACTAACTCACAAGCTCTTTGCAGATCCACTAACTTAACTGCCTGGGCAGACTTTTCTAGTCTTTGTCAAAGCAAAACATCATTATTGGTGCGAACAGATATTTTTGCAACCAGATTTTCATTTTGATCACTTTCACAGCAACCATTCACAAATAGGTCTAGGTTAGCATTGGGTATAGCAGTGTCCTTTAAGTCATTTCTATGAGAAAACAGATAATTAGTCACAAACACAGACAATTTTGCTCTTTACCATCTTCAGCAGTAGGTAACAAAGATGCAGGATTTAGAACAGGACAGCATATGAAAGAAATAAATTGATAAAAAAAAAGTGTAAGTTTATATTTAGTTAGACATGCAGTTAAGAGGGGTTGAGTTTTTATTTTAAGTAAGAGATATGATACAGAATGAGGGACGGCTACTGTTGGATCATGCCTGAGCACCAGTGATTGCACACAATTTACTACAATGGCAGCAGCAGCCACCACCCTTAGTGACACCTCCAGGTGCATCTGCAGTTAACTCCTACTGACTCCTCTAGGAATCAAACATTGCTTGTTGATAGTTGCATCAATAATTCCAAAACCAAGCTATGTACAAAGTTTTAAGAAAATTCATCTTAAAGCTTACACATTGGCATACTCAACTGCATTAATATTTGACCTCTGTGTAGTACAGGTAGCGAGACATGAACTATTATTTTTATAATATTAATTTATACAGATATAATTTTCACATTTTTCTAAATATCTCAACAACCAAGTAACACAGACAAAACTGCTCTCAGCTAGATGACTAAAATGTTCTAGACACTGTGTAACTTAAGTGGTTGCTGAGATATTGTAAGTTGTTAGCAAAATATTACACATGTAATAGTTACTGTGTTTACTGTGACTTATGACATTTAGTTTAATGCCTAGAACCTAAATAATACTACCCTATAATAATAGTTTGTGCTGAAGAGTTTACCATTTATACCTCTTTCGTAGCCTACATGGTTCCAGAGATATGAACATTTGTTTAAAATGTGAGGTCATAATTTGATTCTGTCAAAAGGCTTAGGCTTCACCCATTGGAAGTTACAGTGCAAACTTCCAGCGCTCCTTTGAAGTAAGTGAGTTAAACATGGTTGAAATTTCTTTGCAGCAGAATCAAGCGCTGCTCTATAATAAGTTAATGGATGATAGTTGTCCTCATGTTTCTGTGCAAGCACTTCCTGAGCAAATCCATTTTTTGTCACAAAATAAAATTAAAAGTCTTTTCATAATTTGGTAACCCTAAAACTGGGGCAGTAGCTAAAGTTTGCTTTAAGTTCTGAAATTATTTTTTTTTTACTATCCCAAGGAAAGTGTTGTGGTGTATCCTGTTTTAAAAGATCTGTCAAAGGTTTAGCAAATTTTGAATACTTAGAAATTCACTGTCTGCAACATTCTGTCATATCTAATAAAAATTTAAGCTGGCGATGAGTAGTTGGATGTGGGGCTTTAGCTTTTGGCTCAGTATGAGATGTAAACATCTCCCTGCTACTGAGATATCAGATGACCAAGATAACATACCTGGGATGACCATAGCTGTAATTTTTGATACCTTGTATCCTTTTTCTGCAAGAATAGTTAAAAGCTGTAGGATATCATTCTGACACTGCTGAAAAGAATCACATGCTATTATTAAATACTAAAAACACTCAACTCTCCTTGTTAATAAGAAATTAATCGTAGGCACTAAACAGCCTATAATTGCAAAGAACCTTGCCAAGGTAAGGGAAAACAGCTCTTGTACTTTATAAAATAAAAATAAAAATAAAGCACCTAACCAGGCCTGTCCAAGGGTCAGCTTCCGGTGATTTCTCTTGTCCACCTGGTGAATCTGGGCATACTGGGGCAATGCAGCAATTGTCTCATGTACACATACAACCCTCTCCTCCTACCACCCAACACTGCAACCTGTGAGAGACGCACATACATAGCCAAACTGGAAGCAAGGCTTTCTCCAGCCAAGATTGTGCTAGACAATCAAGAGAAGGTTAACACCCACACTACACCTCAAGCAAAACATAGCCCTTCATAACCCTCACCACCAACTCCCACACATAGCAACACTAAACCCACATATGCAGAGGCCCTTAACATTAACCTGCTCAAGCAACAAGGACCTCCGAAGCAGAAATGCAAACAAACACAAATCACAACCAAAGTATAACAACACCAGTGTGCCGACCAACAACAGCCCCTAAGGCAAGACAATGTACCCAACACTTTAGTCATAGGTGACTCTATAGTCAGGCACACTGATGTCCCACTCACCAGGCTGAACAAGGAGAAAATTACAGTCAGCTGCTTGTTGGATGCCATGATCTGCCACATAATGCATGCACTTAAGTCACTCCACAAAAAATACAAATATGACTCTGTCATTGTCCATGTTGGAGTGAATGACTTGAGACATACCTCCCTGGACTATATGAAAAGAGACATGGAAGAGCTCTCGGATCATGTGGCCCAGGCAAGTTTGACCCTAACCCTGAGGTAGCATCCTGCCTTCACCCAGAATGATACCAGAGTATAAGGACAAAATGATTGACTTCAACAATTGACTAAACTTCTGGTGTCATTCAAAGGGGATCCAGTATCTGTCTGCCTGGGATGACATGATCGACAAACCACGATGCTTTGCCAGAGATGGTCTGAACCTGTTTCCCCTGGGATTCAGGTTACTGGCAAAGGCTGTTGCCACCCCTATAGTGCCTTTTTTAGGCAAGGCTCAAAGGAAAAAAACACAACTGTAACAGGTACAAGTATGCAAAATCTGAAGGTAATGCTACTCAATACTAGAAGTCTAAACCTCAAAATGCACTCTCCCGAGGCATTCCTAAAAATGGAGAACATCGATATCTGTGCAGTAACTGAAACCTGGTTCAAGGCTCTAGAGAGCACCCCTGCGATACCAGGCTACAACTCTTACCTCACTCTTCGGCCACCAAACAAGGTCCAAAACAATGAAGGTGGAGAAGTGTCCATATTCACCAAGGATATTCACACCTCCAGGCTAGTTGCCCAACACAATGAATCCGAAATCCTCCAGGTGCAACTAACACTAGGTAAGACTGCAATCCAAATTGTAGCTTGCTACAGATCCCCCACCATGCCCCACGATTCTCACTACACTTTTTAAACATACTGGAAAATATTAAGATACAACCAAACACCCTAATACTGGGTGATTTCAATTACCCTGCCATTAAATGAGAAAACTTCTCATGTACCAACACCTTTGCCCAGCGGTTCTTGGAATTCATAAATTCCAACACTCTGGATCAACTAATCCATAGTCTCACAAGGGTCTCCAATATCCTGACTGCATTACCAACATGGGAAATCGATGCTCCACACCAGTGGTCACCCCCTCATTGGTTAGGTCTGACAATAAGCTAATTACCTTTGACATCCACATCTCACCCCCACCCCCCAGTAAGGAAAAATCAGTAAAAAACTTCTCCAAAGCCAACTTCATGCTACTCAAGTCAGAAGTGACAAACTTCATGACACCCATGCAGACTGGAACTGAAAGTTTGACTGCCAAATCCTACACTAAAGCATTCTATGAACACATCCACTTGTGCATGAATCATGCCATCCCAAATAGAACCAAGATGCTCTCCTCCAAAAAAAGGAAGCCAATCTGTTGGTCCCCTGCCATAAACAAACTATACAACAGAAGGAAGAAACTGTTGCAGAAAAGAGGAAAATCCGAGGATGCAAAAAACTCCCTTACCAGCCTCAGTAAGAAGCTGAGATCTCTCATAAAATCCTCCAAAGTTAGATACAAAAATAAAATTGCCAGATTCCAAAGACAACCACAAGGCATTCTATAGCTATGTCAAGAATCTAAATGGCAATGCTCAGATCTGCTCTGATCTAAAACAGAATGACATTAAATATACTGATCCCAAGGACATTGCCAATATCCTGGCAGATCGATTCAATGCCAACTTCACCCCCCTCTCACCCCCTAAAGGGCCCATCTCTATACCAAAAGACTGACAAATTCTGGTAACCATGGCCACACAGGTAAACACTGCACTCTCCAAATCTAAGAATACAGCATCCATGGGACCAGACGACATCCCGGGCTGTGTACTACATGAACTACAAAATGAACTGACACCTCACCTAATTGTCATGTTTAATCCTAGCCTCACCTCAGGCTTCGTGTCCACTGAGTGGCGCACAGCTACAGTTATCCCACTCCACAAGGGGGGGTCAACCTTGGATCCTGGGAACTACCATCCCATCAGTCTGATGAGCCTGATCTGCAAGACCATGGAATGTACTATCATGTAAACAAAGACAATGGCAACCTTCAAACACTGAACCCCACCCAGTTTGGGTTTGTGAAGGGCCGATCGTGTTTCTTGAACCTGATTGACTTCTTCAAATCAATCTCCAGAACTGTGGACGAGAGTAAGGCAGTCCACACAACCTATCTGGACCTCGCCAAGGCCTTCAACACCACCCCTCACTCTGGAATCATAGATAAACATACTAAGTTGGGCAAAAATCCCTACGTCAGTCGATGATTTGCCAACTGGCTTACTGACAGAATCCACACTGTAAAAGTAGCCGAATACAAATCCAGCTCCAGACAAGTGACAAGTGGAATACCTCAGGGTTCAGTCCTGGGACCACTCTTGTTTAGCATCTACTTCTCTGAAGTACAGCCCAACACTTAAAGACACTGGCTAACAAAGTTTGCAGATGACTGCAAACTGGGAGCCATTATTGAATCTCCAAGGGGGGGGGGGGGTTGGCATAATGGTTAAGGTGTTTACCTTACAGACACAAGATGCAGGGTTTGATTCTCACTTGGGGTAATTGGCTAGGCTTAAAATGGCCCACAAGGGCAGATAGCCTAGTACAAAACTATGAACAATGAACTATGAACTACAAAAGGGCCTTACAGAAACAGATGCTTGGTGCCAGAGCCCTGGACTTAAGCTCAATGCCAAGAAGTGTATAGTTATCCTCTTTAGGAAAAACTATGTGCCCTTGAATTATCACATAAGTGGCAGTACACTAAACACTGAAAGTGTGATAAGAGACTTAGGAACACAGGTGGACAGTGGTCTCACCTTGGACAACCACATCACCACAACAGTCAGGAAATCCATCTATGCAGCACACCTTATGACTAAGGGATTTTCATCCAAAAAAAAGTAGGTCATTGTCCCACTGTACTCATCCCTCATTAGACCCATCATAGAGTACAATGCCCCATTTGGTATGTACCTCACAAGACATCTGCAACAGCTGGAAAGGCCACAGAAATACCTCACTAAAAGAATTACAGGCCTAAAGCAGATGCCTTATGCTGACCATCTAAAAACTCTCCAGCTATACTCTGTGGCATATTGTCTACTCAGAGGTGACCTCTGCTTAACATACAAGTCCATGTCAAACCCTGAGCTGTTGGATATGCTCCATTTAAAAAAATCCCAATCCTTCAGAGCCACATGCTCCAGGGATCTAAATCTTGTCATCACAATAAACAAAACATGCTGGAGGGATAGGTTCCTGACCCAGAGAATCCCCATACTCTGGAATAGACTGCCCATACATGTGAAGCAGAGCACCTCCTTGGCCCTCTTCAAAAGGAACCTTGTCGATTGGATGGGAGATAGGAAATTCACCACGGGGATCATGTTAGTCGCCCTAGTAGACAGGGGTCCAGGGAAGTAAATATTGTGGGAAGAAATATCCATGGAATTGTTATGGCTAGGCTTGTATAAGCCCTAGGGCCGATTTCCTAGTACCAACCTATGAACCTATGAATGACAGTTGTTATGCTGCATCCCTGGCATGACGTCATGTTGTGTGTCATGTGCTGGCAATGCTGGCGTCATGTTGGGTCACATAAAGGTATATCATACCAATGGGCAGTCCTGCTTTTTTGACTGCATCAAATGCCAATTTAATCTTAATATATACACCATGTTAAGGATAATTTATTCATTAACACTATGGTATGCCCTCTTTGGTGTATACTACATTTTCATATTAATTTCTTATTCCCATACGTTCACACCTTCTAGCAATATTTGTATACATTAATTGATGATTGTACATATCTCTACAGATAGTCCAATCCATACTCTGAATAAAGAGATGATAAAATCAGCATGCATTTACAAAATCTCACCAAAGTTACACTGATATATAGACTGTATTTTATATAGCATATATCATGGACAGAAGTAGGTTAAAAAATAAAAAAGATGTCTGGGTGCACAAGTCCCAGGATAAAAAAGTGTCCAATCCTGGTAGGTACACTGGTGTCAGGACTGGAAAAACTGAAAGCTTTGAATCATCAAGACATGGAAACATTCCTACAATGGGGTTAGGCCAGGCTCAGGGAGTGGATGTCCCCTCTGTTGTAGAAGGAAGTAGTAGCCCACAAAAAGCACAAAAACTGATAGGCCAAAAAAGAGCCATAGAGATGCTAGAGTGGACTATTAAGGTTAAGGAATAACTTATGTAGTCTTACTATTAAGAAGTCCAGAATTTCTGGACAGAAGATATACAAAAAGATTAAGAGAGAAATTAGAGGAAAGAAAAATACTCGCACTAGTAAAATTGTCAAAAACTTCAAATGCAAATTTGTGTTCATTAATACAACAATGTGACATTGTGAGGTATTGCCACCTATACCAGAAGCAATAAGACAGTGTATGTGTGGCATATGCCAGCATGGCTAGATGAAGATTTTAAATAATCTTATGTCATTTGACTGTCACATTGATTTGTTAAGATGCTTGCATTATAAATGTATTCGTAAAAGTTGCTTCTGTTAAAAATACTGCAACAGAATCTTAAAAGAGATCTGAATATGAATTGTGCCAGAGTCAGGTGACTAGATGTGATGTCATTCTATAACCAGCTGGAGGATGGAACTCTGGTAGCAGCAGTTTGTTGTTTGTTTTTGTTTTTCTTTGGAATCTAATATATCTATGTCAGTTATCACAGTTCAGTTGTTAGTCGTACAGTTCAGTTAGTGTGTAGTATCTCATCTTGCTTTGAGGAAGTGACCATCTCAGCAGTACATTTTGTCTTGTGATACTAAGTCAATTAACTAGCACAGTTGCTCTTTAGTTCAGTTAGAAATGGTACAGAGAGATTAGTTTAGTATTACTTCTTTTTTTTGCATCTGTAAGATTCTATGCAACTGTGTTATTTTTTTTTAATTCTCTTTATTATTTTATACAACAGGAGTAACATACAACAACCAATAATAATATATACATAGCAAAAAAAAAAAAATAGAAAACATAAAAGAAAAAGTTATAAACAACTATGTACAGTTATACATTGCCCTACATCTAAATGGAAAAGTAATGCTAGGTAACACATTATGCTGATTATGCTGCCTAAAGGAAACATATATTCAGACTAAAATAACTTTGAAAAGTATTCTCCAAAACTCTTTGAGGAATGGTTTGTGATTCATGTTGTGAAATAGAAATTTATGCGCCCTGAGGTGCTTAATAGCTATGTTTTTGAACACTTCCCAGGATAATATCTGCCTATTTTTCCAGTTCATGGAAATATAATATTTAATTAACATGAAGATAGAGATCAAAATTCTACAGTTCCTCTCCGGTAGCCCTGGAGGTGGGATATGAAGAATGGTAAATTCCCAAGAGAGAGTAGACTTTTTGTAACCAATTTTCTCCAGTATAACCCTCAAGGCACACCATAACTTGTAGGTGCATTTGCAACTCCAGAAAGCATGTACAATATCATCTATTTGATTTGAGCAAAATTGACAATAAGGGGAGTAGTTGGGGAATATTTTGTTAAGTATATCGGGAGTAAGATAGGCGTTGTTCAATATCATGAGCTGAGTATATTTGAGTTTTTTAAGGGGTATAAAACTGGAGCTAATTTTAATGGCCTTGGAAATCTGATTATACGTAATAGAGGGACTACGTTTTAGCCATGACTTGGAGAAAATGAGTTCATTATTTGTTTTAAGTGCCATGATAGCTTTATAAGAATTTGTAATCTTTTTTTTACTACTAAGAAACAACTTCCACAGGGTTTTACAAGTAGCTATGTCCTTTTCAGTAACCAATGGATTCTCTAGGTAGATATGAACTAGCTCTCTGATCTGCCTTAAAATAATAGCATATTTTTTAGGTAAATTCAAAGTAGTTCTCAGCTCCAACAGAGACATCTGTTTAAGAGAAATAGATCAGAGATAATAATATCCTTAAGCATAGGGTATTGTTCCAAATTTAGCATATGACCATTCATTCTTAAGTTAGGGTTAAGGTGTAATGGTTGCATAGTTTTAAAGGAATGAATTAAGTTCAGGGAACTAAAAATGTTTTGAAGTGTCCTTATACTAAATTTAATGTCTTTTATTAATTTAATATTGCCCAAATTTTCTTTGTTCAAAAAGGTAACGCTGTGGGGTTTATGCATAGATATTTAATGTAATTATTATATAAGATGACCCAGGTGGGGGCCCAGGGAGAATGGGACTTATTATAGGAGGCGATATTTAGGATTCTACTTCCATTGATTAATTCGAAGTAAGTTTTAAAATCAGGTAGGCCCAGACCACCATGATCTTCAGGATATTTAAGTCTCATATAACTAATTCTGACCGATATGGGGTCCCAAATAAATTTTGAAAGAAGAGATAAGATATTTCTAAAAAATTTATTGTGAATAATAATCATTGATGCATTGAATATAAAAAGAAGTCTGGGAAGAATGTTCATTTTAATGATAGCCATCCTGGCTAGAAAAGGAAGCTTAAGATTAGCCCATCTGTTTAAGTCGCCTCTAATATTTGACCAACATTTTGTAACGTTATCCTGATATAGAGAGGAGTTCCCTTGGGAAAAGGATATCCCCAGATAATGAAGTTGTTGTTTAAAACTTAAACCAGAATTAAAGTAAATATTAGGGGGTGAAGATAACATATTTAACGGAAAAATAAGTGATTTTTCTCTATTAAACTTATAGTTTGCAAGGTTAGAGAAGGAACTAATGGAGGACAGTATTTTAGTTGGATCTGATCCGGGGAGCGTAAAGTAGATGTTTAGGTCGTCTGCGTAGGCAGAGAGAGAGAGATCTTGGTGTTGTACAAACTAGGTGTGTGTTGAAAAGTTTTCTGTTTAAGTAGAAGGAATAACGGTTCAATATAGAGGTTGAATAATAATGGGAAGAGGGGGCAACCTTGCCTAGCTCCATTAAAAATTTAAATTCTGTTAGATATCTGTTTATTTATTTGTAGTATGGTGTAAGCACCAGAGTACAGTGTTTTAACTGTGTTGATAAAGAAGTTGGGAATATTGAAGTAAGGGAGAGTGTTGAATAAGAATTCTGCACTGATACGGTCAAAGGTCTTGGAAGCATCAATTGCTAGGGCATAAAGGGGAGTTTTACTTAGAGAAGATAGAGAAATCATGGCTTCCAGAGACAATGTATGATCATTTGTTTGTCTACCTAAGATGAATCCAGACTGTTCTGGTGAAACGATGGTAGAAATAACTAACTTCAATCTGTTTGCAAGAATTATGGCCAAAATTTTCATATCAATGTTGGCGATAGAAATTGGTCTATAATGCCAGGGATTTTTGGGGTCACCATTATGTTTTGGGATAAAAATGGTTCTGGAGGCATTCAGGTGAATATCCTTAAAACCAGAGGAAATAATATCATTGAATAGAAGAAGCAATATTTTAGTGATTTTTGAGATAAAACATTTATAAAATTCTGCTGTAAACCCATCTGGTCCAGGTGCTTTATTAGGTTTAAGGCTGTTAATAGCCAGGGTTATTTCCTGAGATTTTTCGATCTAACAGTTTCATTTGGTTGTCAGACAATTTAGGGAAATTTAGATTGTTATAAAGAGCTAGTAGTTCTTCCTTATTAGTAAGGTTTTCAATAGGGCCATATAGCTGAGAGTATATGTTTTCAAATAGGCCGATAATCTCAGTAGTACCCTGATAAACCTTCCCCTGAGTTGACTTATTCATGTTTATCAATATGGCCAGAAATCTAGAGGGAAATTGAGCCAGATCTGAATAATTAGCTAAAGATTTAATTTCGTGAAATTTAAGGTCGTCCGCTTGCATAGATAAAAGTTCTTTTTGTAGGTGAATCATTTGTTGTTCTGACTCAGGAGTGTGATTTTGTTGAATTTCAGTTTCTATGTTATGGAATTTAGTAGTAATATTTGAAACCTTCTTATTGATAAGTTTCCTAAAATATGAGGCCTTATTAATCAGGAAACCTCTGACCATAGCCTTAGTTGCAGCCCACGAACAGTCTATGTCAGTCTGTAGAGAGGTACAGGACTGTAGAAGTTCATCAAGATATATCTCAATTTGTGATAGGATTTCTATTTTTTTAAGTAGGTTAGGGTTTACATGCCACCAAATGGCTAAATTCTTAGAGGAGCCTTTGTCCTTCCATTGGATATAAAGAGAAATCTATGAATGATCAGAAAGGCTTCTGGGGTAGCAGGAGAATGAAATATCCTGGTTGCTGAAGAATGAAGAGATCAGAAAAAAGTCCAATCTAGACCAACTTTTAGTGCAATTAGAGAAAAAGGTAAACTTGTTATTTTTTAGGACTTGAATTAAGATAAATATAAGGGTCAAAAAGTTATAGTCCTCCTTGAGTTCCGACAAGGCAAGGGTTTCAGAAGAATTCATATTAGCCTTAGGGTTTGACCTATCATATTTTGGGTCCTTTAGTGAGTTCCAGTCGCCCCCAGCTATGTAATAATGATTAGGATATAGAGAAAGTAAATTATAAATCTGCATAATAAAATTTTGCTGACCTGAACAAGGGGAATATATGTTTAAAATCAGTATAGGTTTGTCAAAAGGTGGGCACATTGTGACAAAATAACACCATCTACCATCAGTATCCGAGTCACATTTTACTATATCCCCTGAAAATTTGTTCTTAATTATAATAGCAACCCCTGCACTATTCGATTTTTCCCCAGAAGTAATTATCCTCTTAACCCAAGGTCTTCCCCTGTCGTGGTCCCATTGATTGTCAAAAAGATGAGTTTCTTGGACAAGAATAATGTTGGATGTGGATTTAAAAATTAGGTGCATAAATAGTTTTTTCTTATTGGTATCTTGTAGTCCTTTAACATTCCACGATTCTAAGTCCAACATTTAACCAAGAAGAAAATAAAGCGAAGAGAGATGGAGAATACATGATCTAACATTCTAATAAGATCGAACAAAAGTGAATGGGCAAGTATAACTAAACCTTCCTGTTTTAGTCCCATGCCTACCCACCATCCACTAAACCCGGAAAGGGCTGGGATATAAAAAACTAACCCTAACCTTTTAAAGTATTTCTTGGGTCTCCCAAAAAGGAGAGAGAAATACATCCCAGAATTTTATGCCTAAAACGTCTGAAACTAAAATACATAGCAATCCCAAGCAGAACCATATAACACTCAAAGCTCTGCTATAATAGATGCAAGGAAAAAGTGAACTTATCTAAAACCTGACTACTTATACATGTGGCAGCTTAATTAAGCCAGGGGGATAAATGATCAGGCTTAATTAGTATTTAACTAATTTTGCTTTCTAAATATTCATCCTGTTGATCTAATACTGCCACCAGAAAGTAGAAGGGGAGAAGCGACTATCCCCACAGTATCATTTAACACTAGTAAACATGAGTAAACTATAAGAATAATCTGTATTCCTCTCTCCTGAAGGCAAATTAGTATATTAGGAACAGAGGAACAAAAACAGGAGGAGGAGATTAATATAAAAAATACTGGCACATAGAGTCTTTTGCTTTTGATGAAATTATTTGTGTAACACCTTAGAAAATACAGTATTTCAAATGGTATTCATGCAATAAGGACCAGACCACCAAAAGGTGTATCTATCAACTTCATAAGGTGAGACTCACAAGCCCAGTATATGGAATAATTATGGTAAAGCACACCGCAATCTATATAGAACACCCAGAAAACACCGCTAATCAATGAGCATAATTAAAGGGTAGAAACACCATAAAGAATAAGGGTGTGCCTTGTTAACCCTTCAGGTACTCAGTGAACAAACATACCTTAGGAATATATCTAATATCTAATACTAATATATATTAGAAATAACCCTCCGGGGTTGAACGAAAGCTGTAATATTGCACCTTACCTTAAATTAAAATCGTACATGAGATAGGCTTTTCCTTTCTCATTACTTTTTACTTCCCCATTATAAAGGTTTTTACTTGTTTTGATACCTTTGTATGGTTGTGGGTGCAGCTTTATACCACCTTGTGTCAGTGTTGTCCACTTTTGTGTTGGTACCTGACTTAGCAAGTATTGGTCTGAGCTGCTTTCTCCACATTTATACATTATATTATATATGGTTCTGTTCACACTACTGTTTTTTTTATTGTATAAAATATCTTTTACTAATAAGTTATTTATTTGTTCATTATGCCTTGTCATTCTGTTTAAAACAATGCTTTAATTTGAATGACGACTAGGCATTTTGTCTTTTCCAGCTATTATGTGCACACAGGATCTGTGACATTCTCTTTTGTGTATATATATTTTTTAATTATGATTGATTTTTAAAAATTGTGTCTTATTCTGTCTGACTGACGTGTTTTTTAATGTATGGTCACAGTGTTTTAATTGTACTAACAGTGTAGCATGTATTTAAGCTACGAGTAACATTTTGGTAATTTATTGCCTTAGTTTTGATGAAGGCACTTTGATGATGAATTATGGTTAATTGACAGCATTTGACTTCAATTAACTTTAGTATTTAATTGATTCTGTTTGGCTGCCTCTGTTTCCTCTGAAGAAGCCACCAGTGTATTACTTGTTTTAATAAACTGCGTTAAGGACTAGGGCTTCTGCATTGTTTTGAATTATTTCAAGTGTGCATTTGTTTCTTTTTGTGGAACCCTCGACATGGAGAGTACAAGACACATTTAATGTGGACACCTTTGGCATGCCTAATTTGTTGCTTTCTCTGTGTGATCCTTCAAACCTGAGACATTCTATGAATGGAAGGCTGTTTCATCTGTTGTTCAAACTTTCTGATGTTGTTCTTCCTAGAGCAACCATATCCGAATGGATTGCTAATACAGGTGACTTTTTACTTTTTGTCAAACCTTTCAATGATGCTCCGCCAGTGCAGGACCGTGTTGCCACTGCCAATTTTACTGTTTCCTTGGCAGACAAACTGAAACTGTTGGATTCCAAAACTCTTAAACTCAGGAAAATGCAACTGGAAACTGCTTATTTCAACCAATGCTTAAGTGAAGGCATTGTCCCGAAGGGACTAAGGTGTAATTTTGTGCCATCTGGCTTGATCAATAGTGATGCCTTTTTAGTTGACCTAAAGACTCTTTTCCAGTCGCAGGGTATGCATCTGCTTGAGTTGTTAGTTAAACATTATTCTATATGTTTATCTGATTTGACCAAAGAGGTTTGCTTACTTGATGAGGAAATTAGGTTGAATAATGCTTTTTCACAGCTTAAATATGATCACTCACGGATTTTCTCTAGTATTGATACCTATATGGTCAAATTGAAAACAAATAAAGCTAAAAAACTGCACAGGGATAGGTTATCCTATTCTAAGGACATGGCCTTCCCCAATTTACGAGTACAAACTGAGGGCAATCGTGTGTCTGATTCACCTGAGCCACCTGAGATTAATAGAGCAACTGGTTCTGAGTTTTTAGACAGTCAAGATGCACCAACAAAAATAGGCAGGATACTAGTAGGGGGTCGAATGATACGATTCCTCCCACTGGTCATGATGGTGCACTTAATACCAGTAACTCTTTTTTAGGGAACAGGAACAAGGGGAATGTGAATTGGAACAACTAGATATAGACCCCCATTACACTTTGAACGCCCCTCTTAAAGTTGTTAAGAACATGAAAGGTGATTTCACAATTTATAATTTTTCACATCTTACTTTGGAACCAGAATTGGTTGAGTTATTAGCTTTGGGTAACAGTTTTGTACCTTCTATTAAATGTGATTTGGCTAGGGTGTTACTGGATTTAAAATGCTATGTACGTAAACTAAATCTGAAACTCTTGTTTAATCTTTCCACAGATCCCCTGGTCCCGAATTTAAAACTCCCCAGCTTATTTAATCCACCTCTCCACGTGGCCCTCAAAATGTTTGAGAGCGCTTGTGAGTTGGATATCAGGTTCCTGCTGAAGCGGCCTTATGTTGGCTCGACCTCGTAATGTTGGGGTCAGGATTATTAAGCCTGATAAAGGTGGCGGTTTGGCCATCTTTGAGCAGGCCGATTATGTAGAAAGGATGCATAGGGTCCTTGATTCTGACTCATATGGAATCTCATCCGTTAATGAGATGAACATCAGTGCCAGTAGGATTAGGGGTTACTTGAGGGATTTTTTCATTAACGGTAGAATAGATGAGGAGACATACAAATATATAGACATCTTGCATTTGGGATCCCCAAGATTCACGTTATCCTCACCTACCCTTGTTCAAAATTTATTGAACCAGTATGTTGATAGTCTACCCACTATATGTAAAGATTCGTGGTCATTCCTTTCTGACTTGAATGGGTTGGTTCTGGATATGGATGTCAATTTTTTGACTATAGACGTAGTAGATCTGTACACATCCATACCGCACCAGGAGGCTGTGGAGTGGATTGATCTGCGAGCTTCAGGCTCCCATTAATGTCATCAACAATGTCACTGAGTTGCTTAATATTATTTTGTCATCAAATTATTTCCTGTTTGAAAAAGACATTTACATTCAAAAGAGTACTAAGCAACCCAGAGTGGAAAGGTAAATTATTTTATTACACTCGTTACCTTGATGACATTTTCATTCTCTTTAGGGGCGACCACTTAACAGCACAAACCTTTGTCGATTACATTAATGGAACAACACCGTTTCTTAAATTTACTTTCAAGTTTGATGTTGTTAGTACAAACTATCTTGATGTAAAACTTACTAGGGTTGGGACTACAGGAAGGTTGAATTCTACAATTTACAGGAAAGATACATACGTGAATTCCTTCCTCCATTTCACTAGTTCTCACCCCTTTAAACTTAGAAAAGCAATAGTCAAAGGGCAGCTTGTGAGGGCTGTGAGGATATGTAGTCAATTGCCAGATTTCAAGCTTGAGTGTCAATTCCTGGCAAACCTTTTTGTCAACCCAGGTACATAAAAGAAACAGTGGTTTTTATAGACCTCTTCTGCTTTCGGAAGGGCTGTCTTGCACCGAGGTGGTCTCTAATCCTAGTGTTTTAGACAATTTGTTCAGTACTGCCTCTTCCACTGAACCAGCGTCGTATAATGTCTCTTCCTGTTGTTTCATCTCTACATTTGGGGTGAATTCTTACGAAATTCAGAATATCCTGTTTAAAAACTGTTTTTTTATAACCAGTAATGTACCTGTAGGGGAGAAACTGGGTGATAGACCTTTTGTAGTGTTTAGAAGAGGTAGAAATATTAAAGAATTGTTACAGACCCCTTTTGGTGTTTGCAGTGCTAGATCTAATGGCTCTTTTTCTTGTGGCCTTTGTAATTTTTGTCCACATATTAAAACAGGCAGTAGCTTCTGTATAGAAGGGAGGAAATATTTTATTCACCATCGCATCACTTGCGACACTAAATCAGTAGTTTACATCGCTTTCTGTACATGCTGCCCAGCCTTCTACGTCGGAAAGATGGATAGAAGGCTTAAGGACAGACTGTACCAGCATCTGTACGCAATCAGGAACAAGAGATGTGAAAATGCACTTGCCAAGCACATTTGCTCTTTTCCTGGGCATGTCTTTTCTTTCATGGGTATTGACCATCTCCCTACTTGAGACAAATGAGCTGTTATGGCAACTTAAGCTTAATGCTTTCAACCCTCATATTGCACCTTACCTTAAATTAAAATCGTACATGAGATAGGCTTTTCCTTTCTCATTACTTTTTACTTCCCCATTATAAAGGTTTTTACTTGTTTTGATACCTTTGTATGGTTCTGTTTGCAACAGCCCATTAATTGTGGGTGCAGCTTTATACCACCTTGTGTCAGTGTTGTCCACTTTTGTGTTGGTACCTGACTTAGCAAGTATTGGTCTGAGCTGCTTTCTCCACATTTATACATTATATTATATATGGTTCTGTTCACACTACTGTTTTTTTTATTGTATAAAATATCTTTTACTAATAAGTTATTTATTTGTTCATTATGCCTTGTCATTCTGTTTAAAACAATGCTTTAATTTGAATGACTATTAGGCATTTTGTCTTTTCCAGCTATTATGTGCACACAGGATCTGTGACATTCTCTTTTGTGTATATATATTTTTTAATTATGATTGATTTTTAAAAATTGTGTCTTATTCTGTCTGACTGACGTGTTTTTTAACGTATGGTCACAGTGTTTTAATTGTACTAACAGTGTAGCATGTATTTAACATTTTGGTAATTTATTGCCTTAGTTTTGATGAAGGCACTTTGATGATGAATTATGGTTAATTGACAGCATTTGACTTCAATTAACTTTTAGTATTTAATTGATTCTGTTTGGCTGCCTCTGTTTCCTCTGAAGAAGCCACCATATGTATTACTTGTTTTAATAAACTGCGTTAAGGACTACGAGGGCTTCTGCATTGTTTTTGGGTTTCCTTTTCTTCAGACGTTTGTGGAATTATTTCAAGTGTGCATTAGGAATATATCTAGGAGCATAAAATTAACTGAATAATTATATAACTAAATAAAGTATCACACCTCATTGGTTTTCTTGTCCATTACACTTGAGTAATGAAAGAGAAACCAGCCCAGCACCTTTCGAGTGCATGCACTTTAACAAGCAATAAACTGTGGCCTGAAAAAAAAAATATTAGCATTCCTAGGCCTTGAGATGAACCAAATAAACATTGTTATTAATTTAAAACATAGACGGAGTGTGCGCACAACTGAAAAAATAGTGTATACAACACTTAGGTAATTCCTACAGCGATCGATAATTTTACAAAACCACCTGTTGAATTAAACAGGCTGAGCCTGATTTTACAAGAAACAAAAGTTTGACACATCTTTTTCCAAAAATCCTAAATAGAGCGGTATTCTGAAGGTAGACAGAGAGTTAGAACACAACTTAATGAAGCAGCAAGCTTGTATAGGAGCTTAAGTTCCCAAAATGTGAATGGCAGTTTTCGGTGACTTAGCTGTAGTGCCTTCCAACTTTGTAAAGTGAGCTTTCTGGTGATAAGCTCCGTTTGTTATTATAAAAAAAAAACACATAACAAAAAAGAAAAAAGATTTTGAGAGAGTTCACATAAGTACCTTTTATCCAAGGCAAAAATTGAGCTTCTTACACAGAAAAAACGCACCTCAAGCTCATCCGCAAGGGCTAAGGTCCACAGCGACAAAATGGCCAGTCAACTGCTTATCCAGCAGAGCTCCCAAACCATCACAGCCCTCAAATGCGGCTAGGGCTAATGTAGAGTAAACCATCCAAAACAAAGAGGGAGTATCCCTTTAAGAGAATGAAAGGGATCATGGAAGAAACAGGGGTGAAAGTTCCTACGGCCCACAGCCAACATGGAGGATATTTATACATGCATCTGCATTCCGAAGAAAGGAGACGAGAGCACCGGAGCGCTAACCGGCCCCTCTGGCAGCTGAGGTATGACATTTTTTAAGTCAGCCATCAGAAACATACCTAAAGCAAGTCTATAGGGACCTCTAAAGGTGAATGATCATACGATGCACATAACTTTAAGAAAGATTAATGCTTTATATGGCAGGAACAGGGCTTTCTTTAAAAACTTGCTGGAAAATCTTTGATGCTTCCTTAACGTTTTGAGCAGATAACTTGGAACCTGCATGATGAAAAATCAGTATATTAGGATATTTCATTTGAAATTTTATTTGTTTGCTGATCAAATAAGCGCAGAAAGGGGCAAGTTTTTGACGCTCCGACCTAATCTGAAATGGTAAATCAGATGAGAGGAATATTTTAGCTCCGTTCCATTGAATACATTTCTTGTTTCTAGCCGCTATCAACAGCTTGCTTACATGTTGGAAATTGAGTAATTTCGCATAGACAGGTCTCGGCTTTGCATTGTCAACTGGTGGCCTTAGGGCTCTATGTGCTCTTTCAATGATTATTTGGTCGAAGAGAGGAGATTTATCCAGAAAAATAGTGAAGATTGCAGGAATGTTTTCTAACAATGCAATATTGTCTATATGTTCCAGTATGCCTTTTAAAATAATGTTGTTGTGCCTGGACCTAGCTTCAAGGTCCACTAATTTCTGTTGCATGTCCAGAATACTCAGAGCATTAGCCTTTTGTTCTTTTTGTAGTTGTTCAATTTTGATCTCATTATCAAAACCCTTAGCTTCAGTTTGGTCCATTCTAGAGAGAATTCTATCAGTTTTATCACTGAAAATGTTAAGTTGTTGAGATAAGCTCTGAATAGTAGATTGGATAGGCTGCAAGGCCAATTTTAAGCCCTCCGTGCTAGTAGTATCAGATTTCACTTTAGCAGATGGTTTTGTACTTTCTTGTTGCTTAGCTGTTCTAGCCCTTTTAGTAGTTACATCCTTCTCTGGAGATGAAATAGCCGAGAATTTAGCCTTAGTATTTTGTGTTTCCATGGAATCAAGGTCTTGAGACATGCCGCTAGATAAAGTGAAAGTTCCTTTTACTTATTGTTCTTCCTTCTCTCTCTCTTGTTTTCAGTTAAGAGTAGGCCCCAGAGCCCCAGGCCACATGCACAGCCAGGTGCAGAGATGTATGTACACACAATCAAAGTCAATCCTTCAGATAGGGAGTTCTTTAGCCAAAACTGGATAAAGAGGTCAGCCTCAGGTATGTTATTTAAATGTTGAGAAGTGAATATTGATCGTTGTTTTTTCTTCTCTCCCAAGGAATAAAGAGGATAAGTAAGTCTGAGTAGCAGAGCTATAGAGATACACTGCTTATAGGACGGCAGCCATCTTAGTTCCCTCGCAACTGTGTTATTTTTATATTTCCAGTGACTGAAAACTCTGCTGTTTATTGTAACTGAATATTAAATATTCTATAATTTTCTATTTTATTATCCATTATTATCCATTATTAAATATTTTTATATATTTTTTATTGTGGCTGGTATTTTAGAGAATACTTTTAACATCTTGACAGTTGTTGTTGTCTTTCGGCCTTTCCCGGTTAGGGGTCGCCACAGCGGAATTCCGGTCCGCTAATGATTGGCAGTAGATTTTCACAAATGCCAAGGTGCCAGCTCGACGTTCAACCATCAACGAAGGCACGCCCATTTATGCATGGGAGGACATGCAGACTCCACACAGAAGGCACTCCCCGCACTCCAGCCAAGAATCGAACGGGAGAACCTCTTGCTGTGAGGCAACAACGCTACCACTGCACCACCACAGTTGGTTCCTGTGCTTATTTTAGTGACACTGTGGCCACTCCAATAAGCCTTACTGACTCGGTCACACTCTACCATTTATAACAGTATAATTGGTTACCCTTTGTAAGAGCTTTAGAGTATTTGACTGGTGGCAGCAATCTACCTTGTAGTCTATAGAGAGGGGATACAGTTGTTGAATCTGTCAGCCTTTCCCAGGTGTGTGTGTGTGTGTGTGTGTGTGTGTGTGTGTGTGTGTGTGTGTGTGTGTGTGTGTGTGTGTGTGTGTGTGTGTGTGTGTGTGTGTGTGTGTGTGTGTGTGTGTGTGTGTGTGTGTGTGTGTGTGTGTGTGTGTGTGTGTGTGTGTGTAAAATCAGGTATTTAAATGTATGTGTCAGATACTTGGAAATGGAACACAGTGCTCCAAGATGGCTCTTGTTTGGGAACTGGAAAGACAGAGAGTCCAGTACCAGTGGAGCATGTTCCCAGTATTCTCTTGGGAGCAATTGTGCTTGATGCAGAGAGCTGCATTTGAAATACTGTGTAAGTCCATTCCTGTTTTTAGTGACTGCCTCTCACCAGTGTCAGTGGTGAGGATTGCGGCTCCTTGATTACTGTACTGGGGTAAAGAGGGGCCATCACAACAGATTCAGGAAAACATTATATAGACCAAGAAACCTTGGGCCATTTGGAAAAAAGAAGGGACTGAGGAAGTGATAAAATATAAAGAACAGAATCTAGACATTTTTGAACGGTATAAAAAAGAAACATGGACATAAGGATGAAAGAGAGATCTGATCTGGTACAATTTTTATGCAAAGGAGAAAGCCAAATTAACCAGTACAAAAAGCAACCCCAAAGATATTCGAAGAGAAATATAGGCAAAAGCACCCAGAAATGGAAAACTGCACAATACAAAAATTAAGATCACAAAGTAGAAATGTATAAAGGAAGTTTAATAAAGTAGAACTGAAAAAATAGAAGCTGAAGACATGGAATACCGGCAAAGTGAAGGATTTAGTGTAGAAAGTCTAGCATAGGTTATATCACAACATGATTGAAGAATGAGTCTCCCAGATGAGGAGAAACGGGAAGAGCAGGAGACATCTGAAGAAGAAATATGGACAAGGGAAAGAGAAAGAGATTTAATGTGGTGCAATATTTATGCAAAGGAGAAAGCAAAAATAATCAATACAAAAAAAGCAGCACCAAAGATAACTGAAGAGAAATATAGACAAAGACACCCAGATATGGAAAATTTTACAATACAAAAAATAAAAAAACAAAGAGGGAAAGCAGAAAGGAGGATTAGTAATGGAAAAGTTAATGAAATAGAAACTGAGGTTAGGGATTATCTGCGAGGTGAAGGATTTAGTGTAGAAAATCTAACTCTGATTAACACCACAGCAGGATAAAATAATGAATTCACAAATTAAGGAAAAAAACAGTGGAGTGGGAAACATCTGATCAGTTGCTATATGAAGATACTATGAGCCTTCAGTAAGAAACAAGTATAAAAGTTTCATTGGAGTTGTACATAAAGGGAATGAACAGGAAACTGTGGCAACTCTGACGCAGTCATTGTTGTAGGGTGATAGGCCAGTGAGTTCTCATATGAAAGAGCCAAGGATGACACAGGGTGAACCTGAGCAGAATATAGCACTGGAAGGTGCTCTGGAACTTTCTGTAGAATGCCCATAGGAAATGGAAAGTTTAGAAGAAAATGATCGAAGAGAAGAGTTGCTTGATTTAGTTGAGATTTATAGACAAGTTAAGATCAATGAAACAAATAGACTACAGAAAAGTGAATAAGACCCAAAATGTTAGACATTTGATAAAACAAATGAACACAGAAATCAGGACTATTCATAGAAATTCATGCAATATAGAAGTAAATAAGATATATTACTCTGAGGCTAAATTAATAGCAGATAAAGTTTTACCACAGAAACATAGGCCAGCAAGGGAAAGGAAGGGGAGAAATCAAATGCCATCATGAAGGGGAGAAATCAAATGCCATCATGGAAGTATTGAATAGAGAGAACTATAAAGCAGTTAAGACAAGAAGTGTCTCTGTTAGAAGAGTACAGAAGAGGGAAGAGATCAACAAAAATTCTTAAAAAGATAGACGTGATAAAAGCAACATGCAGTATCAGAACAGACCAAGATCTATTGTACACTATTGCAAATAATAAATAAAAAGATATCAGAAGCAGATAAATGTAAAGGAAAAGTACAATATAAGCAACTCAATGATGACCCAGAAAAGTTTTACAGAGAATTGGGAAATAAGGCAAAAGGAATAGAAACATCACCAAAACAAGAAGAAGAAATAGACACATTTTGGAGAAATATCTAAGAAGATCCTGTGGAACATAACAAAGATGCTGAATGGATGGAAGAAGTAAAAGAAAAAGTAAGAAGTTCAAATGTACAGGATATGAAATGGGATGAAGTAACAGCCAGAGAAACTGAAAGAAAATTAAGAGAAGCTCCTAACTGGAAAACCCCAGACACAGATGCAGTACCTAACTTCTGGCTAAAAAGTATTAACATGTTTACATGGAGATCTAGTTATTTATATGCATACCCCAAACAGACACGAACCTGGTTAACAACAAGAAAAATCACACTCCTCTTTAAGAGTGAACCTGCAAGATATCCTAAAAACTATGGACCAAAAACTTGCCTTGTGACAATGTATAAACTGCACACTGGAATTGATGCCGACAGAGTTGATAATCATTTAGAAGAAAAATCTTGTTGCAATAAAAAAAGGGTAACAAAAGAAAGTTGTATGGGACAAAGGATCATTTTTTTTGTTATATAAACTCATAATGGAAAATTGTAATACTGCAAAGAATGGCATGGATAGACTATAAAAAATGCATCTGACAGCATCCTACATGCATGTATAAAAGAGCTCTTTGAAAAGTAAAAGATAAACCCTACATTCATTGATTACATTTCAGTGACCATGAAACACTGGCAATCTAAGGCATGATAAAGGACAAATTATTATCCCAGGGCTAAACTTTCAAAGGAGGATATTTCAGGGTACCTCTATGTCACCACTGCTCTTTTGCCCTGCCCTTACAGTTTGGTTCCCAGAAAACAACAAAGTGTAAAGACGTCCCATCTTCTTTTTGTGTATGATTTAAAATTGTATAGTTCATTAGATGAGGAACTGAAAGTACAACTGCAAGTGCTCAAACCTTTCTCAGATGATATTTGATCTTGATAAATGTTTAAAAGCAACCTTTAAAGTAGGGAAGTTGAAGTACCAAGAATACAGCTGTCTGTGACAGGAATGGCATATAAAGGAACTAGAGCTGGAGGGAGTGTATACAGTTTGATGAAGGATTGACAATAAAACATGAACAAATGTGAATAAAATTTAGTAAGGAATATTTTACAAGACTAAAGTTAACATTGAAAGCAGCCCTGATATCCAGGAACAAAGTCCAAGTTATAAATCAATCTGCTCTTCTTGTTCCAACCTACAGTTTTGGGGTGATTGACTGGCCACAAAAGGTGTTGGGTCAGTTGGACAGGAAAACAAGAAAAATGCTTCACATGTATCAAATGATTTATAAAATCAGTACACCAAGATTATATATTTCCCATTCTGAAGGAGGTATGGGCCTCTTCAAAACTGATTACATATACAGATCTGCAATCTTAAGACTGCATACATATCTGCTTACCTCACACGATCTGAACATAGTGAACATTTTAAAACATAAGGAAACCAGGTCAAAGATGACTTCTGTGCTTAATTTAGAAGCATATCAGTGTCGAGTGGGAATGGAAATCAAACCAGAAGTAGAAAAAAAAAAACAGGCAGCAACTGAATGTATCAAAAAACAAAAGAAAGAATATAAGGTGAAGGATCAGATGAGAAGGCAAGAAATGTGGAAAAGGCATAACTATAGTTGCAAGTACAGAAAACTCTTGAAACAATCTCATGTCAATCAAGATTTTACTCAGGAATGGTTAAGGAGAGATGAATTTAAACCAAAAGACAAAAGGTTAATATTGGCAGCCCAGGATAGTGGACTACATACACATTGGTTAACAAAGTCCATTGAATATGTTGAAGAAACAGACAAATGAAGGCTTGGTAAAACAGAACTGGAAACAATTGCACATCTTGCTGCTGGTGTGATACACTAATGACATGAGGCCTGTATACTGAAAAGCATAATAATGCGGCAAGACTGTTGCATTGGGGATTGTGCCTACACTATAATACTGAAGCAGATGAGAAGCACTGGAAACATGAGCCACAAAGCTTTATAGAAAATTACAAAGTTTATATCACATGGGGACACCCATTACCAATAGTTCAAAAATAGATGTGAGAAAACCAGACGTAGTAGTCCAAGAAAAGAAGGAAAAGTAGCATTGATAATTGAAATTGCTACACCCACTGGCTATTGTATCTTAAATACAGAGAGGCACAAAGTTATAAAATACTAGGATTTGCAGTAGAAATGAGGGCAATGTTGAAAGAGGATACCCAGGCAGTTCCAATAGTAGTAGGAGCAGCACATCTTATAAAAAGAATTTACAATCATATTTAGTTAGCTTATAGATGCATTTAACTTCATATGAATTGCAGGAGGAGTCAGTTCTAGGCACATTGTGGGTGCTGTGAAGAGCTCTTTAGGCTGACATCAAAGACTGAAACAGTACTAATTTTATGAACTTTAATCATACTTTGATTAGGAATGGGGTCCATCCCCTTCTTGGTATTAGAAATCCAAAAGACTAGGAGAAATTAAATCATGCAAAATAAAGTTGCATCTTTGACATGTGGGTATTCACTGACTTATCATTGATGTGCTGTAATGATGCTCACAGAACTCTCTTCTGCGCAGTAATGAGCAGGGTGTGACATATACCTGAGGTTGTTTATTCCACATTGGTGTGACAGTATCTGTGCTTGTGACTGAAATTTTAACTTGCTTATGTATGCCTGTTGATGTTACATGATTGCACATTACTGTGGATGTGCGATTTATACATGACCATTTTGGGTGACATCAGCAATGCAGTCTGCCCGTGTCACATAGATTTGCCATTTGCTTAAACGTAATTTGGGTTGACTCCAATAGCACCCTGTGTGGTGTACCCATGCATTTGCATTGTGTGCTTTTACCTTGTTATCTTGATTTATCTTGTTCTTCCTTGATGTGGTGGGCCCACATTATGTCCACATCCTTTCTACCTTCTTAGTTATGTAATATATCTGTGGATATGTTTGCCTTTGTCACACTTATGGTCCATTGTCATGTATTACTTTGTTTACAAGGTCAACATGTGCCAAATCTATCACCATTATAGAGAAGTAGGACATATGCACACAAGTTGTTGGCTACTGCTTGAAACACTTCCTTTTTGTTGTTATACGTGTTAACACTGTACATTGTTGAATTCATGTGCACAACCTGACATTTTGTATTGAATTGTAGTATTGAACTTGTGAAGATATTCTTAAATGTCATTGGCGTGTGTATGTGCATTGACATTGGTTTCATGTACATTCCATTTAGGCCCCTGAAAGTCATACTTTATGCTTACACCTGTGCATTACCTTTGACATGGCATATGTCTGTCAGATATATGCATTCCATTGGGTCTACTTGAAAACACCGACATGCCAAAACACTGACGATGAGAACACCAAGACCGGAAGATCGACAGTTTAAAAGCATGAAACTTCACATGCCCAACAAACCACAATCCCGACAATCAACAAAACAAAACAAATACCTTTTCCGAAAAACACACACAGAACACAAGCACACCAAAAACCTTACAAATCTACACTAAACCTTACATACACAACTATCTGTGCACTAACCTTAACCCAAACCCTAACCCTAAGGTCCATCACTATCACACACTCACCTAACCTGCTCCCTAACCCTAACTCAGTTAACCCGCCCCTAACCCTAAAGTCTGTCATTATCACACACTTACCTTAACATGTCAGTGTTCTCAGCATCGGGCTTTTAAACTGTCGGTCATCTCAGTTGTCGATCTTCCGGTCTCCGTATTCTCGTCATCTGTGTTTTGGCGTGTCAGTGTTTTCAAGTAGACCCGTATTCCATTACATATTTGTTTGGGTTGTATACATTTACTTATGTATGTAGCTTGCAGTTTCCTGTTTTGCTGCAGCATTTGCCTTTCACATGCATGGTCAGAGGTTCTGTTTTGTCATCAGTTGGAATTACCTAGCATTCATAGATCAGCATTTGGTCAACTGTGATTTAGCATGGCTTACACTTACACTGCAGACAGGCTATTTGCATATGTGTTTATTTATCCAATGTGTACTGTGTTCCTTATTTATTACACGGCAACAAGCATCTACTATTGGTCATACACATCCAGTTGTGACTTCCACACAATTTATAACATGTCATAATGGGATATTGCATAGGTAGATATGTTTTTCTGCATTTCACCATGGCTAATATGCATTTCCACTCTGACAGCTTTCCATTGTCTATGTTATTCCTAAGTCAAAATATGATTACACTTCATGAAATGAGTATTGTTCAATCTATGATATTAGCCAGAAGTTCTCTTTGCAGCACCAGCAATGTGCCCAGTAATGATCCCTTCTGCAATTTGTATGTAGTTAAATGTATCGGTAACATATCTAAGTATGATTGTAAATACTTTTTTATAATACCCATTGCTCCTCCTACTACTGGAAATGTCTGGGTATCCTTCTTCCGTATTGCCCTCATTTCTGCCTGCAAATCCAGAATTTGCATTTTTCTATATGTAAGACACTGTAGACACTAAGTGTAGCAATGTCAGAGATCAATGCTACTTTTGTCCTCTTTTTATGGACTACTATATCTAGTTTTATTGCATCCATCTTTTGAACTGGTGGTAATGGCTGACCCCATGTGATATAAACTTCATCATTTTCTATGATGCTTTGTGATTCATGTTTCCCAGTGTTTTTCAGCTACTTCAATAGTATCATGTTTGCACAATTCCCAATACAACAGTCTTGCCACATTATTATGCCTTTTATGCCAGTGATATATCACAATCAGCAAATAGATATGCTACAGTTTCTGATTCTGTTCTACAAAACCTACATTTGTCTGTTTCTCCCACATGTTCAATGGACTTTGTAAGCCAGAATGTACCTGGCCGCCAATATTAACCTTTTGCCTTTTGGTTTAAATCCACCTCTCCTTAACCATTCCTGCATTCGATCCTAATCAATATGAGATTGTCCCAAGAGTTGTCTATACTTGCAACTGTATTTATGATTTTCCAAATTTCTTGCCTTATCATCTAATCCTTCACTTTATATTCTTTCTATTGTTTTTTGGCACATTTAGTTGCTGTCTGATTTTTATCTACTTCTGGGTTGATTTCGATTCCCACTTGACACAGATATGCTTCTGCTAAACTAAACAGAGAAGTCATCTTAGACTTATTCACCTCATGTTTTAAAACTTTCACTGTGTTTGGGCCTTGTAAGGGCAGCAGATATGTATGCAGTCCTGCGATTGCAGATCTATACATATAATCAATTTTGAGGAGGCTCATTCGTCCTTCAGGACAGGGAATATATAATCATGGTATACACTGATTTTATAAATCATTTGATAAGCACGAAGCATCCTTTTTGTTTTCCTGTCCAACTGATTCAACACATGTTGGGGCCAGTCAGTCACTCCAAAACTGTAAGTTAGGACAGGAACATTTATAGCTTGGACTTAGTTCCTAGATATCAACACTGTTTTATTTATTTATTTATTATTTATTTATTCCAGTTTGATGACCGGGGAGGTCCACTGGGCTCGAGAGCCCATTTTAAGTGGAGGCCTGGGGAGAAAAGCTCCACAATACAAAGTTACATTACATAATGAATTACAAAGAAAAATATTTGCATTGCAATCAACAGGTAGTATTGCAGTCAAACAGGTATCATTCACTAAAACAACAACAAATATATTAATGAATTGTCCAGGAGAACGGGAGGCATAGAGCATAATGGCTGGATGTTACTATTAGTTACATTTATAATCTAGGTCTATGAGAAAAGTTAGAGAGGTATGAAGGATAGCCAGGAGAGAAGGAGGAGGACAGCTTGGGAGGTATGGGTTGACGAGTACAGTTACATTTTCTGTGAAGAAACAGGTAAGAATTAAGTTGTGTTTTCAAGGTGTTTGGGTTGTCACAGGTCCTCAGTGTAGAGGGCAGGGCATTCCATTTTTTTGGCTAGGGAAAAGGAGAGTAGAAGCTGACCAGCTGGGCGCTTGGGTTTTTGGATGGTTATGAGGTTTTGGTGAGTAGATCTAAGGGGTCTGAGGGGGGTATATGGTTGTAGAATATTAGATAGTGCAGGGCGGCTAGTGGGTTGAAATAATAATTTGTGGGCTGTGACAACTTGGAGGAAGTCAAGTTGACTGGAGGTGCAGTGATGAGAGAAGGATTTTGCCTTGGTAGCGAATCTGGAGATTTTATTGTAGCATACTTCCAGTTTGGAGGTGAGGGTGGAAGATAAATTAGTAAGCAGAGGAGCACCATACAAAAGAGAGGGGAGGAGATAGGTAGTGGCCAAAGTATGTCTAGTAGAGGGAGAGAGGAAGTGGTCATTTCTGTACAGTAGGCCAAGTTTTATGTGGGTTTTCTTGATGTTAAGTTGGATGTAGGTATTGAATTTTAAGTGTTCATCGATGGAGACCCCCAGGAGTTTGGCGGAGGGAACAACGTCAATAATGGAGTTGTTAAGGCTGGTAATTTGAACTGAGTTTTTATCAGTGGGAGTGGATTTTGAGGGAGTGAATAGAATAATCTTAGTTTTGTTAGTGTTTAGTGAGAGGTGGTTTTGGTTCATCCAGTTATCAGTAGTTGAAAAGGCAGTTTGAGTTAGAGACTGGAGATCTGTTAGGTTAGAGGCACAGCAGATCAAAGTGGAATCATCTGCGCATTGGAAAATTTTGGTATTAGGAATGGCTTTGTGGAAATCATTAATAAAGATGTTAAATAGCAAAGGACCAAGTATGGAACCTTGGGGTACACCTGTGGGGGTGGGAAGGAAAGTGGAGGAGGCTTGGCCCCATTTTATGGCTTGGGACCTGTCTGAAAGATAGCTGGAGAACCAGGAAAGAGTTTTTTGGGAAATGCTGTGATTAGATAGATGGTTTAGTAGATGGGTGTTGGAGATGGTATTGAAAGATTTAGATAAGTCTAGTAAATCAGACAAAACTATGTTACCAGAGTCTCAAACTAAATTTACAGAATGTAAGAAGGAGAGAAGGGCTGTGTTGGTATTGTGTCCAGGGCGAAATCTGTGTTGGGTAGGAGAGAGTAACTGGTGTTCGGTCAGGAATGGCATGAGCTGCAGGTGTATGCATTTTTCAAGAAGGTTAGAGATTGGTGAGAGGATGGCTATAGGGCGGAAATTGGAGATGTTACAGTTTTTGCCACCCTTGTGGAGTGTTAGAATAAATGCAGAACACCATAGTTTGGGTACATAGGCCTCGAGTAGTGATCTATTTATCAGGATGCTGATAGGGAGAGCAATACCGTCGGAGGCAATTTTTAAGAAGGAGGAAGGAATGCTGTCGGGGGCATTGATGCAAGGTTTAAATTTGGAGAGAAGTTTTTTTATAAGGTAGGTGGATATAGGTTTAAGTTCAAAAGTAGGGAATGTGGGAAAGGAGAAGGAGGAAGCTTGGGCAGAGGGGGTAGGGGGTTGTTGTTGGAGAAGGTTTTTGTTAGCTCAGCAATAGAAGAGGTGAAGAAGGTGTTGACTAGTTTGGCAATTTCTTGGTCAGATTTGCTAGTATCAGGACACAGGTTGATTTTTTGTACCAGGCTTGAGAAGGGAATTAATAGAGTTCCAGAATTGTTTGGGGTTTTTTGCATGATTTATTTGGAGATGGATGTAGTAGGAGTTTTTATCTTTAATGACTTGTTTTTTGGCTAGATTTCACAGCTGTTTGTATTTAAGTAAAAATACAGACTGTTTATGTTGAAAATAGCTTTTCCAGGTTATGTCTCTTTGTTGCATAATTTTCTTGGTTTCTTTGGTTAGCCATGGGGCAGTCTTGGCTTTAACTCTTTTTGTTCTTATTGGAGCTAGGGAGTTTAGGGCAGTTAAGAATGTAGAGTTGAAATAGTCAACGGCTTTGTCTAGAGGTAGGGTTTTTAGTGGGTTCCAGTTAGTGAACCTAAGGGAGTCAGAGAGGGTAGAAGGGTTAAAGTTAGTAAGGTTATGAGTATGTAAGAGTTGGTGGGAATGTGAGAAAGAGGGTGTAGCTCTATGGGTGAAGGCAGGGAGGTGGTCTCCTAAAGGGGCAGGAGTGACACCAGATGTTGTGGTTCTGTTAGGGTGAGATACCAGGATCTAGTCTAGGATGGAGCCTGGGTGGTTAGTTTTGTTGGGCCTAGTAATGGAGTTAGTGGGTTGAGTGAAGTTAGGGTCAATGATTTTTTGCCAGTCAATATTTACATCTCCCATAATGTAAGTTTCAAGTTTAATATTAGAGGAGGTCCAGGAGAGGATGTCTTCCAAGGCACTGGTGTTGTTACCAGGTGGAATATAGAGGTAGATGATGCAAATACTTTTATGGTCATTTAATTTTAGAAGGCCAGTTATAAGTTCAGCATTATTAAAGGAAGGGATAGGATTAGGGTAGGGAGCGATGGACAAGTGTTTGGAGTAGATTAGAGCTACACCATCACCTCTTTTACTTAGGTGGTCAGATCGGAGAGACTGATATCCAGGGGAAAGGAATTCTGAGTCGGTTATGTGTGGTTTTAGCCAGGTTTCAGAGGTGGCTACTATGTCAGGTAAATTATGGTTGAGCCAGGCATGAAAGAGGGTAAGCTTATTTTCTAAGCTTTGGGTGTTGATGGTGAGTAATTTGAGGTATTTACTGATGGGTTTGTTGTTGGAGCTAAGGTTGTTTGTCAGAGAAATGTTTGGTCCTGGGTTGGGATGAATGTCACCCGCTAAGCAGAGGTAAGAGAGAAGGGGAATAAGTTTGTTAGGATTGTGTTTGGTTAGGAATGGATGGTAGGGAGTGGGATTAGGTTTGTAGAATTTAGTAGGGATTTGGAAGAGTTTTAATTTTAATCGAAGGATGGGGTGAGGGAGAGATAAAGAGGCAGAGATAATGTGGAAGTGATTTATAAGGTGGGGGTGTGGAGGTAGAGGTGGTGGGTGTAGGTAGGAGGTTGGTATAAGAGGTGGCATGGTACAGAGGAAGTAGAATGAGGATTAGGATAGATGTAGGGGTAAGGATTGTAGTAGGAAAAGTAAGCATGGTAGATGTAGTCTGATTTGAAGTGAAAAGATGTTTAGGTCAGAGAGAGTTATATAGGGCTGGTGGGTGGGGAGGAGGAGTGCTGTATAAGGTTTGGTTGGTGGAGAGGGAGGGAGTATAGGGGGAATGGGAGGAGGAATGTTGTGTGAGGACTGGTAGGCGTAAGAGGGAGGGAGTTTGGGATGTTTTCAGTATTAATTTTAGTATTCTAAAATATTCCTAGGTTTTATTTGCATGTATTCATTTTTGTGTTGATCCTTCATCAGTTCTTAAATATTTATGCACTCACTCTTGCTCATGTTCTTTTGTATGACATTCCTGTCCGATGTTTTTGTGGTGCTGCAGCTTTCCTGCTTTAGAGGTTGCTTTGCAGATTTATCAAGACCAAATGACATTCTTGTATCATCTGAAAAAGTTTTGACTACTTGCAGTTGTGCTTTCAGTTCCTCATCTGATGAGCTATACAGTTTTAAAACATCCACAAAAAGATGAAAAGTCTTTACACCCTGTTGTTTTCTGGAAGCCAAATTGTAGCCATGGCCTAATTTGTTATGTAGACAGCTTAATGGGTTAAGGGCAAGACAAAAAAGCAGTGGTGGCAAAAAGTCACCCTGGAATATCCCCCTTTGAACTTGTATCACTAGAATAATAATTTGTACTTCATCATATCTTAACTGCAAAGTGATTTGCCACTGTTTCATGGTCACTGTTATGTAATCAGTCAGTGTAGAATGGATCTTATACATTGTTAAGCACTCTTTTATCCATGAATGTGTGATATTGTCAAATCTTTTTTGATAGTCTAGCCATGCCATGCTTATATTCTTTCACTTTTTACAGTTTTCACTTATGACTTTATTTAAAATCAAATGGTCCTTTGTTCTATGTGACTTTCATTACCCTTTTGTTCTATTGCTATGATTGTTTTTTTTTTCTAAGTGACTATAAACTCTGTCAGCATCATTTCCAATTTATAATTTATATGTTGTCAGAAGGCAGGTTATTGGTCTATAGTTTTAAGATAGCTTGCAGGTTCACTCTTAAGTAGGAGCATTGTTTTTCTGTTTGTAACCAGGTACAAATAGTTATTATTCATGGCTAATATTTTCATGTAAAGATATTAATACTTTTAGCCAGAAGTTAGGTACTGCATTTGGGCCTTGATTTTTCCAATTAGGTGCTTTTCTTAACTTTATTTCACTCTCTCTTGGTGTTACTTCATCCCATTTCATATACTTTATGATAGAACATATTACTCTTCCTTTTATTTCTATCCATTTAACATCTTTATTATGTTTCACAGGATCTTCATAGATATTTCTCCAAAATGTATCTATGTCTTCTTTTTTGGTGGTGTTTCAATTAATTTTGTCTTGTTTCCCAGTTCTCTATAAAACTTTTTTGGGTCATCAGTAATTATTTTGTACTTTTCCTTTACACTTTTCTGCATATCCTCTAAGTATTTCTGCCTGGGCTGATATTTTTAGTTTATTATTTGTGATAGACCACAACAGAGCCTGATCCGTTCTGATTATGTGCATTGCTTTTACCACATCTATCTTTCTGAGTATTTTGTTTATCTGTTCCCTCTTCTATATTGTTATAACAGTGACAATTCTTGTCTTAATTGCTTTATAGTTTTCTCCATTTAATACTTCCACAATGATATTTGATTTCTCCCTTTCCTTTCCTTTACCACCCTGTGTTTTTGTGGTAAGACTTTATCTGTTATTAACTTAGCTGCACAGTAATATATCCTATTTACTTCTGTTATATCATATGCATCTCTATGTGACTTAAGTCACCTTTAATGCCAATGACATGTAAAGGCTGAGCTTCTCCCAGCCCACTCTCAACAGACCTCTGTTGAAGAACTCTACCAGCTATGGAAAGAGTTGTTCCACAGCCATGAGACAGGCATCAAGTTACTGGTATACCACAGATGTCACCAGCTTACATAGCTATTGTTACTTGATCACAATGGACCCATCTTGACCACTATCAGAAGAAGAAGAGCCCCTACTATACTCTTGCATAGTGACACAAAGTAATCAGTGATCTCACCAGGTCAGCTTCTGCAGGGCGATCTATGCCCTCCTGCTAAGAGTCAGACCTGGTGTCCAGTAGCATCCTACTAACAGAGATGTCAACTGGCTCAGGCTGAAATGGTCAATGCCTGTCCTCTGCTACCACTGGATCTGCAAAAGGAAGACAAAGCAAAATGGGAACTCTTTGACATACACATACTATGAAAGGTATAGTGCAGTCATGCACATGGCATGTGTCCCCCATGGCTAGGAGAGATGTTCCTTTCTCTTGAAGCATTGTTTCTTTAAGGCAAAACAGGAAAAACATTGTACAGTGTAGACTGACAAAGGTACTAAAATAAACAGGAAAATATACTCCCAGAAAAGCTGGATCTTTCTGTTTCACCGACTCTGTTTCCCAGTGGTTGAATGGGTAGATTGTCAGCACTGCAGGTCACTGTAACTAGTAGTATCACTAACTGTTTAAACAAGTTCATGTACATCATCCATGCTATATGAAGGCCCATCATACAGCCCAGCAGGTATTCCTGGAAGTTCCTCTTTGCACTGCTTTGGGTAACAAGCAACAGCATAATTATTCCCCACATATGAAGCACCAAAGGCACTAGAGCAAGTCTTCATGAGGAACAAAATGGAAGCCACATGCTCACAGATCCACATTTGTACATCATATGACAAGAATCGAAGCACAGCAATGAGATACTACAAAACAGCTATGAAGTCTAGACTTGCAGTACTACAGGCTTCATAGGTAACATGCATGAAAATATTATGCACTGCCTTGGGATCAACAAGTGTGAACAGTATTATGCAGCCATCCTGGCAGCATGGTATGCTATACTAATGATTCATTGAGGCAGTCAAGAAATATTTGCTCTTAACATAACTCTAAAGTAGGGGGCCTAAACTGCCATAATAAAATGCAGTGCCACCATTTTGTGTAAGAGCAAGCTAATAAAAGCAACTGTGGAGTCAAGGCATTACTGCATTAGGACACTGTATTTTCAAACAGGTAAAATAGGCAGATATGGAAAGACAAGAGACCTGGTAATTTAACATTGCATTGCATTGATCCATGATGGATGGCTCCAACACACACACACACACACACACACACACACACACACACACACACACACACACACACACACACACACACACACACACACACACACACACACACACACACACACACACACACACACACACACACACACACAAACATATCAACTGACATGTGTAACCCACAGTTTTATGTGAGTTGTTATGGGGACACCTGGGAAGTAACACTTAGAAAAGTTCACCAACAATATGACTAAGGTATTACTGCAGGCCCTCTGCACAGATGGATTCCATAAGCTTGCTAATGGTAACATGGACAGGCTTTTCCAGGATCAGGTGTGGAAAGTCATGGTACAGGACATTCAGGCTATGGCTAGCCATACTAGGAGTCTATACCAGGTTCAGCAAAGGGTAACTAATGTAATATTGTATTTCAAGAACAAGACATGAAACATTGCCAGCAGCATTTTATCCCCAGGAAATGGACATCAACATAAATGAAGCTCACAGCTGTAGAAAAATCCCTATTAACTCATTCTGGGAAGGATAGTAGATCCTTATACCTAGAGGTGCCCTTGATGTGGGTCTGGGGCTGGTGACAACTGCAAATGTGTCACTAGGGGATGCGCCATGTTAGTATTAGCCATTGCATTTTCTTATAAAGCAATGTAGTGCATATCAAATAGGATATATTCTACAAGTGACACCATATATGTTCTCCAAGTACCCCTGGTTTGCAACTGAAGCACCCTGTTTAATATGGTATGTGAGGGTGGGTTTGTCATAATGGTTAAGGTCTTTGCCTCATAACCACAAGGTACAGAGTTTGATTTTGACCTCAAATTATTGGCTAAGCTTGAAATGATCCTTCAGGGCAGGTAGACTAGTATTTGGCTAGGAATCTATGCGGTCTTCCATATGGTATTCACAAATTCTGTCATATATTGTACCTGCTGGGGGTAGTGTTTGCAATTAATTGCAGATTGTGCAATATTGCAGACATACGCATATTGTTTTTATGCTTTTTCAGGTTTTTTTTCCTGTTGGGTCCTGCACAACAGAACAGATTATGCCTGATGTGAGCATGCAATCTGTGAATGATAATGATCACACTGTGAACAAGGTGCCATAATGCTGTCAGCAGCCCTACCACTAGAGGCCACACACACACATACACATCCTGAATATATAAGGAGCCTAATCAATGACAGCCTGAAATATCACCCTAGCAATCGGTTGATGGATATCATGTAACAGTGCTGCAATTATGTTAATAGTAGTCTCCAGAACAGATGGCATCTTTGAGCTACACTGCCTTTGATGTGTGTTTGCAACACATTGGAGGAGCTGTGGTGGTGTGCAGCACTGACATGATTACAGGCTGAACAACTGGCATATGTTAACCAAGGCTACTGCCTGCAAAATTACTTGTGTGACCATTGTAGGTAATTTAAAGGTTCATGGAGCTAAGATGATTGTATGGTATCCATACTAACAAGTGAAGTGGTCAATCAACTGGAGGCCGAGGCCAGCAAATGGGAATGCATTAGACACTGCCACACTAGAATGGTATGAATCTTCTGGCAAGTAGAACTACAGTAGTGCATTAAATATTTTTTGCATTCAGATTTGGCTGCCCAGGATTGCAGCTAATGTAAATTATTAATGTATTCTGTTTTGAGCCTTATTCTAGGACCAAAGTAACATAATAGAGTGGTTCAAAGACAAATTCAGTTATGTCATTACAGAACAGAGCAGTGGTACTGAACATATTATTTTTAGGAGTTCAACCACTGCTGTCTATGGCATCAGCTGGGCAGTTAGCACCACAGCAGTCATATAGTGAGAGGCTGTCCTTGTGTGTGTGTGTGTGTGTGTGTGTGTGTGGGCGTGTGTGTGTGTGTGTGTGTGTGTGTGTGTGTGTGTGTGTGTGTGTGTGTGTGTGTGTGTGTATACGGACATGACAGGCACTGCTCTGGTTAGTGTAGGTGTGTGTGGAGGTGTCATGGGCTGGGTGTTTATGTGACTGTCTAGGTGTGTATCTGTATATGGTCTGGATTCATTAATGGCTACATGTTGTGCTGCTATACATATAAAAAGCATATGCATAAAATCAACATAGTGAGAAAGACTCACTTAATGTGTGTGTGTGTCATTGTGGGACGAGCAAACAATGATGCTCTATTTTGTATTCAAACAAAGGTAAATGGTAGAGTATGCTAATTAAAGCATAACTAGCCAAATGATATGCTAATTAACCAATCCAAGATCGTGGATCCATTCAGGAAGCTATAAAGTAATCATGTACACTTAGTGCATCTCTTTACCATGACCTCCAAAACCTAATGGAATACAGCCACCATCACATTTATAAAAAAAAAAAAAAGCAATGTTAGGAGATGCTGCTGCTCTCTTGCATGTGTATGTGCAACAGGCTCAAATCTGTGCTGATAATGCTACTGTTGTTGCTGCTGCTAGACCTCTGCCGAGGAGACTCCATGATACTGAAACATTAGAGCAATACTGGATTGATAGAGAAACACCCCCACCTCAGAGCCAGGAGAAATTATGAAGAACTTATACCAGCTGAAGCTAAGGTATGTGCAGCATTAAGGGTATTAGCTACTGGTACATTCCAAAGACCAAGAGTGGATATACTAGGGGTATCTCAGGCCTCAGCATCTACAATTTTGCACCAATGTCTTAATGCTGTGCTAGAACATGCAAAGGGAGTACATCTACTTTCCCCACACACCAGAGGAGAGAGCAAGGACAATGCAGGAATTTTATGCTATGACGCACTTCCCTAAATTTTGGGTGCCATACACTGCACTCACATAAAAATAAAAGCCCCGTCTGGTGATCAGGGAAGGACAGACATCAACAGGAAGGGGTTTCACTCTGTCAACTGCCAGATTGTCTGTAATTCCCGAGGGAATCATCCTCTGTGTCTGTGTAGGCAACCCAGACAGTTACCATGACTCGCACATATGGCATACCTCTCAGTTTTACACAAGGTTTGCTAGGGTTGATGTTCCATAAGACCATCTACTGGGTGATGCAGGATATAAGCTGGAACTGTGGCTTATGGCACCCATAAGAAATGCACACATACCTATTGAAGAAGGATACAATGATGCCCAGACTCAAACTAGAAACATCATAGAGCATGTGTTTGGCATGCTGTAAGAGTTCCACTGTTTAAACACATTGGGGATACCGTGCATATGACCCAGGCACCTGCACAGAAATTCTCACTGTCTAAGCCATGTTGCACAATATCGCCTTAAGGAAACAGCTGAAAAAGGGACAGTAAGGGCCAACACGACACACTCCTGGAACACAGACAGTCAACACCTCCAGCACATATAGACAAAGATTCTGAGGGAGAACTCTAGTTGTAGAGGGAGCTGGCAGACATAGGCATGCACAATATGCCCTTGCACTAGCTCAGAGGTGATAGATATCTCACACACTCATCGGCTAAGAAGCAAAGGATAGCAAAGGATAACAATCACACTCAACAGCTAAGGAATGCATATAACAACCTAAGCACATACAAATATTAAAACTGAAGCCAGCCAATGTCCACAAATTTTACTTTCCCACGAAATGGCTGTAAATGGGTAACATCAGATAGAGATAGCCCCAAAGGACATGACTCATAATGGTAGAAATGTCAAGGTAAGTGTGGAACCTGTGCTATATGAGCAAATGTGTAAGAAGATAAAAGTAACAGACAGACTTGCATGCTGTTAGTCATAAGTACACTCAGTCAGAACCTGTTTCAGGTGTCCACCAATAGTATTATTTGCTTGAAGAAATTATATTTGCAATATACAGCTATGCACTGCATGCGATAACAGCCATCAAGCTGTTCACTTACCCACTGTACTGAAAGAGTCTACAGGACAATTATATCAACAGTTCCACAAGTAGAGCAATAAGCAGGAGTGCAATGTCAGTGATTTGAATGCATGAATTACAATAATAACTTAAAAATATTCCAATGTTTTTATATAAAACTTATGCATAAAATCAGCAGAGTGAGAAACAGTCACTTAGCTATCCACTCTGTGCATCAGACATATATGAAACTCGAAGTGAAAACAAAATGAACAAGGGGCATGGCACAGTCATCATCATTTGCATATGGGGGGGGGGGTCAAGAGACCAACCTGACACTGAAGTACTGAGTGTGTTTGAGTAAAAAACAAGAAACACAGAACATTCAGTCATGTAGAAAATATCTAAGGGCCACTAACAGGAGATATATTACAATCAACATTAAGATTTGCTTAGCTCACATATGTTTAAGTTGGTGTGAGCAGTTTTTGTGAAATGTGTATGTTCTGCATGAACACAATCAAGCTCTGTGCTAGCACTACATCATGGCATATTGGAGAGGTGTGTGCTGTGCATGGTATAGTTATTAATTCAGTGTTGTTGCTCCTGAGCATACAAATTATCCCTACCAGGAGTTGCATTGCCACTTCCAAGTCCATGGTTTGAAGTGGGGGTGCTACTTTAACATGAGCAATGTCTGCATGATGAGCTCTCTTCACGACTACATCTGGGACTAGGACCTTATCTGGGTGTAGACACCTCAATCACTGACCAAACAGTGGAAGTTGTGTCACTACAGGAGGGGGATGTGGCATGACCATGTCAGCTCACACCAGAGGATGCTGTGGCTCTATAGACACATGGATGGTGACTCTCCCTAGGAGATGTTCCATCATAAACACTGCCCAATCCAGTGTGTCCTGCATCCTATCTAAGGAGTCACCTACACAGCTGAGGCAGTCATGAATGTCAGAATGCAGCACATTTAGGACTCATGCTATCTTCCAAGGCCCTGGTGGAATATGCTTATGCTTCCATGATGGCTCTGTACATACATCCTGTGGCACATAATGACACACCAACATCAGGAGGAGGCTAAACAGTAAACGTACTCTGAGCACCCTTTGCAACCCTGCTGTTTCGTTCCATACCCTGTTGATGGCTCTAGACAGACTCATATAGCTCTTTAACCAATGTAACCACACTACCCCAATCAACTATGTCACCCTTATCCTGTCCTATATCTGAGGACTCAGTGGAACGGGTATGTGTAGGCATACTGAATGTTTCTGAAATAAGGCCAGTGGATGTGTTAGCCACAATGTCAGAGTCAGACTGAGCCTTTATATCACCAACATCCTCATCAGAGCCTACCACTATTCTGACATCAGGCTTGTGCAAGTTCTGCACTACTACTGTCAGGAGCACCTGTGATAATAAGCAAGAAACACAAGAATGAGAGCAATAGTGACTAGAAATTATCCAAACTTGGTTTTACACTCTCATGTTAAACAATTTCAGATGCTAAAAGAATACAATGCTTACCATCTCCCCAGACTTACATCTAACTAATGTTTATTACTAACCAAAGATAGTTTGTGCTTACTATGTGCAGGTGGACTTTGAGATGATAATTCTGATGTCCCTAGAAAAAGGGGAAGGTAGTGGAAAGAGTATTAATAAGCATCACAATGTAAATGACACAATGACAAGATAATAATGCTTTGCTTTTCTTCCCCTTAAGAAATACCTCAGAATCAAGCAGACTGACCATTTCCCTCAACACAATCTCTGTTGGGCTCTTGTTTATTCTAAAGGCACATGTATCAATGTTTCCAGATATCTCAGAAATATACATAAAGATGTGTAAAATGGCAGTAAATGCTTTATATATAGCATACCAGGAAGTTGTTCTTGGGATATGCTTGACCTGTCATCCACATCAGTATCAACATCAAGGAGTCTGTGTGAACCCTCTGCTGAGCTGTCGGGATCTCTGACAGTGGATAGGGACTGTTCAGTTTCAGTGGGTGGTGGCTCAGTAAGAGGACCACCTCTGGAGACATCTGTTTATGTATTACCACAGCTGCCCTCTTGTGGGTTGCTGTAATCATATCAGTGGCACCCTGTCACACCTGATTGTAATTTGTGTCATGGCCACCTACTGTGTTTATGTCAATGACCACCTGCTGCCATATTCATTTTCTGGCAGAGATATCACCTACACCTCTGTCAAGCAGGAAGGAAGCATAGCAACATAAGGCTTCAATGATGCCCTTGTTTTTTTTTTTTTGCATCACTGAATAGTGTCTTGTGTGGGAAAGATGGTCTGAGTGCCATAATACTGTTTGATATGAAGCAGGAAAAAAGATAAAACACATTTATAGTGCACAGAGAAATTATTCTCCTAAAATAAAATCTGCGCACCCATTGTCAGCATAAAACAATTGAACACACAGGGTTCATTTCAGACTACACACAAGCTAAGGAAACCCCCTCAAAAATTAATTAAATAAATAACATTGTAACACATTAGCATTACATCCATTCTGTTAACATTTCTGTAATGAGGACAGCAGTTGTCTGACTGACTACTGGATGGCAGGATTATCAATAAGTAGGCATAAATTCAATGCTGAACTGCCCAGACAATTTCCTTAGGTCTTTCCACTGTTGTGGAGGACATCAGATGATGTATGAGAATACTAAAACCTCTGATAGCTACATGTGCAAAAAACCCTGAAGTTGATGATAAACAAAATACACCTGTCTGCATTAACTGGTGAAATTCAAAGACCAAATGTTAAACAATAATGTGACGTAATGTTAAAAGTACAAAAGCACAGATACACGACTGAGGAATTACACTGGATAATAAATATGCAGGCTGATAAATTTCCAGGCTTGAATGGGAAGGTTTCTATCAAGCTTGTTTTAAAGGCATGTAGTCTCTTTAAATAGAGCTTTTAAATCAAGTACTTTTAATGAAGTGCAATTAATGATGTCATTGATTATTTCATTAGCTTTTGAAATTGTATATAATGTGTTGTTTCTTGTTCATTGTTTGGTCTGAAGAAGCACAATTGTATGTGTGAAAGCACTTATCTATCACTGATTAAATATTTCTACATGTACTGGTAGTCGTGTTTCTGTGCTTTTGTACTTTTAACATTGTATTCTGACTTCTTAAGCACAGTTTATTCCTTGGAGAGTATTGGTTTTGAAATACTGTGATGTAACCATACCATTCATTAACAAACTTTGAAAGCAGAGCAAGAACTGACATGCCTACACTATGCCAACAGTGAAATAAAAAAATTCACACAGATAAAAACAAATACTTCTATTGCATATTGGAACACATATTAAAAGTTAAAACAGTTTACGAAGAGGACAAACATACCTTAAGATAAAATCCAATTATTTGTGGAAAAAAATTCCTCCAGGTAAATACCAGTAATGGTCTGTCTTTATCAAATCAGTCTCCCCTCCTTCCACTTCCATAACAATACCATTTCCTTTATATAGTGTAGATTCAGCCCTCTGAGTACTGTGAAGATACAAATGAGGTGTGAAATCATTAGCATTCCTAAACACCAAAATTCTTATTTGGTTAAGGAGAGGTAAACATCTTGTAAGTAGCTACATGATTGCATGTACATGCCCAAAGACTGCATGGAGAAGCAATGATAATTGTTAGCTGTTAATAACTTGCAAGTGTCAGTGATTACTCTGATAACAACAACAAAGATTACTGAAGAGACTCTTATCCCTGATGTGTGTGTATTATGCAGAATAGACTTAAGAAAATATATGGAATCACCTTGAGAGCTATGAGAACAACCTTAACAACACTGATATTCTTTTAGTTATAGCACAATCTCCATCCTCTGCTTAAAGATTGCCCCGGAATGCTAATCAGCTATAATGCACATTGAGACAATGATGCAAATAAATTCCCATGACATTTCATTTCTGTTAGTTAAGCTTAGAGAAGGGGAAGATGATCAGAAAACAAAGAGAAAATGTAGCTTATAGTATTGGAAATCTTACATTAATATGATGGTGGCTGTTATTAACCTAAATATGGTGTAAAGATTACATCCATCTAGACATGTTCAAGCAAATGAAAATTGAGTATTTTCTGATCTTTCTTCTGGTGGATCTATAATTGTGGGGTCTGCTAAGCCAGAACTGTATGGTCCGCTCATCTTCTGATTCCTACTCTAAGAGTGTGCTGGTTTCAAAGAGGGGTAAGAAACACAACTGAGCATGTGTTGTTATTGCACTGAATTGAGGGTCGAAATATAGATAGCATATGTTTTGATATAGTTAATGCATATTTACTTTGCATATGATAATGTTGTAAAGCACACAGAGTAAGGGAACCTCCCAATCCTGCATTTTCAGTAGTATTCCCTCATGCTTGCCACTACTGGCAATTTGTTCCATTAATTGGGCTCATCCTTTGCATGCATTATGCCAAAGTGCACCTTGGACTGCCAGTGCTTCATGGCAGTGAACGAGGGTCCACTGCCCAAAGTACAAACTCAGATATTTAATTTAGAATGCCATCATTACTGTATTTTAGAGCGGCACATGTGGGCTTTGCTACAACACTCTCAACAGCAGTATGAGGAACAAGTCTACGTCTCATGTAAGTATCACTGTAGCACACAGTGCAAATTAAATGAGTTTAAAGAAACAGGACCAATAATGCAGGATTTGAATCCAGCTTGCAAATATTTTTATTTTTAACTGGATATAGAAAAACTATATAAGAATAATATGTTACACATGAAATGCACATGCTAAACTATGCAATAAATATTTCATATCTTACCTGTAGTTTATTTGAGTTAAGGTTGCAAAGGTGTCGCTTGCCTCATCACCTTCTGTCCACATTAATATTAATAAGGAATGTTGTATCATATGACATGTAGTATAGTATTACAACACTAAAGGATTAAGATGAGTACTGTGGACAGATATATCACGTGTAAATTCTCACAATCATACCTTATTACAGTAGGAAGTACTTCATGACTTGCTTTGTGTGCTGACTAATTGTATGTAGTCTGCCAAGCATGATCTCCTGTCATTGTCTGTATGCCCCCTTTCCGAGCCATTGACACTACATGACATACTGATGATGTGTAGGCTACATACTGCTTGTAATGTTTGCAGGAGATGGAAAATGCAGCATGTGTCTATTTAATGGTATAAATGTTGATGAACAGAAATACAAGTCACGTTTGTCCTTGGGTTTTGAGGTTTTTAATATTTTTTTTCTTTTGGCTTTGCAATTTGTGCACTGCTTGACAGAGTACAAACAAGCCTCACAGCTGAAGTAAAAGGGGAAACATGTAATTCCCATAGTATTCATATATATATATATATATATATATATATATATATATATATATATATATATATTGACTCTGGAAAAATAATAGAGTTGCTCCGGGGTTCAACTCCATCCTGTGTGAAGGGAATGCCGAAATTACTCCAGATTTTTTACTTACTTTCACCACAACTTCATATGCTGTTTTTCTCTGCTTCTTCCATTCTGCATGAGCTCGCTGCTGAGTGGCACGCAGTCAAACTTATCTGATTAAGGAAATAAGTGAAAACTACTGTTTGTGATTATTGTGCAGCTTTCGGTAGCACAAACCAGCTTAGAGGCAACGTGTGGACATCAGCACTCAGGATAGTATTGAGTGAAAAACATCCACCTGCTGTGTAACTGTCTTTGTGGCACAATGTGCAAGTGCTGTGACTTTAGAAATGGAAACGTGATACAGAGTTCAAACCCAGATAGCACTTATTTTTAAAAAGGCTGTCAGAATGCAATTTCTAACAGCACTTTATGAAGGTAAAATTATGCGCAGATGGCTATCATAAGTAGAATGACTCCAAGATGCTTTGATAACTACAGTTTTCTAGGTTGCATATCTCATTAATGATTAACTTATGAAACCCAGTTGATTGTGTGTGTGTAATTGTATAAGCATGAGAATTATGATAATTAATTAAAAATGCACTTGCATATCTATGGCGGGCACAATAGTTTAGTTAAACTCATCTTGACTCCACACATAGACCAACTATGTGTTTATGACAGTATGTAGTATAAAGTATGCATGTATCATAACCCAGCCTGTATTACTAAACTCATGAAAGTCTATCCATATGAAATATATATTTCAAACAGTAATACTGCTTCTTACATGGGAATTCAGTTCCCAGGATTTCTTAAAGTCCCACACATAAGGCCTATCTGAAGTGTATCTCCTTTCATACTGAACACATTGTATCAGTAATCCCCATGGTTTAAAGGGAGCTCTGCAGTAACAATGAGAACTAATAACCTGGCTTGAAGTTTATGCATACTTTATTCCATAGGTTTGATTGTCACCTTATACAACTAACTTCTTACAGTGTTCAAGTCCCAAGAAATTATGTCCCAAGTTATCTTATTTAACCTTCCAAAGACTAAGGCTTACAAACCAAGACATTAAGCACATCAGTATTGACTAATGGAAAAAAAAGTGAATGAACTGAGCATCACACATAGCAATTCTCACTGCCATGTCTCACACCTTCAAGGCTGTTTGTTAAAATCCCTACTTCATTGTCTGGCAATGGATCTCTCTGCTTTCCATTGCACAAAAGCAGTCGGCATGGCTGTGCACTTTTGAGCGCTGACTGTTAAATGAAAAATTTGAATCTGGAGCCATTTCAAGCATAGAGTTTTTGCCTCACTTATGCAGATGTGGAGTGTGTGAGTAATGATAGTGCTAAATTTAGAGCACAGAGGTGGTGTTTTGAGGAGTCCAGAATTTTTGTGGCACCCCCTCATGAAGTGCTACAGCTGTAGAATGCTGCAGGAGAACTATACTGGGTCTCAGTATAGGACTAAGGATCGGAACAGCATAGGCAAGGCTGTATCCAGTACAACTGGAATTCCGCACCACTTGGAAGAATTGCTGTCACCACTATAGTGACTTGAAATGGTGCAAGAAGGACCTCTTTAGCTGATGGGAAAATGAGTTTAGAACTGCTAACACTCCTCAATAGTGCAAGTATACTGACCCATCAGCATTCAGATATATAGAATGCAGGAGACAGCCAAGACTGGCATTCATTAAGCTTTCATGTCTCTTTTCCTCTTTTCCTATATTGTATAGCTGATGAAGACATGCCAGTGGACAGGAAAGCACACCAATAAATGTTAAATCACCTCAGAGAGGAATGGTGTGTGTGTATATATATATATATATATATATATATATATATATATATATATATATATATATATATATGGGTCCCCTTGACTTCACCGACACGCTGAAACACACACGCTAAGAAGACAGAGTCAAGAAGACCGACGAGACAGATGATCGACAATGTGAAGTCTCGACAGCTGAAACACCGACATGGGCAACGTGTGAGTGCGAGTCGGTAAGTGTGCGATAGTGAGGGATTTAGCGTTAGGGAGCGGACAGGTAAGTGTGTGCTAGTGAGGGATTTAGCGTTAGGGAGCGGACAGGTAAGTGTGAGATAGTGAGGGATTTAGCGTTAGGGAGTGGACAGGTAAGTGTGTGCTAGTGAGGGATTTAGCATTAGGGAGCGGACAGGTAAGTGTGCGATAGTGAGGGATTTAGCGTTAGGGAGTGGACAGGTAAGTGTGAGATAGTGTGGGATTTAGGGTTAGGGTGCGGGAAAGGTGAGTGTGCGGTAGTGACGGACATTAGGTGTAGTGGCAGGTTAAGTGAGTTAGGGTTAGGGTGCGGGTAGGGTAAGTGTGCGATAGTGACGGAATGTAGGTTTAGTGGCGGGTTAAGTGAGTTAGGGTTAGGGCGGGTAGGGTAAGTGTGTAGTGTCGGACCTTAGGGTTAGGGTTTGGGTTAGGGTTAGTGCATGTATAGTTGTGTGTAATGTGTAGTTTATGTTTTGTGTGTCAGTGTTTTGGGTGTCAGTGTTATGGTGTTCGGTTTTGTGAGTTGTCGGTTTTGTGCGTTTTCGGTGATTTGGTGTCGTTGTTTTGAGTGTCAGGTTTGTGGCGTGTCGGTGTTGTGATAGGGATCTATATATATATATATATATATATATATATATATATATATATATATATATATATATATATATATATATATATATATATATATATATATATATATATAATATATATATGTATATATGCATCTGTTATTACTGTACACCTAATAACTATTGTAATTATATGCAGTAGGACAATAGTGAAATAAGTAATAGCACTTATGATAATATAGCATTGCATTTCATTAATGGCACAACAGAGTAATGTCTTCCCATCATACCTGCATGTGGCAAAGGTGCACAGACTGGATAATTATAAATGTGTATGTATTTAAATTAGTCATATGACATGTTCTGGAGCTGATTATTTATCTTTTTTGTCTCACCGCAACATTTCATTTTCATTTTTCTTTTATTTTTTATTTTTGAAATAAAAATGTTCTGTCGTACATTCCTGCTAACAAAAAAATGACATTCAGCACAGAGATGTAGATTGATCACTGTGGATCAGTCTAGCATCCCTTCACAGGTTGCAGCATCAACACCCAGCACTTCAGAGTCCCAACCTGTCAACACTGCCTCAACAACCCCTGGCCTACCAGCTCAGTCTGAATCAGGTAGCTCTGCTCCGGCTGCTGAAACACTGTTACCCTCCCTGGGAGTAGTAATAGTGGAGGTGGTGATTTTGTCACCAGGCAAGAACTGACAGGGCTGGTGGAGGGTATTATAGAAATGGGCCTTGGTGTCCAAATTGGCAGTGTAGAAAATGTACTTTGTCATATTTCCAAGACAATGCCACCTCAAGCACTGACACAGGAAATTGAGACTGGAGACACTGATGACAGTTCTGATGTTAAGGACTAGATTCTCACTGTTCTCATGCTTAATAAGGGTGCACCTCTGATGTCCCCTACCTATCCCCAGCTATGGTGTCCCCCAACCTTCTGTGTCCACCTCCATCCCTGCCTGTCTTGTATGTCCTATATGACTGTGTCTGCTTCCTCACCTGCTCTACCAACTGACCCTCACATTCCTAAGCACCTTCCCCGATATTCCTCTCTGTTTGAAGCACCTGTCCCACAAACTCAGTAAGAAGCTGAGATCCCTCATAAAATCCTCCAAAGCTAGTTACGGAAACAAAATTGCCACTGACTCTAAAGACAAGCACAAAGCATTCTATAGCTATGTCAAGAATCTAAATGGGAACACTCAGATCTGCTCTGAGTTACAGCACAATGGCACTAAATATACAGAACCAACTGATATTGCCAACATCCTAGTAGATAGGTTCAGTGCTAACTTTACCCCCCCTCTC
>NC_056728.1:1044989825-1045042325 GCF_019279795.1 Protopterus annectens | reverse complement strand
GTGAAGCTGCAGAACACAGAATTCTTTCCTATGGAAAGTGTTCTGTAGGCCATTTCTGCAGCTTCGTTAATTCCTCAACTGTGGAGCAAAGGTTACGGACCGGGTTAAGGTAAGTGTGCAAATGAAGGTGAGTGTGCGATAGGGACCTTGGGGTTAGGGAGCAGATAAGGTGAGTGTGCGATAGGGGCCTTAGGGTTAGGGAGCAGGTAAGGTGAGTGTGCGATAGGGACTTTAGGGTTAGGGAGTGGGTAAGGTGAGTGTGTGATAGTTAGGGACCTTAGGGTTAGCATTGGATTAAGGTAAGTGGATAGCTAGTGGTGTGTGTATGATTTAGTGTAGGGTTTTGTGAAGTGTATGTGTGTGGATTATTTATTTTGGTGTGCTTGTGCTGTGTGTGTGTTTGTCGGAACAGCAAATTTTTTCCCTGGGAAAAAAAAAATCGCTATTCTGACTGTTTGGTTTTCTGTTGTTTCGCACTAATGGGTTTGATATTATAACATTCGAAGTTGTAAGACTTCGATGTTATAATATAGACCCTTTCACCATTTTCATATCAATCTCTTTTTTACATGTTTAATCTGGTCAAAAAATAGAATCACACACAACACACCCATGGCCAGAAATGGCCTATAAGAAAACCTTCAATTTCTCTTCTCTCTGTTTCCATGGAATTTAGTATCATGTACCAATACTGAGTGACAATGAATGGATGTTCATGTACTATAGCAAAACCTAGTCAGTTGCTGCCATCACCACAACATTCCAGTTATCCTTGCATAAAGGTGGTTAAACATACTGTTCTATCAGAATACAGAGTAAAGGCCAAATATAGGCAATACTGTGCAACAGTTACTCTAACAGTTATTTGACTACTGGGTACAACAAAATGCAACTTCTGCTATGGAGTGTTGATATAAATCACTTATCTGAAATTTATTTTTTGCCCATAGGATCAAGGGTTTGATTCCAGATGCATGTCACATTATTTCTTACTGTGATGTTAAGCTTCTCTGATATGTTTCATGACATACATCTTAATTTTTATCCAGTTATGACCTTTAATGAACAGATTCTGTATACTGTTGCAAACACATCCATGACCATAAGGAAGTCTTAGTAATCCACCCTTATTCTACTCATGTCTTCATCAGATGTTGCCTGACCTACAGTTACTTGATCCCAGAGCCATCAGTTACTGATACAGAGCATGACAGATGAATAATGAGGACACATCATAAAGATGTGTATTAATGACCCATAACACAACCCTTTGATGTGATGTGCGTCTGTCCATGGATGTTAATGTCACCTTATAGCATTTTCAAACTGTCATTTCTTTGCTGAGGGCAAATGCCTACATCTCCCACTGGCTCAGTAGGTTATCACTGTCCCTTCAGTCTGTGATTTTGATATATGTGAGTTAGAATTTCATTTGTGATGTGCTGAGATAATGATCACATCTATAAACTTAATTTTACATCTTTCCAAGGATTCAAATCCAGCATTAGGTGTGCCTCTTTTAATAAGTCCTTTTCATGTGTATGCGTTACTTATGTATCTGTCTAACCACCTTCTGTTTTATCAGTTATAGTTCTCAGCATTTTGCATGAGGTCTGTCAACAAATAAGTGTATTATGTGATGATAAATAGCAATTTAAGTGTTATTGCAAAATATGGTGAGTTTTTGTCTTATACCACATTGCTGCTGTTTATATTATATCATTTGGTTCCTGTCCTCACTGGGAGGAAACATGACATCCACACTTCACAAGACATCCTGCCCTATGCACATAGTTAGGATATGTGGTGAGATATGATATTTATTATTTAAAAATACATACCATCCTTGTCATGAATTACCAACTGTACACCCAATTAACCTGAGATTTGCCGTGAAGCATGGCTGATATATAATCATCATAAAAGTTGTTTGCAGTAGACATTACTGACACAGTTTGGACAATCAACATATTTAGGACAGTCATTCCTATATAATCCTATAGTCATGATCAAAATTACATTTAACAATCACATCATGACACATTAAACTTTAAAAAAAACAGATATTGTCTACATTTAATCACAGACTATTTACTCTGTGCTCCTTATTGCACAAAGGTCGGAAGGGAGCACCACTGAACACTACTACTTCTCAATCCAAGTTCAACAACTCAGATTTGAATCATGCGTGCACTAATACTTTGCCAACATCCACACAAATGAGTTTCTCAGCACTGAAATTTAAGAAGAGATTTTGAACAAAGATAAGTATTGTTACTGGATGTTATTAGTTCATTACAAGGAAATTGCTTGCTGTACTCAAGTGAACTGCAGATAACTTTGTGGTTGACTGAAAACTTTATTCTTTACAGCTATACCTGCACTGCAGCACTGACAGTTACAAATGATATTCACCCACATAGAGCCATGGCACACATATGTCATCATTACTTATCCTTAATGATATACACCCATGTAGAGCCTTGGCACACATATGTCATCATTACTTAGTCCTAATGATATACAACCACATAGAGCCTAGGTGCACATACTTCATCACTACTTAGCCATAGTGATATACAACCACATAAAGCCTTGGCACACATACTTCATCATTACTTAGCCCTAATGATGTACATCCACATAGAGCCTTGGCACACATACATCATCATTACATAGCCGTAATGATATGCAGCCACATAGAGCCTTAGCACGCATACTTCATCATTGCTTAGGACTAATGATATACAACCACATAGAGCCTTGGCACACATACTTCATCATTACTTAGTCCTAGTGATATACACCACATAGAGCCTTGGCACACATACTTCATCATTACTTAGTCCTAGTGATATACACCCACACAGAGCTTTGGCACACATACATCATCATTACGTAGATCTAATGATATACACCCACATAGAGCCTTGGCTCGCATACTCCATCATTACTTACCCCTAATGATATATAACCACATAGAGCCTTGGCACACACATGTCATCATTACTTAGCTCTAATGGTATGCAACCATATAGAGCCTTGGCATGCATACTTCATCATGACTTAGCCCTGATGATATACAATCACATAGAGCTGTGGCACACATACTTCATCATTACTTAGCCCTAATGATATACAACCACATAGAGCCTTGGCACACATATATCATCATTACTTAGCCCTAATGATATACAACCACATAGAGCCTTGGCACACATACATCATTGCTTAGTCCTAATGATATACAACCATGTAGAACTTTGGTGCAGATACTTCATTATTACTTAGCCCTAATGACATACAACCACACAGAGCCTTGGTACACATACTTCATTATTACTTAGCCCTAATGATACACAACCACATAAAGCCTTGGCTCGCATGCCTCATCATTAATTAGCCCTACTGTATTGGAACATTAAGGATTGTTCTGTATTGACAGCACAGATTGCCCATGCATGAGCAGATACCACTGCTAATATCAGTAGCATTCATTAAGATTTACACACCATCATCCTAACCTGATGATCCATGAATGCTTCATTGTTCATCCTGTGTTCACATGTGTTCATGTCTTAGCTACACAACATCACATAAAATAGGTACATGTCAGTCTCAGTTTTGCAATATACATTAATGACAGCATAGCTGACCTGAGTCAACAGTATGTATTTATTATTGATCAGAAGGTTGCAGTTACTCCTTCATATCAACTACCATGGCTTTGTACAAAAACCTTAACAGCACAATGTCTTCTCTGACACAGAATGAGAAACTGATTCTATGTATACTCCACTGTCACACTGTAGGAATCAGCCTCTTAGGTGATGTTTACATTAAGTATTGTGTCTTCTAGATTATGTAACCAGGATAGTTAGGGGATTCTAATCTCACAGTATTCAACTTGTGCATCTGTGTATGTGGGTTGTGTATAGTCACATAAATATGACTTTAGGTACTGCTGGCTTCAATAAACTAGAAGTCTGGAGAAACTTTTACACTGCAGGGTGAGTCCACATCTATGTCAGACCCTTTTCCCAATGTTATCTTCTCCATAACACAATACTGATATCATCCTCTATAAAATGCACTCTTTCAGTGTTGAAGTCAGACTTCTGTGGTGGTGCTTCCATTAAGTACTGTGTCCTCTAGATTGTATAACTAGATAAGTTGGGGGTTTTAATTTCATAATGGTCAGCTTGTGTGCGATGGTGAGAGCAAAGCATGTATGAAGGATTAATTCAACAGTTATGCTCATTTGACTCCCCCTCATAAGAAGCATTTACATTTCAGATCAATCCCACATCCCCTTTTTCCACTGTCCACAAGCTCATATGGTCTGGAGCACAGTCATGAAGTCATCCTTTTAAAAATGCACCCTCATACCACTAAAGTCAGACCTCACCTGTGGTGAATGCATATAATACACTTGCATGTAGATTGTGTCAGTAGATGGATAGGGAGATTAAAAACAGCAGTGAGACTCTCCTGACTCTGTGTGAGTGTAAATAGATGCAGGAGTGGATTATAACTTTTAGTACTGACAACATTTAGAATCCCACATTGCTGTAGAAATCATTCTTGCACATGCATCTCCTTTGTAAGACATAGCTGATGTCATCCCTTCAACAATGCAGTGTGGCTCATATGTAGACAGACTTCTTCTCTGGCGCATGCCTATAATACACTTACATGTAGACTGTGTTAGTAGGTAGGGAGTGCAAATACAGGACTGACTTGTCATATGTGAGTGGATTTTTCTTCCTCTTATGGTTCAGAACAGGCTGCAAATATATATATGATGTTTATCTATACAGTGTGCTTGTGTTGTGCAACCGCTTTTTAGTAGAAACATAGAAGTAATACACAATGCTGATGTCATCCATTGAAATGTACAGTATCACAGCTGTACAATAAATCTCAAGTGGTGCCTGTGTTTCACCAAACCTTCAGTAGTTTGTGATGTTATGTGTATACTTCAAATCTTTACATTGCTGCTTACACGCAATATACATTTTGTTAACACTGTTATCACCCACATAGGTTATGTTCATGTATAGATGCTGTGTCCTCTTTCAAGAGTTTATTCAAAATTTAATTCTGAAATGCTGTTTTGAAGACCCTGATGTTGTCATTTGAATAAATTAGCCTTACATACCAGTTGTAGCAAGATTTCTCCTCAGGAGTGAGGACATGAGACCAGGTAATATGCATTGTTGCCTAAGTAAGGCATATCTTCCCATAAAGAATTATATCCACATTTTAAATATTTGTTGTTCGACCATGACAGTGGCAACAGCAAGTGGCTACAGGTGTGTTTGGGTAAACTTAGCATCAGGCAATGTTGTCTGACATACAGAAAGATTCTTTCTAAGTAATCACACGGGCACATATTCCTTAATTCATAAACATGATGTAATGCTTTCACATAACAACACGTGACAACTGGCGATGCACTTATACCAGGGCACATTCATTGATCCCACTATGGTGCTGATTTTCTCAATGCTTAGTCAAGTGTATTGAGTGTCTATAAGCATTTTTGTCCATAACTGTTCATCAGGAATTACATCCCCCCCAAATGCTGTGTACGTATAGAGTGGCAGAGCCCTCCTCCATCCATTTTAACAGATAAGAATTATGGGCAAATAAAGGACCTCTGATTTAATGACTTCACATAGGTGTAGTTCAACAACAGTTCCACTGTGGTGCATGTGATTAATAGCCATATTGTTAATTTGAGGAGTTGTACAGCTTGATGTTCAATTCTAGCATAGGGAATCATTTTGTGTTGATGTACTGACATCACACAACAACCATTACATCACATCAGTCTTATCCCTTGACATGTTATATTAACATATGTAAATGTAGCTTTACATTTCATGGCAGTAGACATTTGCTCTGCCAATATAATGGTGACAGTGCTACTGTGGCATATGTATTGAGTACTGCGGTGTACATGAGTGTGCTCCAGTTCTTGGGTGATATGTGTAAAAAAATAAAGAGAAACCTTCCTTCACCAAGAACAGTTGATATAAGATTGGTCACAAGTGTGTACACATGAGCATAGTCAATTAATTGCCATCAATCTGAAATGCTGAAATGACATTCATTATCAGGGATCCTTTCTTAATTCACCAATTAATTTCAGTTGTTAGTTGCAATATCCATTGCTCCTCCTGTGGTAGATGCCAATACACAGCTGTATGGAATACATTGCGTCATAATGTGGTGTTTGCATCTGTTCTCATCTGTGTGCATGATAATCATGTGAGGCAAGAGTGCCTCAGAAAAGGGTATTACATATGTCACACTCTGGTCCCACATTTGTAACTCCACGCATGCCTACCTATGGGATGCATTCCCATTAGAATATTAAAGTGTATAATTCCCTTCAAGGGTGATCCTCCTCATACATGTGTTATGCCTATTTCTGTGACGTATACAGTTAACACATATCTCAGTGGTAACACTGGTGCCATGGGTTAGATTCTTGTAAAAGGAGATTGTGGCTTTTGAGCCATTCATATTTTCCAATATTTTATATTGACAAAATGTACACTGTGCAAATATCCCCTAATGTATGTACTGTCTTTACTAACTTTCATCTCATCTCAATATGTTAATGGTGTTTATATGCCATGTAATCTCCTCTGATAAAATGTTACTTTGTGCAACTGTGACATCCTATAATATCAAATCTACTTTTGTTTACCTATATTTCTTCAAGAAGTGTGACCACCATTAATTATTATGACAAACATACTGCAAAATTGCCTTTGTGACAGAAGCACCTTTCAATCAATTATCTTAGCACAATTTGAGCACTTACCCTCCCTGCTTATGTATTTCTGTATTTCTGTTCACATTGTATTCAGTACACTTTCCCTGCTTGGTAACCCATGTACTGTAGTTGCCCTTGCTGTTTCACATTCCCTCATACTTATTACTGCATTCATATGTTTCATTTATGTGCAGAGTACACTTAGTACACTTTCCCTGTCTGGTACATCTTGCATTATTTGCCCTGCGTAGTTTTTTGTGCTGTCCGTTTGAGCACCCTTAACAGGTTTACCCGTGGGCAAGCCGGTTTGTTTACTGTGTATGCACATGCTGCTCAACATGTTTTCATGGCTACCAACACTGGTGCTGGCCACAAGAACATGCCTATATTTGTGTAAGCATGATGCAAGGCATGCATATACAATTAGCATTGCTGCTCATCTAGGTAAGCCGTAAACATTGTGTATGCTTCACGCGAAAGCTATACAATTCTTCAAGAATCCTGGGATATGTGTGTGTCTGTGTGTGTGTGTGTGTGTGTGTGTGTGTGTGTGTGTGTGTGTGTGTGTGTGTCTGAGTGTGTGTGTGTGTGTGTGTGTGTGTGTGTGTGTGTGTGTGTGTGTGTGTGTGTGTGTGTGTGTGTGTGTGTGTGTGTAAACACACACGCGCATAAGCTATACCAGTGCTAGTTTTGCACTTATTTAGGCAAATAAAAATACATTGTGAAACACTGGTTCTGCCACAAAAGATAAGGGACTACTGTTTTGCTGTCATCAGACAGCAGCAGAGGTAAGGCAGTTTTATTTACTTCATTGAGAAGTAATGCATACGTGTCACTGTCCCTGATTTCACAGATAGTTCATAATTTGCTTCATAATTTTGCTCTATTCCTTGTAAAAAGTTGTATTCATTGATAAATCTTTCAGGATTACAGTCAATAAATCCAGAGATCAGAGTTTCATACTTCTATTGTCTAAAAAATACAAGTTGATGCAAAATGAGTTATTCTATTAACTTTGTAAGTGAAACAGAATAATACTTAAAATGTGTTCCTGATTATGAGCCTTTGAGCAAAGACATTGAGAATTATAGTATCTGGTATTCTGCTAGTATTTATAAAACTCTCTGAAAGAGAAAACAATCCCTGAAGATTGGAAGCATCAACTCTTCTTAAACTCCAAGGTATGCACTGAGGTCAGTCATTCTGGGGTGCTAATCAGCTTTATTCTATTAGGGTCATATCATAGCCCTGTTAAGATAAAAAGCAAAATGAGTAAATAAATACATTTTTTCTCCTCATTTTCCCCAGCCAGTAACAACCTTTGTGGGATGCCCCCACAGTCATGGATGATTAAGGGACAGCCACTGCTAATGCAGATACCTAAACAGGCTATGTTGTTCATTTTAGTGGAGAGAATATCTACCAGCGGGACTTAACTAAGCCAGGGGCACTATGTCAGTAGTACAATAGTTAATGGAATTGGAAAAACACTGTTACTATAACCAAAGATATATTTGGAATTTAAAAGAGATATAAATAAGAGTTATTATCAACCACCTGGTTTATTAACTACACAAGATTGCTGTACTAGCTTTTTTCGGTTTGACCGGCAAGTTACAAAATAATCCAGAGAAGACAACTTTCTGTGGTTGGGGCCTCCTAGCACCAGGGAGCCCCCAGCAACCATAGGGTTCACTGAAGTCTAAAGCAGGTTATGTGAGGGAACCCATCTCAAAACTCAGTAATAAAAGTCAGAGAATCTAATCCTGGATGGAGTGGCAGTCAATACCAGGGTATGCACATTCTCATTCATGTGAAGTATGCGTGTCTACAAGCAGTCTGGAGGATCACTGTTTCACCTATTCCATCTCTTTGAGATGGGAGAAGAACTTGGATTACCTGATAGTCACCAACAAGAATGGATGAAGGACATGTTTGCTGTCCATAATAGTGCCTATGATTGCCTTAAAATTAAACAAATATCTGCATTGTTTAACTTGGAGTGGTAACTTTGTCCATAATGCAGGAAGATGATGTATCACAAATGTTTTCCTCTTTTTCCCTTTGTTTGTATTTCATTTTTGTATTTCATTTTTGTAACAAGTAACTTGACCTGGAAACAGCCATGCATGCCATGTTTTCCACGAGCAGCATATTGTATAGAACCAGCTCTGATAGCTCCTTGAAAACAAGATACTAATCACAAATGTTCATATGATACTGACAAGAGTGAGAACTGACCTAATATATATGTTCAGTCTATGCTGTGTAGCTTCTATATCTTCTATGTAAAAAAAATCTGAAAAGTAATTGTGCAATGTGTTCAATTATGTATTCAGTGGATACAAATGCATTGTTTACTTCTCAGGATTATTGTGATATTCATTTTAGCATTACACAGCCAGTCGTAAATACCTTCTGAACCACTGCAGGTAAATAATGATCATACTTAAAGTTTTTGTCTGTATGTATGCCTTGTTTCCTTTGGGGATTGTCTGTTTTTAATACAGAATCATCATTTTTATTATAAAAGATCTCAGCATGCTTCACAAAGTATAAAATGCAGCATTTTCTATTGCTGAACACAGAATTGTAATTGGATAGCATCTGCCCCCCCCCCCCCACAAACTTCTTCTGCATCTACAGTGAAGTCAATCATTTTTTTAAGTTTGTCAACTTTGAGGGGTCATCCATTTTTAACCTCTTAGTGCAAGAAATCTGGACAAAGCTGACAAAATGGGGGACAGAGCCCCAAAATTACAGACATATTTTAAATATTGCTCTTACAACCTTAGAAAGTTGCTAGAGTAACAAGGCTTGTTTTAACATACATTTTTCTGAAGGGTTTGAAGTCTGAAACTCAAATCTATGCCATTATTTGGTGACTTCAATCCCAATCCCAGTGATCTGCCAGAAAACCACACATTTCATGAGGAACAGACCAAAAATATGAGCCAAAAATCTGGACAGTTGAGAGGTATGCAAAGACTATAAGGCTGACCACTGAGCCCTGATTATGTGCACTGTGTAGGTTATCCTGCTACACCAAATCTATGGGTATATTAAGCAACCACATTTTCACATAGCAATTAATTTTACCAGTTTTGGCTTACCCGGCTTACTTACATCAAGGATAATGCCATTGCCTGTATCTGAATATATCATTAAACAGTCTACCTGCTCCTCTGTGACAGCACTTCCTTGCTATATGAATGGGAGCATGTATGCAAAGCTGGGCCTTTCTTACAGAAACCCATATTACTCCAAGAGCAGATGGTCTCCCATATCTTTTTCTATCAGACATGACCATCCTTTTCATTAGTTTACAAAAATGCATGTTATACTGATGGTTAACAATTAAACTTATGAAAGGTAATTATCTGGTTCTGACGTAACACCCCATATTGTGAACTGGGCCAACTACCGCTTGTTTCTATATTTGGGTTACATACACATTTTGATAAATCTTTTAAAAAGTGATAGTGATGATTACATTAAATTTGACTTTTGTGTATGAAAGCTTCAAAAATAAGATGCCGATAAGAACATTTGCTCTTGATTTTGTTCAAAGCTCTTTCTAGAACACCTTTTGTAATAAGAGGTATATTAGCTCCAAGTTTTTGTTTTGATTCTAAAACTTTTGGTAAATCTTTCATAAATTGTTTGAGATTCATACATCATTAGTCAGTACCATGTGTGTGGCTGGGAAAATGTTGGTGAAGGTCCCCTCACCTACAACTGATTTGAAAGGGGGATGGACTAGCATAAAGTATTCTTCCTTATAACTATGTCAGAAGACTTTTGCTTTCTGATGGGTAAGGAAGTTGGTACCCAAGATTCAGGATTCAGGATTTTGAACAGGAGAGTCCTGATATATAAAACAGTGTGGCACATACAGAAACAGGAAGCCAACTGATAGCCTTTAGAGTCTCACAGTGATGCCCTCACCTGTGTGCCCTGTTCAATCACAGCCTCACCTCAGGCTTTGTCCCTACTGAATGGCACACTGCTACAGTCATCCCTCTCCACAAAGGAGGAGCGACTACAGACTCCGGGAATTATTGCCCAATTAGCCTGATGAGTCTGATATGCAAAGCTATGGAATGCATAATTGTGGACCTAATAAACAAGGATATAGGGAGTCTGGATCCTACACAATTTGGTTTTGTGAAGGGTAGATCATGCCTGCTCAGCTTGGTCGACTTCTTTGAGTCAGTCACCAGAGCTGTGGAAGAAGGCAAAGTGGTTCATACAGCCTACCTTGACCTGGCCAAGGCCTTTGATATCATTCCCCACTCAGGAATCACAGAAAAATTCACTAAGCTAGGCATCAACCCCTATATCACTTGGTGGGTTGCAAACTGGCTCACAGATAGAACCCACAGTGTGAAAAGTAACTGACTCCAAGTCAGACTGCCAACCAGTCACGAGTGGAGTCCCACAGGGTTCGGTCCTGGGTCCCCTCCTGTTTGGTATCTATTTCTCTGAAGTCCAGGCCAACAAGAAGGGACTCTGGCTGACAAGGTTTGCAGACAATTGCAAGGTGGGAGCTATTATTAACTCCCCAAGTGATGTTGACATCCTACAGAAAGGCTTCAGTGACACCAATGACTGGTGCCAGAACCATGGCCTTAAGCTCAATGCCAAAAATGTGTCATCACCTCCCTTAGGAAAAACCCAGTTCCTTTGAATTACAACATTGATGGTAGTCCACTGAACACAGAAGGCATTATAAGAGATCTGGGAGCACAGGTTGACAGCAACCTCTCTTTTGACCACCACATTGCCACTGTGGTCAGAAAGTCCTTGTATGTGGCACATCTCATTACTAAGGGTTTTGCATCCAGGAAGAAAGAGGTCATTGTCTCCCTCTACTCTTCCCTCATTAGGCCAATCATCGAGTACAATGCCCCATTTGGCATGTACCTCAGTAGATACCTGCAACAACTGGAGAGGCCACAAAAGTACCTCACAAAGAGGATCCTAGGTCTTAAACACTTGTCCTATATGGACAGACTCAAAAAACTCCAACTATTCTTTGTCTTATATTGCCTATTAGAGGCGATCTCTGCTTGACTTACAAAGCCATGTCTGACCCAGCTCTGTTAGAAATGCTACATCTAAAGAATGAGTTAATGCATTTCATTCTGAAACACTACCAGACCACAGCTGATTCTTTGAATAAAGACATAATGGTCATTAATACACGCATTTTTGAGTCTCCGGAATTTGTACAATACAAATTTGACTACAAGAGATGCTTTGACAGCATCAATAAACATATTGAAAAATTAAAAGTTACAAAAGTCAAAAGGTTAGAATGTGATATTGCAGTATATGCTAATAAAACCGCCCTATCCTTCACCCCCACCATCTCAAGGAAAGAATGGTATAGGCCACACTGCCTTCCTACAACCGAGGCAGCCAACAGTTGAGGAGAGTATAATCAGGTGAAACTTGGCCATGGAACAAACCCGGGACCATCTTAACCAACTAGACTACTTTAATGAAGGAGAAGCAAGCACCAATAAACAGGATTTTTACCAAGGAGGTTGAAATCGACCACAGATGGGGTGAGAAACCCGACAAGGGAAGAACCCACAAAGGAAAGGCAGTAATAAAAAAAAGAAGAGGTAAATCACCAACTCAACCCTCTTTTTACTGATTTCGGCTTGAACACACCTTCCAGACTTTGATGGATATGTTAATGAAAAGATGGGGAACATTGAGGCTGAAAATTTTAATCGGACAGGTAGTATAAACTCTGGTTCTTTGGATGGTAAGGTGAGGGAAAAAGAAGAATCGAGGGGTAGGTTTTGGGATTTTAGTCCTACACCCTTGGTAAGTCGCATGCATGTTAAAACTTTGATCAGGACAACAACGCTCATCCTATCTTTTTATTGCCTAGTTCTAATGAATTTTTTGGACACAATTGACATAGTGACTGTAAATGAAGACAAGGTTTTGTCACCTAGACCGAATTCACCTTTGTCTGACATGCTACTTAGTCCTAACCCATTTTTGCCTGTTAGTTTGATTGATTTGAATGTAAATGCTAACTGGTTTTGAAATAACTAATCAGGATACATTTCCCCCAAGTTAATTACCAACACTAGTGGGGATTTTAACATTTACAATTTTTCTGAATTTGATGTGGATTACAGGGTTGTGGAATTACTAGCTAAAGGATTATCCTTTGTAACAAGAAAACCAGTTAATATTGTGCAAACTATCATCGATTTTAAGTTGTTTCTTAGGAAACTTAATTTGCAGGATCTCTTTATCATAGAGCAAGGAATTACATCAGAATTTCATATACCTAGTACCTTTAACCCCCTAGGTAACTTACTAATTTCCACTTTTGAAAAAAAATGTGCGAAATTGACATCAGAAATTTACAGACAGGTAAATGAAATTATAAGAGAAATATAGGGAAAAAGGGCTGGGAGGCATTTACTGAGTTCAGACAACTTCAGTAAGAATCATGAAACCAGATAAGGGAGGGGGGTTTGGTCATAACGGGAAACAATTTATATGTGCAAAAAATGAACAAATTATTAGACACTGACACATATGTGTCAGATAGCCTAAATGAACTCAACATAGCATAAAAAAAGAATAAAGGACCACCTGAACGACCTTTTTATTGAACAATTAGTTGACACACCCCTCCTGAATTACCTTACTATGTTGGGCCTGAGGACACCAGTTCTATCTGGTGTCCCTAAAATTCATAAATCTCTGACTGATCCACCAATGAGGCCATTGGTTGTAGCCTGACAAAGCATCACCTACCCTATAGCGAAGGTAGCAGATAGTTTATTAAAGAAATATTTAAAAGATGAGGGTCCAACCTGTAAGGACCCCTGGTAATTTTTATCTAAACTAAATGAACTTTCTTATCAGGAGGATTATAATTTCCTGACGATAGACGTCAGGAACTTATATACATCAATTCCACAGATGGAGGGGATTGAATGGATTGATCGTTTCCTTAAGGAGAAGGGGGCTCCGATGGCTGAGACCAAGTTAGGGAGTATTTTGTTAGACATTGTTTTAACCAACAATTACTTCCTTTTCAATAGTCAATTTTACTTGCAAAAGATCAGAGTAGAAATGGGGTCCACGTGTGGGGCCAACTTTGCAAATACAGTCATGGCCCAATGGGAAAAGGAATATATTTTCAAGAAGGAAAACCTACGTGAAAGGATTTTCTTCTACACTCGCTGCATGGACAATATTTTTGTCATCCATAAAGGTAACTTGCACGAAGTGGTTGATTGTGTAAATTATTTGAATCAAACCATTGAATTCTTAGAGTTCACATATACCTTCCATGAAGATAAAATAGTATATCTAGACATCAAACTATTTTTTTTTATTTAACAGTTGTTAACTGGGAAAGTCCGACTTGGAACAAAGCCAATTTTCAGCAGAGGCCCAGGAAGAAATGCTCCAGATGCATGTCTTTATAATGTGGGAGGAAACCAGAGCACCCAGAGGAAACCCACATGAACGCCAGGAGGACATGCAGACTCCACTCAGAAGGCACCCCAGCCGAGAACTGAACCAGAGAACCTCTTGCTGTGAGGCAACAATGCTACCGCTGCACCACTGTGCCATTCAACTAGTGAAAGACAGGGCCCAAAAGAGACTGACTTCTAGGATATATAGGAAGGCTACCTTTTCGAACACTTATTTACATTATAGTAGTTTGCATCCTTTCCATCAAAAAACAATCCAAAGTCAAAATACCTGTAACTGCTAAAGGTGCACTGACAAAAGTCAAACAAGGAAAAAGAAAAAATATCAGTGTCACCACCATGGACAAACGTAGAATAAAACCAAGAATTCTTTAATATCCAATAACACGACAAAAACAACAAAAGGTCCCCTTGTTTCAAACGATAAGCATTTTTGGATTTTTCCTTCTTCAGATTGTATAATAGGGTGGGGAAACTCTTACTTTAAAAACATATAAACCACCAATCAAACATAATTTTCAAGACCAACTCCCTTATCATTGTCCAATGGGTAATTTCACCAATGAAAAACTGTAAAGGGAGATACTCCTTCTATTCAACCAATCACTGTCCTCCTGTTCTTTACTGTTATGAAGAAGTGGTGGTGATACTGATATTTTTTCTTTTTCCTTGTTTGATTTTCGTCAGTGCACCTTTAGCAGTTACAGGTATTTTTACTTTGGATTGTGTTTGATTTTTACCTCTGTAGCTGCACATGGTGAGTGGAGCACTTTCTTTGAATGAAAAAGGAAAGAGTATGCCTGATTTTACCAAGTTTAATGCTATGCCAGAGATCTCCAGAGACAATACAAATCCGTTACTATGTCTAAATTTAGACTCAGAAGGAATGGTAATGGATAACAATGTATCACTGAATGAAAACTTTGATAGAATATTGTATGAAGTGGAAACTGCTGCCTATCATCTGAAAAGACTACAGTGGCAATGGTTCCACATGGAGGCAAGCATACATTATAAAGTTATCCTGAGAGGCATGAGAAATAAATGCATGCTAAGGTACGGGAACAAGTTTCCGGTTATACTCGCGAAGTGGAAAGCATTACATTTTAAATATATGCACTTACTGATCGATTTTTTTTAAACCAGATGAACAGGAAGTAGCTGAACAGATTAAACTTAAACAGGCTGAACTTGAAAGAATGGATTTGTCCAAACCGTTCATTAACCGATTAGAGACTCTACAGTTTAATTTAAACATTTATGACAATAAATTGAAACAACAAAAAGCCCAAAAATTGGCTAGGGATATTTCTGACTTTAGGCAAGGGAGAATTTTTGAATGGCCTAAAGAAGAAAGATTGTACAACCCTAGCAGTCAGCAGCTAAATACTCCATTGTCAAATGTATTTGCATCTACAACAGGCAGCCTTTAACAATACCAGCATTATGGTCACTAGTGCAAACAAGGAAAGGACTACAGAACCAATGCCTATTACCTCCAGTGGTCATTCCATCAATCTAGTTAATGCCCCATATTGAGGTGGAAAGAGCCTCCACTTCTGGCATAGGAACCAAACCCAATACGGGTGCTGTTCATGCCCCTATTGTTCAAAGTTTACCGTTTTTTTTTTAAAACAGGCGTGGCAAAGGAATCCCAGATCTGGCAGTCAAGAAAGAAAAAGGAAGAAACCCATACAGTGAACCACTCTGATCTAGTAGTGAATTTATCTAAAGTCCAACTTAGTGATGACCAACTACAGTTATTAAACAAAGGGTTAACCTTCACTCTCTTCTGATCTCAGTGAGTTTGTTCTTGAAGTTAAGTATTTTGGCAGAAATGTATCTCTACATAACATTTTTGGAAATTAAGCTAAACAACCACAACATCTAAAGAAACCGAGTACTTTTGTCCCTGTGAATCATCCTACAGTGGATCTTTTTATCAGGCTTTGTAAGAATGAGTTAGAGAAAATTAGACAGAGGGAAGCAAAAATATGATGCTATCATAATATCTCTACAAAAGAAAAAGTAGCACTGATTGATTTGCAGCACAATCAAGAGATTGTGATTAAACCTTCAGATAAAGGTGGTGCCATGGTGGTACTTGACTCCAAGTAGTATTGTCACTCAATGGACTCAGTGTTACAGGACATCAAGACCTATGAGAAAATAAGCAAATCACAGTTGGATAGGAAAATTGCCGGAGTGAAACAGGACCTAGATGAATTGCTGATGCAAAGACGAATAAGTCAGGGCTTATATGAGTTCTTTGAGACACCTCACCCTATTATAGCTTCCATCAGTGGCTGCCAAAGATTCACAAGGATATTGTCAATCCTCCACTATGACCAGTTGTAGCAGGCCATGGTTGGATTACAGAGCCTTTATCAATTTATGTTGAAAGGGAATTAAAAACATTGTTAACAGCCATACCAATGATTCTTAAAGACACTGGCACCTTTTTAAACCAGTTAAGGTCTGTCATAGAACAACATCTGAGCTGTACCCACATTTCCCTTGTGACTATGGAGATTTGTAGTCTTTTTACTTCTATCCCCAATGACCGTGGTGTTGATTCTATAAGAAATCTGGGTAGAAGAGTGGCATACAATCTTGATTTGGATCTCATATGCACTCTACTTGACATTGTCCTAGATACCAACATTTTTTACTATGATAAGAATTACTATTGGCAGCAGTGGGGGGTTGCCATGGGCACACCATTTGCCAATAGTTATTCTAACCTTGTGCTATCTGAATGGAAAGGGAAATATGTTCTCAACACCTCGAACCCATGGTATAATAATGTAATCTACTATGGGCATTTTGTAGATGACCTCTTTCTCCTATGGAGAGGTAATGCAGCAATTAGAGAATTTTGTAACCTATTTGAATGGAACTACAACCTTTCTGAAGTTCACGGCCCAAAACTTTCCTGAAAGTATTGACTTTTTGGACGTAAAGGTGTCCTTAGATCAAGAAAGAAAGATTAATACTATTATACATAGGAAAGATACATGGAAAAATCACTACTTACACAAAAGTAGTTTGCATCCTAAGCATGTATCTAAGAATATTATGGTGAATGAAGCAACTAGGATCTCCAGGCTATGTACTCAAGAATCCGAGTATCACAGGGAGCTAGAACAACTTCAAGCTAACTTAGGACAAAGAGGATACATCTTTTAAAATACTACCATCAGTGTTGAGAAAAAAAATCAACTTTGGAAGGATAAAGGCTTCCCATTTCTCCATAGGAGAGCCAATGTTAATAATTGGATAACTGAAATCAATATTCCCAGAAAAGAGCAACTTAATTTAATTTTAACTTACACAAATAATAATAAACAAGTTTGTGAAATAAAAACGTTTTGGCCTGTCCTTACACAGGACAATAGGCTACGTGAAATTGTAGGTGATATTCCTAAGTTCACTTTTAGAAACAAAAAGAACTTAAAATGCATATTATGTATGAAAGATGGTTTCTCCCATGGAACTATTAGGAAGAAGAAAGGAACATTCCACTGTGGAAAGTGTTCTGCATGTAGCAATATATACACAGCTAACCTCTTTAAGCATCCTACCACTGGGAAAGAGTACTCGTTTTCTTGCTATGCTGACTGCTGCACACAGCACTTGGTTTATCTTGCAGTATGTCAGGTTTGTTTAGCTTATTATGTTGTAAAAACGGATCAAATGTTTAAAAACAAAATCCTAAGACATATTCATGCTATTCGGAACAAAGACAACAAAAATGCATTAGCATGTCATGTTGCACAGTTTTCAACACATCACTTTAAATTCCAAGCCATTGAAAATACTTATCAAGGTATGAGACAAGGAGATATCAGGAATAATATTGAGAGAAATTAAGCTAAATGGATTATTAATTTAAGGCGGATAGATCACCAGGACTAAATGCCATTGTACCATTAAAACCTACATTAAAGAACAGGAGAACAGTGACTGGTTGAAAAGAAGGAGTGTCTCCCTTTACAGTTTTTCATTGGTGAAATTACCCATTGGACAATGATAAGGGAGTTGGTCTTGAAAATTATGTTTGATTAGTGGTTTATATGTTTTTAAAGTAAGAGTTTCCCCTTCCTATTATACGATCTGAAGAAGGAAAAATCTGAAAGTGCTTATCGTTTGAAACAAGGGGACCTTTTGTTATTTTTATAATGTTACTGGATATTAAAGAATTCTTGGTTTTGTTCTGCGTTGGTCTGTAGTAGTAACACTGATATTTTTGTTCTTTTTCCATCAAAAAAAGTCAGTCATAAAGGGCCAACTTGTTCGGGCTGCCAAGATGGTGACAGTCAAGAGTGACTTCATTAGGGAATGTGAAAAAATAGGGAACATGTTTATTACAAGAGGTTACCCTAGTGAATTAATTTCAGAAATTACCACTGAGATCTTTTATAAAAGGTTCAACAGAATATACAGTCCACTGTTGGGGGAGAGGTGACCTTGAGTAACTAAGTGGATCCAAGCAACTTGGTTTGTAGAACTAAACAGGAATCTACAATGTCCCCTATTAGTTTTATTTTGACCTTCAGTTTGGAAAGTAAGGGCATTTATTTATTTATTTATTTACATTTGTTGACTGGGAGTGTCCAACTGGACGTAGGTCCATTTTCAGCGGAGGCCCGGGGAGAAAAGCTCCACAGTTAAAATAAAGAGATAGGAGCTACATTGGATTACACAGTGATTACCAATTTGATTAACATATCAATTAATTACAAACATATTTACAGATGAAGAACATAGTACATCAGTAGACAACTAGAATCTTTATCTGTGAAGGACATAATAGACATTAACAAATGTTACAATAAAAAGTTCCTGCTGTATAAGTACTAGGCTTATGAGCATCTGAACTTGCTATAATCAATGTAGTTAGTGGGATGGAAAGAAAGGTAGTGGTTGGATGGGGTGGGTGATATTAGAGTGGGAGTTGCAAGGGCATAGCCAGCATGTTTTTAGGTGCGCTTTTAGTAAAGTTTTGAAGTGGGTGCATGATGGTATGGAGGTAATTGTGGGTGGGAGGGAGTTCCATAATTTGGCTATGGCACAAAAGAATAGTGCTTCACCAGCAGAGTTATTGGCTTTAGTGATTTGCAAGTGATTTTTGTTGCTGGATCTTAGTGGTGTGGTGGAGCGATAGGGCTGGAGTAGATTCTGAAGGATGGGACATTTAGTGGATGGTTTACTAGTTTGTGGGTGAGTGAGAGTTGATACCATTGAAGGAGGTGAGGGAGTTCAAGCCAGCCCAGTTCAGCAAGTGAGAGACAGTGGTGACTACAGCAGGATGCCCCTGTGGCGAATTTGGCGATTTTGTTGTAGCAGGTCTCTAGCTTGTTTAGATTGCCTTGCCTTAGGTTGGTATATACTGGAGAGGCATAAAATAGGGTGAAGATAAGGTGGGAATTTGCTATTGAAATCTTTGCTGCTTTGGTGATAAGTTGATTATTTCTGTATAACGCTCCTAGTTTTTTGTGGACCTTTTTCATGGTCATGGATATGTGAATGTCAAATTTTAGTTTATTGTATATTTCCGCTCCTAGCAATTTGCTGTGTTCAGTTGGGTATATAGTGGTGTTGTCTTTTGCTGTGATGTTAAAGTGAGAGTTGTTTTGTGTATGTTTGGTGGGTTGGAAGATGAGTAGTTTAGTTTTGTTTGACATACAAGCAATCATAAAAAAGAACTGGTGCCTTTTCAGTAACAGCTTAGGCCTCTGAACTAAATTAAGGTCTACCCCTTTATTTACTTTTAGGAGAGGGAATAACTTGAAAGGTTTGCTCAAAAACCATCATATGAACTCAGTCAGACACCCTGGTATGGCAAAGTGTGAATCATGCAATTATTGGAAATTTAGGGACATTAGTTACACTTATTACATTAGAGACCAGTGCTACACCATGACATCTGGTAGGTTTAATTGTAATTCCACCTTTGTGGTCTATTTAGCTCAATGCCAACTATGTATGGCTTTTTATATTGGAAAGACCGACCAAAAACTGAGAGAGTGGGTATATGAGCACTTATATAATATCAAAAAGAAGAAAACTGAAAATGCATTAGCAAACCATATAAAGTTGAACCCCGCACATAGTTTTAAATGTAGAGTTATTGATCATATCATAAAAGATATAAGGGGTGGACCAAGGTCTTTACTTTTAGAGAAACTAGAATTAATGTGGCAGATCTGTTTGGATGTCTGCCACTATCCAGGCATTAATGAAACCTGCCCCATACAGTATCTTTTAAGACTCAAGAACCTAACTAGATAACATAGGATAAGTTTACAACTTATATTTCGACAGTTCTATGTAATTAAAGGCAGGGAGACCATCACAAGACCTGGAAGGGTGGCAGCTTAAGTCAGATCTGTCTGGGGTGTCATCATGGCATTCAGTTTTGCAGAAAACCACTACATACATTTTTAAATAGTCAAGATATCTATCAAACCAATATTTTAATTTATATTTAAGCAGGTATTATGCTTCAAATTCAAAATGTTGTGTTTGCACATGTGGCCTGTATTCTTATTCTTATTGCTACATTTATTGTATATGCATTATACATCTATGCTTGCTTACAAATTTATTTACAAATTCATAAATGTATTTATTTATTTATTTATGAGCTTCTTGATTTGTTACAATTATATAAAACCTTTACCCTAATGGTCAGAATACAAAGGGATGAACTGTTATATATTTTTTTATATATTTTTAAATGTGTTGAGTTTGGAGTAATTTTGTAGTTAGGTAGTTGTTATTTACTTAATTATTTATTTAATTTTTATAATTGTATTTAATGAATGCATCCACAATAGTGAGCTGGTTGATATAATGATTTTAAATGATTTCTGGTATCAATTAAATAATTAAGTAAAAAGGAGGAGGAGTGAACATTTAAGCAGAACCTAACTCTATCATAGTAATCTGAAGAAGTCTAGTTACTAAACAAGATGAAAAGTGCTTAATTTGATTTCCTGTCAGTGTGTTTTACCTTATTTTTATATTTGTATATTTGTACTTGTTTTCATTTTTAAATTAAAGTGCTGTCATGCCAACTGTTCCTGCTTTGTTTTGTTTTAGTTCACATCTAAAAAAATCCCAATCCCTCTGCACCACACACTCCAGAGACCTCAGCCTCATTACCGCAATCAGCAGCACATGCTAGAGGGACAGGTTCATAACCCAGAGACTGCCCATGCTATGAAATAGACTTCCCATACATGTCAAGCAGAGCACCTCACTGGCCCTCTTCAAGAGAAATCTTGATGAGTAGATGGGAAATAGAAAATTCACCCTGGAGATCACTCCAGTGGCTCTACTTGACAGAGGCACTAGGAACTAAGGTCGGGTGGCACGATGCCAAGGTAATCCTATGGGCTAGGCTTGTAAAGGCTCAAGGGCCATTAGCCTAGTACACACCTATGAACCTATGAACCTATAAGAGGACAAATTAACAACCCCTTGTTTCAAGAGTGTATCGTTTTTTTTTTTATGTTCTAGAATGAGTGAAAGAATAGCAGAGAGAAATTGTACTCTTGTTTATGAATAAGAATGTTGGGAGCAGTGGCAGTTGGTGTAATTGGAAATAAGAGCTGAGAGAGTCTGTAACATAGCTTTAGCTTTGACAATACTTTAACTGTAATTTTATCAGAGTATGTTGTGAAGATAAAGTATGTGAATAAAGCAAGTCTTGATAGACCTTAGGTTGATGCTACAGGAGGTTGTAAGAAAGATACCTTATGAAGAGTGCAGAAGAGTATGAAAATGTGTGTGTGGGATAGATAAGTAATTTATTTGAAGTGGACCAGTTGGAGAGATCCATAAAGTTCACCCATAGATTCATAGGTTCATAGGTTCATAGGTGTTTACTAGGCTAATGACCACAAGGGCCTTTTTAAGCCTAGCCATGCATCCCAAATCTCTGACAAGTTCTGCTACCCTTGATAAGTGTAAGCATGGGCCTGGGAGATGAACCATTTACAGGTTACCTGTGTCCATTAGAAACATAGGTGCTAAACCACTGATGAATTTCTAGTTTCCTATCCTGTTGTCCAAGTTACACTTGAATTGGGTTAGGTAGGAACTCTGCTTCACATGGATGGGGAACCTGCTCCATAGATGGGGTAGTCTCTGGGATGCATACCTACCTCTCCAGCAGGCCTTATTTATATCACAGGCAAGGTTTAACTCTTTAGAATGTGTAATTCTGGTGCTGTTTGTTTTGTGGATATGCAGGAGGTCCATCAGAGAGGGGTCTTTCAATGCCCTTTATGCCAGGCATAGATCTCCCCTCAAAAGCCTGTAGGAGACAGAATACAGAGATAGGGCCTTGAGGCAGTCTGCATAGGACATATTACTTACGTTCTGTATTATTTTAGTGAGAAACCTCTGTAGACGTTCCAGTTGTTGGATATGCCTGGTTAGGTACATACCAAAGGGGACATTGTACTTAGTGATCAGTCTGATGAATGCCCAATACAGTGGAACAATGACTTCCCTGGACTTAGATGCCATACCTTTGTTTATAAGTTGGGCAACAAAGAACGATTTCCTCACCACTGTAGACACGTGATGATCAAAGGCTACATTGCTATCTTTGTGTGTCTCTAAGTCCCTGACTACTGCGTCAACTCTAAGGGGTGTGTTGTCAATATGATAGTTACTAGGGATGGATGACTTCCCAAAAGATACTGTTATGCATTTCTTAGCATTTACTTTTAGTCCATGGCTCTGACACCAGTTGTTTGTCTGTGTCAGCCCCTTCTGGAGAACATTTGAGTCAGTGTGACAGTCAATGACAGCTCCTAATTTGCAATCATCTGCAAATTTAGTCAGCCAGAGAGTGGGGTATTGGGTCAAATGCCAAGGCCAGGTCAAGGTAGGCAGTGCAAACGACTTTGCCCTCATCCATTGCTTTGGTGACTTTCTTGAAGAAGTCCACCAGGTTTAGTAGGCATGATCTGCCCTTGATGAAACTAAACTGGATTGGGTTCTGTGTCTGGAGGTTTACTATATCTCTACTGATCATCTCCATGATAATTCTTTCCATAGCTTTACATGTAAGACTAGTGAGACTTATGGGTCTGTAGTTTCAAGGGTCTGTGGATATCCCACCTTTGTGCAGAGGGATGATTGTTGCCTTTCTCCATTCATGAGGCATGAAGCCTGTTTGGAGGCTACAGTTAAATAGCAATTTCAGAGGCCTAGATAGGTCATGTTTCATGCTATTAAGAAGGCATCCTGGGATATTGTCTGGGCCCATTGATGCAGTGTTCTTGGTCTTAGACCAGTGTTCTCGGTCTTAGAGAGAGCATTAAGGACCTGTTCCCTAGTGATAGGGGGAATTATATTTGATGATATTTCCATGAGGGAAGGTTGAGGAGGAGAGAAGGGTAAAGTTGGAGCTGAATTTATCAATCAGGAGGTTTGCTATATCTTCTGGCTCAGTATAAGTGATTCCATTTGCAATCAGCTCTGCACACAATTGTGTATTGCCTTTGAGATTGTGGACATAGCTAAAGAATGCTGTGTGGTTGTCCTTGACCTGGGAGGCCAAACTTACCTCAAATTTGGCTTTCGTAGCTTTATTTGTCCTTTGAGTTGTTTGTTTAGTTTGATGAGAGTGCTTTTATCCTGCTGGGTGCTACACCTCTTAATTTTTGCCATGATTTTCTTCCGCCTGTTATACAGCTGATTGTTTTTGTGATTCTACCAGGGTGGCTTTTTTTTTTTAGTTAGTTCTATACTTCTACCTGTTGGGTACAACTGCTTCTATGCTGCTGTCAACATGCTTGTAAAGGGATTCTGTGAACAGTTCTGCATAGACAGAAGTATTCCCAGGATTTATGGGGCTTGAAATTTTGCCAGGTTTTCACTTAATTAACACAGGAAAAGTTCAAACAAGTAAAACAAAAGCTGTTAACCAGTAGCTGAACATGACATCATATCCCATCAAATTCTTTATACAGGATAAAAACTGGAGCAACATTGTGTTTAACATTAGTCGCATGAAATGCTAAGGCACAAAAAAATGCATGAGTCAAAACACATACCCACCCCAGAAAACCCTGTTGCATAAAGCATAAATAAAACATTTTATATAAGAAAATTTAAAATAAAATAAATTTAAAAACATAAGAGTCTATAAAAAATGTGTGTGTGTTAAAATACCCAAAATGACAACAGTGCCACTTCAATCCAATTGCTCACAAGAGGTGGCAAGATGGTCATTACAAGCAAGGTCTCCGAAATGTAATTATACATTATCTACAGTTACAGATTTGGCAAAAGCTCATCCTATAAAGTCAAATTTAAAAAATACAACAGAACAGAGCCCTAAGGTGAAAAATGATCAAATGTTTTACTCTGGTTTGAGAAACAAGGTCTAAGGTAGCTTCTGTATTTTAATATAGCAGATATATTACATGCTTCATTTAACCCTGGGGGGGCAAAGGCATTCAAGAGAAGTTGCCATTCCAATTCTTTTATTTCCAAAAGTAAAGGTTGGGGACCCCCTCTTATTCCCAAGGTTACTGTGTCAATCCCCATGAAGCAAAAACTATGTCCAGCATTCTCAATGATGTGCTTTGAGAGAGCATTGTCAGACCTTTGTTTTTTTATGGCATAACTATGTTGGTAAATTCTGTGGTCAGTTTTACCAACATAGAATCACCACTGACCTAGTGTCGCATGAAATCCTGTGTTTAATGAAATACTTAACATTTCTAATAGTGAAGGTGTTCCCTGCTTTGATTAAATTACACAAGTTACACATGCCACAAATGAAACTGCCCATTTGTCTAGAACCTGTGCTTTGTGTGTCCCAGGTCTGCAGAAGATCTTTAAGATTTTTACCTCTTTTGAAAACAAATAGGGGGTAAGACCCTAAAGTTTCAAGCAGCTGTGTGTGATTTAAAATAAACTGCCAATTTTTTCTAATAATGGAACACATCGTGTTAGCTTGATTACTGTATGTGAAGATGAACCTAGATGCATAATCTCCAAGGTTTTGTGTAGGTTCATCAAATTTATTCAGGCCTAACATATTGATGAAGTGGCTATCAATCAAAAAAACATTTTCTTTAGGGTGGAACATTCCTCTTCTACAATAGATCTATTTTGTTTCCATGGGTGACTACTGGCAAAGTGCAAGAAAGCATTACAATAGGTGTGTTTCCTATAAATGCTGGAAACAATGCCAGTATTGGAAAGGTCTTTGGTAAGTTTGACATCCAAGTAATCTATTTCTCTGGTAGAGAATTTATGAGTGAATTTCAAGAAAGCACATGATTCATTCATGAGAATGAACACATCATCTAAGAATCAAATTTGTTGACATTCCCAAATAGAAGATTCAGGACAGGATAATGTCCAAAAGTAAAGTGACTACCAGAAAGGACCAGGAGTCTTTACAAATTTGTGGTAGTAACTTGAGATATTTTCCCAAAATGTGATCTACCACTTTAGAGCAAGGGTGGGTAATGGAACTTCTCCAAATTTTTGTGAATTTTGGGGATCCCAAACATAACAGGGGTCTTGGGGAAAGAAGTGTTGATAAAATTATAGGTGTCAATGTTGATCCTTCCCTCAATAAACAAGTCCCTGAGGTATCCTTTGATTTTATTGTATTGCCCTGTTGTTTCATTTAAAGAGGAGAGTTCATAGGCCGGGGAATCCAAAACTTTAAACATTCTAGTATGGTAGTCTTCTTTATCAAGAATAACCAAGCCCCCACCCTTGTCTGGTTTCACCACCCTAATGGGTAAGTTCCGTAAATTTTTCAAACTATTTCTTTGTTCCACTGAGATGTTACTAGAGTTGTTGAACCATTGGATGTTTTCGAACAGTTGCCTGAAATCAAGTTCGCAGACATATTCAAATGTATGCAAGATAGGGTGCAAGGGGGGATTAAAGCTGCTAAGTAATTTAAAAGGTGCATTTTCTGTATTAGGAAGACCTTTAAACATGACTTTTAAATTAAGGTTTCTAACAAAACACTTAAGTTCAATCAAAAGTTTCGACAAACAAACTTTTTGATCAGGCACAAAATTTAAACCATAAGCAAAAAGTTCAATTAGGTCTTGGTCAATTTCTAACTTCGAAAAGTTATAAACAGTGAAATCACCTTTTTTATTTTTTAAAATCTTAGGTAAATCAGAGTCATTAAGTACAGGACCAGGAACATACTGTTGTTCCTCTGATAGTTAAAAGGTTTGTTTTGAGTATTAGCTTTCTGATCTTGATAGTTAGCATTAGCCTTGATCCTTCTCAGCTGGTATTCCTGATGTTCACAAGTGGTGGTAGAGTAGTTAGGTCCAGATCCATGATTTTCACTATCAAGAGTTGTGGTGGGAGTGTTAGGCCCATTTACCTTTTCTTTTTTGGTCAAATTAGGGTAGGCTGCTTCTTTAGCATAAGCTTGCCTATCCCTGTTTAATTTCTTATTTTTATTAACTTTTAATTTGACCATTAAAGCGTCAATGCTTTCGAAAATTCTTTGGTAGTCATACTTATATCTGACAAAGTTAACATCTAGTTTAATGCTTTCATTGAGCATATTGGTTTCAGTTAGTAAGGAATCAATATGCTTCCCATAGTGTGTCACCATTAACTCCTGTAGTTCAAGCCCCTGTTTGTTGAACAAACTAGAAAGATCTTTAACAAAAGCCCCATCCTGAAAAAGTCTGGTAGGGGTAAAGGAACCAACATTTTCGTTGATACATTGCTTGAAGTAGGAGACTTCAAGCTGGAGTTTTTTTATCGTTAACATTTTTGAGTCTAAAAGCTTTAAATTGCTTGATATACTTTCATTGTTGTTACCTGTAGGTAGGAGACCTGTCCGAAGATTAGGCATCCCAAAAGCAGTATTTTCAACCCATTCTGTTATTTCTTCTTTCCGCCAAGCCAGTGTTGTTAAACCCTGAAAGTTCATGTTGATTTGAAGATAAGGAAGATTAGCCTTAGAATAGTTCCTGAATATTTCAGGTTTAGCTGCAGTCCAGGTTTTATTTTTACTTCAAAGGAGACCATTTTGTGGTCTGACCTTTCCAGAGAAGTCATTGCAGTAGGGGGTATACAGCAGTCTACCATATTAGTGAGGGCCAGATCCAGTATGGTTGCACCCCTGGTTGGTGTATTGACTATCTGGTCCAGGGAGTTTGTGTTTACAAAATCTAGGAATCTCTGTGCATGCATGTTTGCTGTCATATAGGATTCCCAGTTAATTGTGAAGTAATTAAAATCACCCATGAATGTGGTATTGGGTTGGATGGTAAGTGTTTCTAGTAAGTTTAAATACATAGTATGGCTTTCCTGGGTCATACAGGGGGACCTATAGCTTGCAAAGAAGTGGTATTGGATTCACTGAGTGATTTAGTTCATCTCCATGCAGGTGAGGTTATGTGAAGGAAGATGTAATAAGATGTCATTGATAAATAGGGAAGATATCAGGGAGCATAATACTGAGCCTTGTGGGACCTCAGTGTTTAGGGAAGCTGCAGAGGATGGGTAGTTATGGAAATGGATTGGACTTGGAAGGTTCTTTCCATTAGATACTTTTTAAACCACTTGAGAACATTGTCTGCAAATTTAAGTATGGTCAGTTTGTTTAGAAGCAATGATTAATATCTCAAATGCTGTAACCATATCTATGAAAATCTCATCTGAAATAAGCCCTTCATTCAGATTGTTATGGATATTGATGCTATCAGTAACTGAGATTAAGGCAGTAATTTTGCTGACTGCATTATGAAATCCATGCTGTTGATCACAAAGTAATCCATAGTTATTTACATAGTTAAACAACATTTTATACAATAGGTTGTCAAATGTCATGGTAATGGTACACAGGGTGGACATATGATGGCAGTTAGTTTTGAAGGTGTTAAAACTTGGGCAAGAGGGATTAAGATGTTGTTGTTGTTGTTGTATCTTTCGGCTTTTCCCAGTTAGGGGTCTCCACAGTGGAACTCCAGTCCACTAATGACTGGCAGTAGATTTTTACATACCGAGTTGCCAGCCCTGACGCATAACCTTCAACGAAGGTATGCCCATTTACACATGTCTCCACACAGAAGACGCTTTAGCTGAGAATCAAACAGGACAACGTCTTACTGTGAGGTGACAACGCTACCACAGCACCACCACCGCAGTTAAATCCAGAGGTTAAAGAAAGACTGAATAAGTGTGTGAGGGTTTTAGCTATTTTTTCATCTGCAAAACCTATGAGAAGTAAGATGAAGTTTGATAGCTATGGCTTATTTTGAGTTTAATTTAATTAACTGATTTGGATTTCTTTGTAGAAATGGCTGGAAAATTAAATATAATGGCAAATAATGGCAAGAGACTGAGCTGTAGTGTATTATTAATATGTTGCATTTGAAAGCTTGGTGTACTAGATGTGGATTTATCAGTGATAATGTTTAAAAAAGAGGGCAGACATTGTTTATAGCCCATGGTAATATTGAATGTGGAAGTGACTATTTTTAGAGGTAGAGTTGTTGCAAATTTACACTGTTATCTGCTTAATATCTTTCCAGAAATGTTTTGCACTGGATATTCTTCTGTTTGATAACTGCATTGCAAAGTTCCCAGCAGCTACATGTATTTTTCTGTGCATGGCCTGCATGCCTGGATGCATTTCTCAAACTGCAACCTTACTAAACTAATTGTCCTATAATCGATAACTTATGCAGTGTCCCAGCATCCTATTGGCTTCTGCCATAGCTTGACTACACTTTTGACAAAGGTTCAGCCTGCGTGTGATTAGAACACCAGTATTTTACACACCTATCATCTCTGAAGATAACCCATCATTGTTAGATATTTCATGGATCCACCTCCATCAAAGTACATACATTTGTACCTTATTTATAGTAAAGCATGCTAAGAATCTGCCCATCTGCGTTTTTTAAAGCATTATAAGATTTTTTTTTTAGGCATTTTCAACCCATTAATGACCATAACCATCTCTGTACCACTAGCCTGAAGTTTTCTTTTACTTTCAACTGGCACACTGCCACAAAGAAATGAAGCTCTGAAACCAACAAAGGAGAGCCAGAGTTGACTAACTACCAGGATACTGGAGGAGTTGATGATGGTAAAAGAGGAATTATGAGGCAACGCCTGGTAAAGAGTATGAATACATCCAGTTTAAGACTGAAGCCATGACAAGAGATGGCTGCAGGCATGTATGAGCATCTAGGTAAGATGATCTCCCTTTCTGGGCTATCACATACCCACTCACCTGTCATTACCACCATTTCTGCAGATTTTGGAAGCACAAATGAATTCAACCGCTCTCTCTTTAACTCTCTCCCTCCCTCATAATCTGGAGGCATCATTGATAACACTGTGGACTCCTTCACTTTATGTTTTCTATCCTTCCTAATCTAGCAGCCAGCCTTGCCAGGGAGAGGCAGACTGGTAGTCTAAGTTTGGAATGTAGAACTGTCAGATCTATCTAGCTATATCTATCTACCTATATGTATATATAAAGTTATAGTGATTAATACCAAATTCATACATCAATAACTGACAAACTGAAAAACATGAACTAATGGCACATCATATAGACATAGCAAGACACTGACTCACAGCATTTCAAAAACACATAAATGATCCAGTGCCAACAAACCAGAAAATAAACCATAAACAAAAGAAATAAACACCACTTTTCACTAATAAGTAATGACTGAAATTCTTTCATCGCTTCACCACTTATCCAAGAAGAAACAAAAACAAAAAAACACTCCTCAGTAACAAGTATCAAATGAAAATTTGCCATCACTCTGCCACTTACCTGCTTCACTGTGACCCAACAACAGCAACTCAAACATCCTTAATGACAAAAGAAGAAGCAAGGAAACAAATCCACTAGCAAATCACACACAACTCAATGTTTCACTTAGTGGGCTTTCCCGCAGCACTCTTGATATGGCACTCAGCCTCTTAACTCCATGGTCATAAAAACATGACCAAATGGCAAAATACTCAAACTACTCTGCAATAAACTAAGCATGAGCCAAGTATAGCATAATTCCGTGTGCTGCAATTCTGATGAGTGGTGACACCTATACTACCATTTTAAATAAACAACCTCCACAAAAAAAAAATAAAAATAAATTTTATATATATATATATATATATATATATATATATATATATATATATATATATATATATATATATATATATATATATATGTGTGTGTGTGTGTGTATTTATATATATGTTGTTGTTGTGTCTTTTGGTTAGGGGTCCCCACAGCAGAACTCCGGTCCGCTAATGATTGGCAGTAGATTTTTATGTGCCGAGTTGCCAGCTCTGATGCACAACCTTCAACGAAGGTACGCCCATTCACGCATGACTCCACACAGAAGATGCTCTAGCTGAGAATCGAACAGGACAACGTCTTACTGTGAGGTGACAACGCTACCGCAGCACCACCACCATATATATATATATATATATATATATAGAGAGAGAGAGAGAGAGATAGAGAGAGATATATATATATATATATATATATATATATATATATATATATATATATATATATATATATATATCTGTAAGTGTATTGAGTTCAATTGAAACAGACAAATGTTGACGATCACACTGTTAACAATAAAATTTCAACAGCATAAACATCAACACTTTACAACTCATAGGATGAGCAATATCCTCTGTGCATGCAAAATTAAACTTAATAAAACACAGAAAGACATACCCTGGGATTCATTGACAGTCATGTAGATGTTGCACTAAGCCTACACGATGTAAGTGTGTCAGCACAATGAACAGCAGTGCTAATCAAATATGCATGCTGATCGTTGCATCTACACATTTGCAAGCACCTTTTTGTGGTTGGCAATAGTATTTGTGGCCAAGGAAAGCTGTTTGCATGCATGAACACAGAATGTAAGCAAAACAGCTTGCTTATAGGCAAAGATAAGATATGAGCACATGCTGTAGGTCTGAAATATTAAGGGCAAGTATAGTGAAAGAATTGTGAAAGAGGAGATTTGAAATGTGTTGTACTGTATAGCAATTAACAAGGATGGGGAAATGGGTAAACTGTGGTCATATATTGCAGGCAAATGTGCAGATGTGTCAAAGAAACATTGCTAACATAAATCCTGCCATAATGATGCAATGATAATGAAAATGCCAATGTCAATACTGGTGACATGCCCATAAATAAAAACAGACATGCTTACAAAGTGTGTAATAGGTTAGGAAGCTGCAGTGTCACAAAGGAGAGTTAAAATGTGATAAGCACATTTATAAAATCAGTCACGGTAGCAGCAAGAACAGAAGATACATTACTGGATGGATGCATAGACTGCAGTTATTGCATATGAGATGTATATACAGGGAATCTATGCATACAAGATGACACCACAGCTGTATTCACCACCTCAGCACGCTCAGCATGTTTACACAAGAATGAATGAAGCTTACAGCTGTAATATCATGTATATCACAAATGGTTATGATTTCAAACAAATGTTAGTGGCATCCATAGCCAAGGGATTTATCACATATAAACATGTAATAGACAAGCAAGTGTTGCCTACTCATGTAGATGCTAAATCATAATATAATAACACTCAGCATACAAAACTGACAAATGACCACACAGATCGTATGACGTTTCATGATTTCAAGTTTTGCATTGGTAATTTGCGAACATTTTCGACATTGTTATACCGATCATGCTCAGATGGAATTACAGGGAACAGTACTATAAGAAAAATTCATCACATAAGAACATGTATTACAAGACCAATCACAGCTTCTGATGGTCTGGCTGCATGCCAAATGCTTATGGAACCCTCTCATCTGTCATTAAGATGCATAGTGTAACAAAAACAACAGCAGTAAAAAAGAAATGTAGGGATTAAGACATGCAATACAGAGCATAATTATTTTGAGAATAGGTAATGCCTCTGAGCAGTGAATGACATAATAAGCATTTACATCATGTAATTTTCAAACACATGCCAAAATAGATATTAGAGAGATGCATAACAATTATGGATGCCACAAAACTATGCATATTGGTTATGTGATGTCATGAAGAACATCCTTGAAGGGCTGATAGCACTTTCCTATAATAAGGGATATGGATTCCCTACCTTGCAGAACAAGGACTGAAAAATATGGCCCTATAACTGTGCCATAACTATTTTCTGTGGTAAAACACAGCTGTCTGACAGATGATACCAGATTCAAACTCCTGCCTATATACTAGGCTCTCTACAGACCTCTCTATTGTCTGCATGTGTCACATCAGATAGCAATGGAGGTTGTCACAAATAACTGAACTGAATGTTATCATTAAAAAAGGAGTTATGAATATAATATGAACAAGTGAATTTTGTCAGAATGCTGGAATGGAGCTACATATGTTACTGCCCACACAAAGGTGAACAGAACACTATCAATGTTTCAGTGTACACAGACTGTCTCAGAACACTGTCTGTGCAGGTATGCTATACAAACCAGTACTCAATGCATGTGCCAGAGGAGCAATAATGCCACAAATAACAATTTCACTGCCATGCAGTCACAAGCTGTGATGATATATAATTTGCTACGAATATGATACCACTTGAAATTAGGGTTCAGTCTAACAAATCAGCCTTCAAACAACAGCTCAGCTACCCACTTAAATAACTCTTGCATATGCAACTGCCTAACAACTGTCTGACAATAGTCTAATGCCTTTCACTCACCCATTATCTAAATTCGTCATAAAAAATACTCCCGCAGTAGAACACATACAAGCTCACTTTAGATGCCTACTCACAGCCACTTACCACCCACTGTCAGGGCACTTATCCAAATTTTACTTTATTCCTTAAATACGGTAGAAGATCTTTCCCTTCCTAGGTTACTGATCTTTATACAAACATGTTTATACCTCCCCACAAACACCTAAATACTCCTCCTTTCTTTTCCTCAAAACTATTTCTATAATACCACTATTAAACTGAATGTATATACAATTGTATATTTTTGCTGTGTTGTATCATAATTTATTTCCTAGTATATTGTCTAACTATATGTCTAAACCACTTTGGTTATGTTATCAACGTATGTCTTCTAAACTGTCAAAATTTTGGAGCTTTTCTCTCTGGGCCTCCACTGAAAATGGGCAGCCATGCCCAGTCTGACCTTCCCGGTAAATAAATGTAAAACAAAATAAATAAATAAATAAAATAACTAGATACAATGGTGTTTATGTAATGTCAGTACATTCATATAATGTCACCCTTTAGGAACTGAACAGCAAACCATGTGAGTCTGTCCCCCGGATTCAGCAAGCTCTACACTCTACAGTGCAGGAATAGTGCAAGAGCTGCTGCATGCAATATGGCTGACGAGCGATCCGGGAATGAGCTCCCAGGATGTGCATGAGTGCTCCTACACTATTCCTGCACAGACACCACTGCTATATGCTAATTAGCTCATTTGCCAGTGAAAACCATGCAAATGATGTGAATTAGCAATCCATAAAGCAGGCAGGTGTCTGGGTGGCCACGGTGGTGCAGCAGTTAGTGTTGTTGCCTCACAGCAAGAGGTTCTCCTGTTCGATCCTCGGCTGTGGTGCCTTCTGTGCAGAGTCTCCATGTCCTCCCCGTGGTCGCTTGGGTTTTCTTTGGGTGCACCGGTTTCCTCCCACATCCCAAAGACATGCTGTAGGTGGATTGGACACTCTAAATTGACCCTAGGCATGAGTTTGTGTGTGTGTGTGTGCCTTCTGTGGAAGGTTGGGTGCCGGGCTGGCAACTCAACACTGTAAAAACTCTACTGCCAATCATGAGCAGACAGGTGATCCACTGTGGTGACCCCTAACCGGGAAAAGCCAAAAGAAGAAGAAGAAGAAAGCAGGCAGGTGTCTGTGCAGGAATAGTGTAACCTGCAGAAATATATTCAGTTACTAACCTAAGACGTTTCTGAAAATTACAAAATGGAGGCATGAAAGCTTGAAAGAAAGTATGTATTCAATTCTCATGCCAAATATATGGCCATTGGCATGAGAAATAGTTGCAAAATTATAAAAAATAACTTTTATTTTTTTTTTTTGGCCAATTTCAACCGTTTAAGCATAGGGCAGTGGTGCGCAAATGGGATCGGCCTGAAAATAAGAAAAAAAGTTGGAAATAAGCTTTTAAACCCAAATCAGCATTTTGCCATAATAGTCAATGGCATGCATAAGACAACAATACCAGGGAATAGTGGTTGCTAAGGGGGAAGGCTCATTGTGAGTGTGGTATCTATAAATTAGCATTCTGTTTCATGCAAATGAGGGGAGTGATACTGAATCACAGATTTCCTCTCAGTGTTCACTTGCACCCGACCGTGTAGGTGCAGCAACACCATCGTATAAGTCTAAGAGGAAGATGACCTCATAAGGGGGAGTGTTATGCATGCTGTAAGCTTTTTGGACTTCTGTGGCCCGTGTTTTCCCTTAGTGAAGCACAGCTAAGGAAGGGTGTGTGTCTGAGGCTGCCTAGCAGTGTTTACATTGCCTAAAAGGGTGTGCACGCCACGCTCCGGGTTTTAAACAAAAAAAAAAAAAAAAACAGGAAATAGCAGCTCTGTTCACATCTGAGCACTGGGTATGCACAGCACCTCTGGGCTAAAATGGGAAGGCAATGGGAAGAGAAAACATCAGTAGGAAGGCAATCAAGGAGAACTAGCATAGCTGGCAGGTGATATGTATCAGAATCCAGCCAATTACACATGGAACAGCCTAGCACACTACTATAAACTATTCAAACACCTTCCAGTCTGTTTTTTCCCAAAAACTCCACACCAACAGTGTACACAGATGGGGAAATTTTTCCTGACAAAACTAATAAAATGTTAGGGGCTGCAGTTGCTTTCATACATCAATATGTGCAAGAGGCTGAGGGTGGTGAGGATGTGAATGCTGATGACCAACCCACAGTGAGGAGAAGAGTGTACAGACAGGGTAACCTACCAGGGGCTACATGAGCTGGAGATAGTGGAGCACTATAGGGTGGACAGGGACATTCTACAGCAAATTGTTGAGCTATGCCGGCCATGCCTCACACACAGAACCAACAGAGGGGAACCCATCCCAGTGGATATGAAAGTATGTGTAGGCTTAAGAATACTAGCCACAGGTACCTTCCAAAGGGCAACTGGAGATATCATTGGGATCTCACAGGCATCAGCATCCAGGGTACTCCACCAGTTCCTGGATGCCATGTCAGCACATGTCAGTGAGCACATATATTTCTTCAACACCCATGAGAAGTTGACCAGCAATATGCTTCTCTTCCACCAAATAGCAGAATACCCTGAGACAGTGGGTGCTATAGACTGATGCATATACACATCAAAGCACCACATGGTGAGTGGGGTAGGGTCTACATAAACTCCAAGGGCTTCCCCTCCATCAACTGCCAGGTCATGTGCAATGCCCAGGGCATTATCTTAAACATGTGTGCTGGCAGCCCTGGAAGCTATCACGAGCCCCACATCTGGCATATGACACAGTTATACCAGTCATTTGCCACTGGGGACATCCCATACAGCCACTAGTGGGGGATAATGATTACACACTGGAGCCGTGGCTGATGACACTCCTCAAAAATGCACACACACACGAACAAGAACTCCATAATGAGGCACATGCACAGACCAGAATCATAATAGAGCATGTGCTTGGGATGCTGAAGTCATGGTTCTGCTGCCTGGACATATCTGGTGGAGCCTTGCAGTACTCTCCAGCTACATGTATACAAATGTTCATGGTATGTGCCATGCTACACAATATGATCCTGCAGAAACAGCTGCAGAAGGAACAGCACAGGGCAAGGCCACACAGCGCCCCCCACCATTGCCAAGGGCATCACAGGCACAGAGGGACTAGGAGGAGGAACAACCTGAGCCTGCCCATGTAGGCAGAAGGAGGCATGCCCAGTATGCCCAGGCCTTGGCAAAGAGGCATTGCAAAGCACACACACTGACATGGTAGGGACTCAGGAAATGACACCTCTCTCTGAATTGCACATATAGTAAAAGGGATGCCAAACATGACACTAACTGTGCTTTGCCATGTATAGGGAGTGCACTATGTGCATGTGACATAGCCCTCCAGGACCATCCTCAATACTGGCACCACCACAAGGTAAGTCACTCTTCCTATCAATTACTGAATGGAGCAGTATGTTCTGATAGTTGTATCTATGGTATGGACGTGAGCATGCAAAAGAATCGGGTGGCTGAATGGGATGGCAGCAAATAGTGGACACCTATATGGGCAGCATGAAATCCATAACAAATACTGATGTCAACATGCTAGGCAGTATTACACAAGGTGACAAATCCCACTGCAGTACATGTGGTGGCCCAAATGTGTGTCCATAGGATACACACATGCATGTCAGTGAGGCACACATACCACTACCAGCCTCAGCCAGCAGGACAGGTGTAGATGACCATAAAGATAGGCTGGGATAAGGCCTCCATTTGATGGCAATGGCTAAAAGCCCCCCCATCCAGACCTACACAGACAGACTACAGCAGGTCTGGTGGTTGTATGTTAGTTCTGAATGGTAAGAAGTCTGAAACTGAAATGTAGGCCAATAAAACCTAAGATCTGTACTCTGCTGATATGCCTCCATCTGTATGATAGGTCAGAATACAAAATGAAATGGAAGCCAGCAGAGTTCCTGAAATACCAGTACAGTCATAGCAATATATAGAAATGCAGTAACATGTAAGTGTGAGGTGTAATAACAATGGAGCACAGATTACCCAAGCTGGCCTAATCTGCAGGATAGATTGTTGCATGTGTACAATATGCAGGGGTCCATGTGTTAGGTTGTTGTGTGTTCAATATTGTCTGGAAGTGATCAACATGTAGGCATGGAGGGTTGTGTCTCGGTGGCCTATGGGCAGTACTGTGGATGACAGGGCCATGTTCTGACAACTGCAGTGCCAACCACAATGCTTCTCAGCAATACCTATGTCAGCAGTCGTCCATACTCACTGTCCAGATGTCAATATCTATCACTGTCTGAAAGATGGACATGCCATGAATGTGGGCCCAGACATACACACAGTACACAGGTGGAAGTACCCTAGACAGAGTACATAAAATGTAACTGTCAACTGCACACAACTTTGGAATTGTACATACAGGTTAGCAGCACATTAGTTGTCTGTATAGTATGGAATACTGATGTAGTTTGTTCAGTCACTGGCAGACCACAAAAGGCACAGTTATGAAGTAATAAGAGACTGCCTATGTCCTTGCACAAGGCAGCATAAGGGGAATGGCCCATGTATATCTGTGAGTCTGCTGCAAGTAGCTTCCATATCACACATGCACTCAGATCACCCCACAATCAGCCGCAGGTTTATCACAAGTCATATCCTTGCTGTTGGGAATAAGTACAGTATGACCCCCACTTCTGTATGTGAATACCCACATAATGCAGCATGCTGAAGAGGTATCCCATGAAGGTGTGTCTCTAGCTGTAAGCAGCACTCTGCCAGCATCCAGAGCAATGGATTAATATGGAAAGGAACTGTTGCCATTAACACATTACCCTGTCACCCCGGGGGAATCCACTGGCTCCCAGCCTGAGAATGTAGGACTGACAGAATGCACTGGGCTGCTACAGATGGACTGCATCACTACCAAATGGCCTATAGTCCTCTGTCAAAGGCCTGTGTTTCACCTGTAGTGCCAATGTATGGTATCTCAAGGGGTCCCAACTAACAACATAACACAGTCAAAAGAACACAAATGCAAGGCCATGCTGACAAATCCCAGTAGCATGCCCACCATGTCCTACTGCATGAACTGTGGACCAACCCCTAAATACTGCTGGGATGAAAGGCCAACTATAAGGATACTTCTCATATATTGCTCGCATAATGTTAGGAAGAGGATAGAATAACAGAGTGGGGGTGTAGAAGCATGGGCATCATGGAGTGTGTGAAGTCTGAAACTCTGATGTGTGCCCATACTACTCCTGCCTGCAAACCCAGCAATGGGTGGCTACAAACCTGCTTGTAAACCACAATGTAAATGGGAACTGACCAGATATATGAGTCCTGCCTCTGGGCAACCTGGGTGAATCTGTCCAGCTGAGAGGTATAGCCACAGCAGGATATGGCCATTCTGCTACATCGATATATGTACAAGAATGAGATCCTCAGCCACCATAGTACCAAGGTGCTGGACCATTTACACAGACCCATCAGCAAGTGTCTGCAGCTACCCCTCCAAAATGGCATGAGTGTGCAAGAATATGTAGGCTGCAGACCACAATACTGGACACAGCTTCATTCATCTTGTATTTCCCAGGAAATAAGTGTGAGCAAATAAGTATATCTGTCAGTAGTTGATGACAAAATACATCACAGTGTAAAACAGTACATATATCTGAATATTTCTACTAACACCAACCATGTAACACAAGCAGTACCGACAGCAATAGTTACAGTATCCCACTTTCGCCAATTGTGACTCCATATTGTCAACCTATTTACAGATATCCTGCAGAAAAAGGTTGCTAGCTTTAGGTGTACAACACCAAACCCTGGACTGGAGTGAAACCCAACCTAGAATGGAGTCACACACGGAATACAGAAAGTCATACTGGGCATGTTCCTACACTTAGAGAAATGAAGCCCGTGTCTGACAACACAGTGGACTATACATATCTGTCAGTCACAGATATCTGTGCACACACACCACATTGTACACTATTCATGCTTTGCACACACATTGAATAGGAATACTCACACATATCCAAGGCCAACACACAATAATATGTCAAACATACACACACACAGATGTGGGGAAGAGAGAGACATTCAGTGACAGAGAGATTTCCATTATGAAGCTTGTTTCACCCACCACACATCCAACTGGCCAATATCACATGATGAACTTCAAAAAACTATATTATGTCCAAACAAATGAAAAAACAAATATCACGGCTGGACTGCAGAGAAACGTTCTAAAATACTTTAATTTAAACGCTTAAAAGTAAAAATTACGTTTTTTGTCCTGTTTACATACAGGACTTCTTCAGAAAAATCACACAGTTAGAAATTTCAAAGTGTAGTATTTATACAATGTTTATAAAAGCGCACAAAATTTTTAAATTGACGCTTATCTTCTTAAAGAAGTATATGTGCATACATGATAACAAAAAGACAAAAAGAAAGAGAGACCGGACAGCTTCAATTTATACTAACAACTTTACAAATCGCTTTATATGTATAAATATATATATATGCATGTGTATATAATTATATACACATATATATTATATCTCAATAGGGGAAAATGTATATATATGTATATATATATATCTCACATGACCAACATTCAAATGCCTATGATTTAATGTTTCCGATATTCTGAGGATGTCGAATACATGGAAAATTAATTAAATAATTAATTAAATATTTGGATAAATATGTGCAAATATGTGTGTATAGATCTGTATGTGTTTATACATATCGAAACATGTACTATATCTATTGAATTTTTATTAAAATTTATTAAAATTATTAAAATTCAAAGATGTGTTGTATATGGACATACTACATATTTTTGTGTTATATATACACATATACACACACATCCACACCCCCACACACCCACTCACACAAACACATGCATACCCACACACACACAAACAAACACACACAAACACCCGCGAAAGGCTCACACCCACACAAGCGCAACCTCCACCTCACTTTATACACGATATATAAAAATATGTAAATATGTCATGTATTTTATAAATTTTATAATATGTGAGGTGTGAATTATTAAATAATAAATTATGACAAGTATATAAAATGTAAAATAATTATAGTATGCAATGAAATATATACCGATTGTGCCTTTGAATGTTTGTATGTGCACAATCTAAACTTGCATTTCACTAAAAATTATAGAATGCTCAAAAGTTCTATATTAACAATTCATCAAATATTTAACATTCAATGTTTGATAACACCTTACGATAAAAAACACTTTATGTTGATATATATGTTGATGAATTTAAATAGAAAATACATAAATTTTCATATCCATAATTTAAAAAATTGATAATTCAATGATACCATAAATTTTATATCCGATAAATTTTTATATATATATATATATATATATATATATATATATATATATATATATATTTGCAAAATACAAAATATTATAAAATATTAAATATAAAATATTTATGTAAAGGACTGTTTATATAACCAATTATTGATTATTATATTGGAAATTATATTTTATTATTGTTAGAAATCTCTTTATATGTTATAACCTATCTTTCTAAACTTCTCAACCTCAACAGGCACATTATTGAACATTTATCATTTAGACCTGGGTTCACAAAGGCATTCAATCTAAGTTGCCAAATCAGTTCCATTTTCTCCAATAGTAGGGTAAATGGCCCTACTCTATCATCTTGTTGGATTTGCTGAATTATCTTAAATTTACATTTGTGTTGTGGATGCATTATGATATGCATTGCCAAAGCATTGTCCTCCCTTTTATGTGTTATACTTCTCAGGTGTTCAGATATTCTGTCCCTTAATCTTCTATCTGTTTTACCTATATAAAAGGAGGGACATGCTTGGCACTTTGCAACATAAACTACTCCTCTGGTATTACAATTAAAACTGTCCTTTAACCGAATCGTATAGGAATTGATGACTATATTGATACCTTCATCTATTATATAACAATAGGGACATCAACCACATTGTTTCATACCTATATTTCTATTTATACATTTTCTTTTTCTTTGAAAAAATTATCTGTAACTAATACCCTTTCTCCAGATCACTTTTGGTATAAAATTAAAAATGGTACTTAAATCCATTTCATCATTTAATAAGGACCAATTTTTGAAAATGATTTCTTTTATATCCAAATAGTTGTATGAAAAACTCATAATACATGCTGAGTTGAATTCAGTTTGAAAAGGTGCATTTGCTACCTGATCTAGATCCAACTCACTTATATTCACTTCTTTATTGAAGGAATTTACCTTGGTATTGAGTATTGGTTCATAAATACCATTCTTTCTTTTTATTGTTACTTCTTGAATTAAATCATCTATCAGTTGGATAGGATAAGCTCTATTGAGAAACATTTCCTTTAATAGCATGCATTCTTTTTGAAAAAAACTCATCAATAGATATCATTCTTGCAGCCCTTACTAACTGACCTTTTAAAACTGAGCATTTTTGGTGAAATGGGTGGGCACTAGAAAAATGTAAGAATTTATTTGAATATGTTGGCTTCCTGTATAATACCGCTTCATAACGCTTATCGACATTATTTTTTGATACCTCAACATCCAAAAAGACCATAACATTATCATTGGACGAATGGGATAATTCTAAAAATTCAGTTGTATTATTCATCATATGAATCAATTCTATTGCTTCAACTGACGACCCATCTATGATTATAAAAATGTCGTCGATGAACCTACCATAAAATTTGACAATATCTTTAAACAATCTATTTATAAAGATATATGTGGTCTCCCAATGTGCCAACACCATGTTGGCATAACTAGAGCCACATGGTGAACCCATTGCCACTCCTTCTCTCTGTTTATAATATTGTTTGTTAAATAATATGAAGTTATAAGACAGGATTATGTCCAACAACTCCTGAACCAGGGTTATCTCTGCCTGGGGTGCATTCAGTTTACCCATTCTAGAGATTACCCATTCAATACCTGTTTGTTGGGGGATACAAGTATATAAGTCCTTTATGTCCATTGTTATGAAACTATACTGTTGTGAATAAGAACAATTATTCAAACTGGCTAAAAAGGCACAAGAATTCTTTAAAATCCATGATTCTTGTATTACATATTTCTTTAAAATTGAATCTACAAATTTTGCACATGCATAAGTTGACGAATTTCTACCATCGACTATAGGTCACATGATGTCCTGTTGTCGATCACAGCTTGAAATAACCCTTTAGCCAAGTGTCAGCCCTATAAGCTCTGTGGCACTTGTGATAAATGTGTAATGCTATAGTGCAGCATACTATTTAGGTAGGAGTTCTAATCCCAGACATAGTGACTGTGAAGCTGTGTTTTGTATGAGAGAGAGTGTGTCTTTGTTGATACCTGATTTTATGGACATTCACACTTACTACTCTCACCTTACCAATCCTTTAGCACTGCTGCTGAAGTTAGTCACCTTCAAATGATACCTTCAGACAGCATTCCAACATATAAGCTCTGTGGTGCTTGTGATAACTGTGTAATACTGTAGTGTAGCATACAATTTAGGTATGACTTCTAATCCCAGACATGGCAGCTGTGTATTTGTGTGAGAGAGTGTGTCAGTCACAGATATCTGTACACACACACCACATTGTACACTATTCATGCTTTGCACACACATTGAATAGGAATACTCACACATATCCAAGGCCAACACACAATAATATGTCAAACATACACACACACAGATGTGGAGAAGAGAGAGGCAGACAGTGACAGAGAGATTTCCATTATAAAGCTTGTCCCACCCACCACACATCCAATTGGCCAATATCACATGATGTGCTGATGTCGATCACAGTAGACATTCCTTTTGGTAGCCCTCAGTCCTATAGTGTCTGTGGTGCTTGTGATAACTGTGTAACACGATAGTACAAATCAGTATTCATCTAGCATTTGTATACCCAGTCCTGTCAAATGTAAAGTTATGTGAGACTGAGGGTGTGTCTCTGTTTCCAGAGGAATGATTTATGACCCATTCACACACACACACACACACACACTGCACTTCTCATTGCCCATGTTAGCACTTCTGCTGATGTCAGTCACCTTGAAATAACCCTCTGGCCAAATCCCAGTGCTATAAGCAGTGTGGCGCTCGCAATATGTGTGCAATACTGTAGTGGAGAAAAAGAGTTAGGTAGGCGTTCTAATCCTAGACATGGAAAACTGTGTGTGTGTGTGTGTGTGTGTGTGTGTGTGTGTGTGTGTGTGTGTGTGTGTGTGTGTGTGTGTGTGTGTCTGTGCATGCATGAATGATTTTGAGGCCATTCACACTCACTACAGCCCCCATTGCCCTACTTAAGCATGCCTGCTGATGTCAGTCACCTTGAAATAACCCTTTAGCCAAGTGCCCGCCCTATAAGCTCTGTGGCACTTGTGATAAATGTGTAATGCTATAGTGCAGCATACTATTTAGGTAGGAGTTCTAATCCCAGACATAGCGACTGTAAAGCTATGTTTTGTATGAGAGAGAGTGTGTTTTTGTCGATACCTGATTTTATGGACATTCACACTTACTACTCTCACCTTACCCATCCCTTAGCACTGCTGCTGAAGTTAGTCACCTTCAAAGATACCTTTGGACAGCATTCCAACATATAAGCTCTGTGGTGCTTGCGATAACTGTGTAATACTGTAGTGTAGCATACTAGTTAGGTAGGAGTTCTAATCCCAGACATGGCAGCTGTGTATTTGTGTGAGAGAGTGTGTGCATCTTTAATGATACCTGATTTTATGGACATTCACACTTACTACTCTCCCCTTACCCCTCTTTAGCACTGCTGCTGATGTTAGTCACCTTCAAAGATACCTTTGGACAGCTCTGCAACATATAAGCTCCATAGTACTTGTGATAACTGCATGATACTGTAGTGTAGCATGCTAATTAGGTAGGAGTTCTAATCCCAGACATGTAAACTGTGTGTGTTTTTGTGAAAAGGTGTGTGTGTCCTTGATGATACCTGCTTTTATGGACATTCACACTTACAAGTCTTCCCTTAGCCTTCCTTTAGCACTGCTGCTGATGTTACTCATCTTCAAAGATACCTTGGCATAGCTCTCCAACATTTAAGCTCCATGGCACGTGCCATAAATGCAGAATAATGTAGTAGCAGTAACTACATAGGTATGGGTTTGAATCTCATCCATGGCAAGTGTTTGTGTGTATACATATGTATGTCCGTACCTCAAAGTCTTTGTCCCCATTTATACCCAGTACACATCTCAGTACCTGACTTTAGCAGTCCTGTAGATATCACCCACCTTAGAAGTAGCTGCTGCCAACCCCAAGCCATGTAAGGTTAGTGGTGCATGTGGTAAATGTGTAGCATAATGGTCCAAAAAATTTGTTAGATAGAGGTTTTAACCTCACCCATGGAAAATGTAAATATGTGTGTGTAGGGTAAAATTATTTTTGGGATCTCTCACCCACTACATCACCCAATGCCAGCATTTACAAGGGCTGGTGATGTTCCTCATCTTAGAAGTACCTTGGGACAACATCCATCCTATAAACTCTGTGGAATGTGCTATAAATGCGGTACACTTTAGTAGCAATACATAGGTAGATGGGGTTTGAATCTCAGTGCTGGCAAGTGTTTGTGTGTGTGTCTCTGTCATCAGTATCATATGGCAGGGGTTGCTGTGATTGTGTAATTACAGGATCCATTGTGCAGCGGGTTTTGCTAAATTATTATGTTCAGGACCTAGCATATGTCACAATGTCTACATTACAAGGCCAACAGATGTCAAACACTGGAAAGGTTGTTGTAGACAATCCACAGCCCTACATGTGGCAGTATGGATTGGTGAACAATATATTCAACCCTTCTATTACTCAGAGAACACTCTCCACCTATGTATCATACACAAACACACTTGGCTAGGCAACAACCTCTATATTGGTAGTTCCCTGCATATTGCCTCACAGATAGCAACTACAGTGTGATTGCAGTGGACTACATGCCTGTTGAACACAACAGTGCCACTGACATCAGAAAGTACTTTGATGTGTTACATTTCCTAAGTGTGTGTTATCCAGCAAGTTAAAGGACACGGTACCCTGTTCCATCACCTCAGTAGCCAAATAAATGTGTACAGTGGCCCTTTTGCCATGTTCCCCACTGGACACCTGAAACAACTGTATAGTCTGCAAATGTACCCCACAAAGGGAATACCATGCCTTATACACATGCCCTGTATAGACAGACATGACTAACTCCACTGAATACCCGTATCATGCTGTCAATGTAGGTGCAAGCATGACCTCAGTTACATAGCAAGGTCTCAACAAATTAGGTCAGGAATGCTACATCAGAAGATAACAATCTGTCCACACAACATGCCCCAGAGACGTCAAGTATACTTCCACACATCAAAGAACATGCATTGGGATATGTGCACAACCCAGACACTGTCCATGTTATAGAATATAGATCACATACATGGGAAGCAGTGCATATCACTGGCCACCCATAATAGTAACTCAGATAAGTGTATGGTGAATACAATACCCACCCTTGAGGACCACTCCAAGGACTACACCCCTGAGCCACACTGGGGACTATTGTCATGTGGCCTTATGCCAAGGTATTCCCTTGGCTTAGCCTTGTAGAGCCTTCAGGCCCATTCACCTACTACACACCTGTGAATCAATGAACCTATGGCTCTAAATGAGAACATTCCACGGCAAATAAGAGCAACTGTTTAATCAAATGCAAAATAACAACGATCGGTACACCGTTAGAACAGTAAGCACTTTCACATTTATGGCAAATGCTTCTTCAGACTGTTGACTAAGTATCAAGCTCTAGTATTTAAAATTGAACTCATTAAAAATCTATCCAATCAACATCTATTCTCAATTAAGAATTAATTGTCTCATAAAGTGCTAGTGTTTAAAACTCTAATAGTATATAATATATATATATATATATATATATATATATATATATATATATATATATATATATAAGAGAATTATTTAAAAACAACTTCTATAAAAATTCAAAACTCATTATTTACTCATCATCATCTTTCGGCTTTTCCCATTAGGGGTCGCCACAGCAGATCATCTCTTTCCATTTCTTCCTATCCTCTGCATCTTGGTCTGTCACACCAACCGCCTGCATGTCCTCTCTCACCACATCCATAAACCTTATCTTAGGCCTTCCTCTTTTCCTCTTACCTTGCAGCTCCATCCTTAGCATCTTTTTCCCAATATACTCATCATTCCTCCTCAGCACATGTCCAAACCAATGCAATCTCATCTCTCTTGCTTTGCTCCAAACTGTCCAACATGACCTGACCCTCTAATATACTGATTCCTAATCCTATCCATCCTAGTCACACAGAGTGCAAATCTTAACTTCTTTAACTCTGCCACATCCAGCTCTGACTCTTACCTTTTTGTAAATGCCACTGTCTCCAACCCATATAACATAGCTGGTCTCACTACCCTCTTGTAGACCTTCCCTTTCACTCTTACTGGTAACCATCTGTCACAAATCACTCCTGACACTCTTCTCCACCCATTCCACCCTGCCTGTACTCTCTTCTTCACCTCTCTTCCACATTCACCATTACTCTGAACTGTTGATCCCAAGTACTTAAACTCGCCCACCTTTAGCAACTCTACTCCCTGCATCCTCACCATTCCTCTACACACACTCTCATTTACATACATATATTCTGTCTTAGCTCTGCTGACCTTCATTCATCTGCTCCCTAGAGCATATCTCCACCTCTCCAGAGTCTCCTCAACCTGATTCCTACTCTCACTACAGATCACAATGTCATCTGTAAACATCATAGTCCATGGGGCCTCCTGTCTGATCTCATCTGTCAACCTGTCCATCACCACTGCAAATAAGAAAGGACTCAGAGCTGATCCTTGATGTAATCCCACCTCCACCTTAAACAGATCTGTCACTCCCACTGCAGTCCTCACCATTGTCACACTACCCTTGTACATATCTTGTACCAATCTTACATACTTCTCTGCCACTCCCGACTTTCTCATACAATACCACAACTCTTCTCTAGGCTTCCTGTCATATGTTTTCTCCAAGTCTACAAAGACACAATGCAACTTCTTCTGACTTTCTCTGCATTTCTCCTATAAAACTCTCAGAGCAAACATTGCATCTGTAGTGCTCTTGCCTGGCATGAAACCATACTGCTGATCACTAATCATCACCTCCCTTCTTAACCTAGCTTCTACTTCTATTTCCCATAACTTCAAGCTATGACTGATCAGTTTTATCCCTCTGTAGTTACTGCAGCTCTGCACATCACCCTTATTCTTAAAGATAGGTACCAAAACACTTTTTCTCCACTCCTCAGGCATCCTCTGACTTTCCAAAATTTCATTAAACAATCTAGTTAAAAATTCCACTACCATTTCTCCTAAGCACCTCCATGCTTCCATTGGGATGTCATCTGGGCCAACAGCCTTTCCATTCTTCATCCTCTTCATAGCTGTCCTTACTTCCTCCTTGCTAATCTGTTTCACTTCCTAATTCACTTTCCCCACATCATCCAACCTTCTCTCTCTCATTCTCTTTATTCATCAGCCTCTCAAAATACTCTTTCCATCTACTCAACACACACTCCTCTCTCATGAGTACCTATCCCTCACTATCCTATATCACCCTTACTTGCTGCACATCTTTCCCAGCTCTGTCCCTCTGTCTAGCCAATTGGTACAGGTTCTTTTCTCCCTTTTTAGTGTCCAATCTCTCATACAACTCTCCATATGCCTTATCCTTAGCTTTTGCCACCTTTCTCTTTGCCATGCACCTCATCTCCTTATACTCATGTCTACTTTCTTCATCTCTTTGACAATCCCACTTCTTCTTCGCCAGCCTCTTCCTCTGTATACTCTCCTGTACTTCCTCATTCCACCACCAGGTCTCCTTGTCCTCCTTCCTCTGTCCAGATGTCACACCAAGCACCTTTCTAGCAGTCTCCCTTACTAGTTCTGCTGTAGTTACCCAGCTATTCGGTAACTCTCCACTGACTCCCAGTGCCTGTCTTAACTCTTCCCTAAACTCCACTTCACAATCACCCTTTTTTAACTTCCACCATTTAATGCTTGGCACTGCTTTCACACTCCTCCTCCTCTTCTTGATCACCAACGTCATCCTACAGACTACCATTCTATGCTGCTTAACTACACTTTCCCCTGCCACCACTTTACAGACTCCAATCTCCTTCAGACTGGCCCTCCTACATAGGATATAATCCACCTGTATGCATCTTCCTCCACTCTTGTACATCACCCTATGCTCCTCCCTCTTCTTAAAACACGTATTCACCACAGCCATGTCCATCCTTTTCACAAAATCCACAATCATCTGACCTTCTGCATTCCTCTCCTTAACACCATACCTACCCATCACTTCCTCATCCCCTCTGTTCACTTCACCAACATGCCCATTAAAGTCCACTCCAGTCACTAGTCTCTCACCCTTGGGTACACTCACCACAACTTCATCCAACTCACTCCAAAATTTCTCTTTCTCATCCATCGCACACCCAACTTGTGGAGCATATGCACTAACAACATTCATCATTACACCATCAATTTTGAGCTTCATAAACATCACTCTGTCAGACACTTTCTTCACATCTAAAACACTCTTGCCATATTGTTCCTTTAGTATAACATCTACCCCATTTTTCCTGCCATCCACACCATGATAGAACAATTTGAACCCATTTCCTAAACACCTGGCCTTACTTCCCTTCCATCTGGTCTCTTGCATGCACAATATATCAACCTTCCTTCTCTCCATCATATCAGCTTGCTATCTTCCTATACCAGTCATACTGCCAACATTCAAAGTTCCTACCCTCACTGCTACACTCCTAACCTTCCTCCTCTCTTCCTGCCTTCGGGCATGCCTTCGCCCTCCTCTTCTCCTTCAGCCAACAGTAGCCCAATTTCTGCCAGCACCCTGTTGGCTAACAGTACTGGTGGTGGTCGTTGTTAACCCAGGCCTCGACCAATCTGGTATGGAAATATGAAATTTTTGCGCCATAAGTGATGTGGCAGAATTTTGACGCCGGATGCCCTTCCTGATGCAACCCTCCCCATTTATCCGGGCTTGGGGACCGGCACAAAGAAATGCACTGGCTTGTGCATCCCCAGTGGCTGGGTTAAATACAGAAAAATACAATGTTTCTATACTCTATCTGTAAAAAATGAAATATAGAATATAAAATATGTGTATATACATATACTGCTCAATTTTAAATACAAAGAAATAACTGAAGAATGTCTAACTACTATATTCTAAAATGTATATAATATGAAATACAAAATATACAAACACATTAAACTATTTAATATGCGTGATATATATAGCTACCTGCAGATGCAATAGCTTTTACATAGGCAAGACCAACAGGACACTATGTGAAAGAGTACAAGAACATATTTACGCAGTCAGCAAGGAAGATGAAAGTAATGCCATAGCGAGACATGTTCTAACCTTTGGTACTAAACATAGTTTTAAATTGACAGTAGCAGAGATAGTAGAGAGGACTAGTAGACTAGGAAATTATAGAAATTACACCGAACAGAGAGAAGCTAGGTGGCTTATGAAGTTACAAGCAAATAATTCGATGGGCCTGAATGACAGAGTTTCCCTTAAGCCATTTTTAGAAGCTAGGGACTTTCAACACTAGACCCAAGGCTGCAACAATAATGAATAACTTCATTTTTCATTATTTTTTTTCATCATTTTTCAGTCTATTTTTCAGTCTGTTTTATTAAATGAATGTAAATAAGCATATTAAATAGTTTAATGTGTTTGTATATTTTGTATTTCATATTATATACATACATACATTTTAGAATATAGTAGTTAGACATTCTTCAGTCATTTCTATGTATTTAAAATTGAGCAGTATATGTATATACACATATTTTATATTCTATATTCCATTTTTTACAGAGTATAGAAACAATTGCATTTTTCTGTATTAGTAAATAATGAGTTTTGAATTTTTATAGAAGTTGTTTTTAAATAATTCACTTTTATATATATTATATATTATTAGAGTTTTAAGCACTAGTACTTTATGAGACAATCAATTCTTAATTGGGAATAGATGTTGATTGGATAGATTTTTAATGAGTTCAGTTTTAAATACTAGAGCTTGATACTTAGTCAACAGTCTGAAGAAGCATTTACCATAAATGTGAAAGTGCTTACTGTTCTAATGGTGTAACGATCATTGTTATTTTGCATTTGATTAAATGGTTGCTTTTATTTGCCGTGGAGTGTTCTCATTTGGATTTATTGGAATACTGTTTGCTGTTTTGCCGTTTTGAGACACTTTACCCCTGTGAGTGTTTTTTGTTTACTTTTCAATTGAACCTATGGATCTCAGTACTAGCAAATGTGTGTGTATGTGTGTGTGTGTGTATGTGTGTGTGTGTGTGTGTGTGTGTGTGTGTGTGTGTGTGTGTGTGTGTGTGTGTGTGTGTGTGTGTGTGTGTGTGTGTGTGTGTGTGTGTGTGTGTGTGTGTGTGTGTGTGTGTGTGTGTGGAGATGAATGATTTTGAGGCCATTCACACTCACTACACCTCCCATTGCCCTACTTTAGCATGCCTGCTGATGTCAGTCACCTTGAAATAATCCTTTGGCCACATTTCAGCCCAATAAGCTCTGTGGCGCTTGCTATAACTATGTAATACTGTAGTGAAACAAACTAGTTAAGTAGGAGTTCTAAGCACTCAGGTCTCTCAACAGCAGGTACAAGTATGACTCAGTCATTGTCCATGCTGGTGTCAACGACCTGAGACGTACCTCCTTGGACTACATGAAAAGAGACATTGAGGAGCTCTCTGATTATGTAGCCCAGGCAGGTATGACCCTGACCTTGAGCAGTATCCTACCTTCACCTAGAATGATGCCACAATACAGTGATAAGATGATCAGCTTTAATAATTGGCTTAAATTTTGGTGTCATTCAAAGGGGATCCAATGTCTGTCTGCCTGGGATGACATGCTGGACAAGCCACGCTGCTTCAAGGGATGGCTTGCACCTGTCACCCTGGGCTTCGGATATTGGCAAAGGCTCTTGCCACCCCATAGTGCCTTTTTAGGCAAGGCTCAAATTCTAAACCTACCACCCTAGAACACAAAAGGAAAAACTAAGGGTAATGCTGCTCAATGCCAGAAGTCTCAATCTCAAGATGCACGCACTCAAGGCCCTTCTCAGTATGGAGAACATCGATGTCTGTGCTGTGACAGAAACCTGGTTCAAGGCTCCTGAGAGCACCCCAGCACTATCAGGTTTCACCTCATATCATGCTTTCCAGCCCCAAAATCCGGACAACACCAAGAAAGGAGGGGGGGGGGTGTCCATATTCATAAAGGACACACACACCTCAAGGTTGGTGGCAATGCATGATGCATCGGAGACCATCCAGGTGCAATTAACCATAGGCAAGACTGCTCTGCAATTTGTAGCATGTTACAGGCCACTCTCTCAAACTCAGGAACCTCACATGGCCTTCCTGAAAACACTGGAGGGGATAAATGTATCTCCAAACACCATCATACTAGGTGATTTCAACTACCCTAATATAGACTGGGAACACTACTCAAGCCCAAACACTCTAGCCCAAAGGTTCCTGGAGTTCATAAACTCAAATGCCATGGAACAACTAGTCACCATCCCCACAAGAGGAGAAAACATACTTGATCTCATCATCACGAACATGGGATCACAATGTTCAACACTGGAAGTATACCCCTCACTGGTGAGATCAGATCATAAACTAATCTCGCTGGAGGTCCTCATCCCGCCCCCACTGGAAATAAAAAAGACCACAGTGAAAAACTTCTCAAAAGCCGACTTCACGCTTCTAAAAACTAGTGTGGTCTCCTTTAAGGCCCCTGAGCCAGTGGTAAACATTACTCAAACCGATGAATCACTTACTAATGCCTTCTACCAGCACCTACAGGACTGCATGGATCAGGCAATCCCAAACAAAACTAAGACTCTTTGTACCAAAGGCAAGCTTGTTTATGGACCCCAGCCATAAACAAGCTCTACAACAAAAGGAGGAAGCTACTACAAGATAGAGCAAAATCCTTGAAAGGTAAGACACCTTTGATCATTTTAAGTAAAAAACTAAGAGCTCTCATAAAATCATCCAAGGCACATTTTGAGAGAAAAATCGCCAAGGACTCAAAAGACAATCATAAGGCCTTCTTTAGCTATGTTAGAAACCTAGGAGGAAACTCCCAGATATGCTCAGAATTAGTTCAAAATGATGTGAAGATTACTGAACCTATACACATTGCCAACATACTGGCTGACAGGTTCAGTGCAAACT
>NC_056728.1:1044954825-1044987325 GCF_019279795.1 Protopterus annectens | reverse complement strand
CTCAAGATCAGCTAATGGCCTGTGCACGAATTGGAGTCCCCCACTTGCTAATTGCATGTGGAACAGCTGTGGTATCATTCCTATAGCCAAATGCATGGAAACACACTACTATAACTAAGCACTTCATGTGGGTGTTGGCCCTTTTCCTTCACTGTGAGCAGGACTTCATGTGGGTGTTTGACAAACAGCATCAGAGAGGGTCGTTGGAAATACCTCTTACAACAAACACTGTGGAGGCAGGCCAACAAACAGGAGGGGGGTGTTCCATACATGGTGACAGAATGTAAGTATTGCTGTTCTACAGTTCAAGTAATGTTGGTTTAACATGGTTTGTGTGGATATGGCTGTTTTGCATGATTTAAAGTCTGGCATGACAGTGTTATATGGTTGAGGAAACTCTCAACTGTATGGCTGTCTGCAGACTGGCCAGAGTTTGGAGTCTTAGATGTGGTGTGTTACTCACACATTTTCTGTCTTTAGAAATTTAGTAGCATACTCTGATGATTGCAGTCAGTAAATGGTGACATCCATGTGTGTTACTGACTTCATATCCCTCAGAAGAGATATGTCACAACAAACCATGTTACATTAGGAATTTTCTCAGTTTATCACAGCAATATGCCAATATTGGCCCTGTGTTTGTGCCTCTGTCTCCCAAGTCTGTCACCCTTTGTCCATATGTCATGCAGTAAGAGCTGCATATATACAGTATACCATTATTTGCTGACATAATTCCTCATAACAAGCCAGTGATATATCAGACTGACAGACATGTTATGTATAGTAGGCCTTATATTTGAGGACAAAAAATGGGCATTCTGTTGTAGTCTTTACAGTAGTGAGGTCTGTGTACTTATGGTGATTGTTGACAATGTCAGTATTGTGTAGCAGTGTATTGTGAATATGTTACTTGGCCTGTGTACAGACTGTGGTAGATGTCAGTGTTCTTGGTCCTGTTCTTTCTGACGGTGCATGCGGTTACAGTTTCTGGTACCCTATCAGCGTATATGTTTGTAGGGCCAGACTGAGACTTGTCCCATACCACAGTTAGGCATCAGAATACACTGTGAATTGCACCAGTATATGTAGGGTTAGTGTGTGAGCGGCAAATATGAAGATGGTTTTGTTCCCACAGTCCATATACTGTACTATTAATTAAGCTTACCATAATGTGGCTGTGACTGTGTTGAGATTGGTTGTGGGTATGCACTTTCTCACTGGTGTCTGTTACACTGTGCTGTTACATTCCTGTAGTGACTGTTATATTTGCAATTATATGTGTATTTCCCCCATAGGAAACTTGGGTTAGTTTTGTGGCAGTCTACCTGTAGTTTACACAGTGCTGGTTGACATGCCTAACAGCTCAGTATATTTACCTAGTGTGATGTTATGTCTAGATATTTGTCAGATATACTGTTGCCTGGCTACTATATGTGTTGTGAATTTCTGAAAAAAGCAGTGGGACGCTGTGAAGATGTATGTCACTAACTAGTGGGAAGTATGTGGGCTTGGGACCGCTGCTCCTTCAGTTAATATGTGTTAGGACAGACAGGAGGGTGTGAATGCATTAACTCTGTGAGCTTATCTACTCCAGTATTTTTGTTATATTCCTATTTTCATGGCTGTAAACACCCCCTTTGTCAGGCTTGGTCCACACGTCTTGCACTAAGGAGTTTTCTGCACACCTCTGGACTGACCAGATTATTTCAGATTGTCCATGTTTATTGGTCATATTTCGGCTGTATTCCACAGGATCATTGCTGTGATTTGTGTGGTACTTCACTATGATGATTTTATGATGTCTGTCAGTAACTGATGGCGTGCATGTCAGTTTCAGAAGCACCTTCCTACACAACATCTGTTGACACAACCCCTGTTACTGTAGGAAAATTCTACATTTTTAACAGCAATACTTGAATTATGTTCCCTTGCACTAAGAGGTTGTGAGTTATGGTGCTATGTTATGACTCCACCACATGTTATGGGCATATGTTATATATACATGTGTGTGTGTATATATATGTTTCAGACATATATATATATATATATATATATATATATATATATATATATATATATATATATATGTATATATATATATATATATATATATATATATATATGTATATATATATATATATATATATATATATATATATATATATATATGGGTCTACCTGACATTGCCGACACTCCAGAATGCCGACAACCATATGGCTACCACCGTATGATCGACATTTGGAATGTCGACAATGCGGAACCATTATCTCACCATAGTGTGGAATGGAAAGATTTCCATTCATGCACTGTAGTGTGATCTCGGAGTTGGTATATTAAAGTTATGGGGGGCGGACCCCCCCATAGAGGGTGCAGGGTGGGTAGCAGTTGAAAGTGAATTTTCTGTTCCTTTTTTTATGGTTTTATTCTGATGTCAAGATTTTGGCTGTCGATGATATGGTGTCGGCCATGTGGTTATCAGTGTTGTGAGCTTTCGATCTTGTCAGGTAGATCACTCTCTCTCTCTCTCTATACATATATATATATATATATATATATATATATATATATATATATATATATATATATATATATATAAATATATATGTGTGTATGTACATGTATACATGTATCTACATACATATATATATATATATATATATATATATATATATATATATATATACACATATCATTATGTGTAAACATGAGTGTTGTTTATACCTTCTCAGATGTATCCCACCATATTTATTTGATGTGTATATTTAGATATAAAAACATGACTGATTCAACACTATTTTCACTAACAAGTAGTAAACAATTGTAGTAAAAGCAATTGTTCACTACTATTCAGTACGTGTACTGAATGATATTTTTGAATAAGCAACCGACATTTGTATGGCTTAGTGGTTAAGTGCTGTGCCTGTAGTCTAGAGGATCTTCGGTTCAAAACCTGCAAGGGCTGTTTATTTTGTTGCTAGACAGAACAAGGACTGTTGGATACAGAGTGGTTAAGGCAGTTTTGAGAAGCTTTATGTGGGTTTGCGTGGGTTTGCATGATGGTAAGCTGTGCTAATGTATGGTTAAACAAAAAGGCACTTACACTGTGTAGGCTTTGCTTACCAGTGCGCAAATCTGCTTAGCATTTACATTTATGCAATGCTTATATCTGCTATGCATAGCTCAGCCATGGTAACCAGTGATTACATTCCAGTATGATAAAATAGCAGGATAATGACATGTTTAATAAATGTATTTAATTCCATGCACATAACATGCTTCTATGTGCTGTCATTACAATAGCAAGGGGTGTAAGTATACTGTATGGGACACCTGAGTATACATGGCTAGTATCACAATCTTTTCTCTTTGTGTGTATATATGGCTAGTACAACAATCTTTTTTTCTTTGTATGTGTTTCATACATGGGTAGTATCCCAAGTTATATGCAGTCACACTTGCATGTATTGTATCATTACATTACTACTTTTAACAGTGCTTTTCCAAGTAAGTGTAGATTGCAGATTGTAGTACTGGAACCATAACCCCTGCGTTCAAAGCTGGACTCTGAGTACAGACTATTGTGTTCTTGGTGTGTGAGCTGTATGTTTTTAAGTATCACCTATTGGATATTGATCTGACATGTTGATATTAACTGTAGACTGCTATGTGTTTTGGACATGTCATTGAGGGCTGCTGTCATCTAGTAATGGCATACCTATCAGTGTCAGAAGTCTATCTGCCAAAACATTCATCCTAATGCCTAAGTTGGCTAGCTAATTTCTGTCTGTCCTCTGTACAGATGTGCTGATGTCATGTCTCCATCTTGGCTGCTTCCAAGTAATCTCTGCTTGACTGACACTGACATGTTTGCCCAGCTGTTTTATCAATGCCACAGCTAGGAAACCCAACCCTGTATGCACCACATGCCATGGATACCTCAACCAGACTACCACAGTCAACAGAACATGCTTGGGCACAGGTCTCTAACCTTGGCACTGGCCATGTTATGTAATATATGTTGCATACATGTCAATTGGAGCACCTCACTGGCCCTCTGTAAGAGAAAACCAGATGATTGGATGTTGAATTTAACTGTCACCCTGGGGATCAGTCAAGTGTCATCAGTTGATAGATGGCCTGCAGACAAATGTCAGGTGGCATGATACCAGTGTACCCACATGCCATGCCGTACTCTTCTCATGTCTCCATGGACATTAGCCTGATACACACCTAGGAACACCTGCACCTATGAACCTCATTACTGACAAATGTGTCAGTGTGCATTAATGAGAATAACAGTGTCTCTGTGTTTGTAAACTTGTAGTTGAAAATAATCTGAGGGCCTTCTCACCCACTACACACCCCATTGATATACTTAGAAATGGCTGCTGCTGTAATGGACATTAAATGTACCTTGTTACACTCATCACCTTATGGGCTACCTAGAGCTTCCAGTACTAGCATAACACTGTTCTAAAAATGGGTAGATAGGCATGGGTTACCCTCTGAGTCCTGGCAAGTGTGTATATGTGTGTGCAATTGTGTGTCAGTGTGCATATTTGTAATTGACAGCATTCTGAGGCCACATTCTCCAAATATGATAAACCTTGCCGTACATTATAAGGGATGGTGATGTTGCTTACATTAGGAGAGCCATGAAAAACCCTAACCCTACTATCCCTGTGGTATGTGCAATAAATGCATATCCCTGTAGTAGCACTGATTAGCTAGACAAAGGTTTGTATTGCAGTCCTGGTCAATGTGTGATTATGGGTATGTCAGAGCATTATCATGGGTTTTAGTGAGTACAATATCCAATGTGGGATGTGGGTGCTGGGTATACTGTCTTTACACCATGGTACCCCCAGTACATGTCCCAAGGTCCACTGTATGAGGACAGCTGTCACTGTCAACCATACAGGTAACTGATTACACTATCCAGCCCAATGACACTTGTGCTGTGTGCAAAAACTCTGTAACAGTATGGACTCCCTGACAAGGTAGTTAGCACTGCTAAACCCAGGTCTGTCAAATGTGTCTATGACTGTGTTTGTCAATGTGTATCTGACAGTATGTCATACTATGTATTGTTAATTAACACCCAGTACATCCCCCATTACCATACTGTACAAGGCCTGGTGATGTTCTTCACTTAACAGGAAATTAGGGACACACCTCACCCTAAAAGCTCTGTGGTGTGTGCAGTTAAGGCCAAACACATTAGTAGCAATAAGTACCTAGGTAGGGGTTCTAGTGTCAGTGTTGCCAAGTAAGTGTGTGTGTATGTGGAGGGATCTACTTCAGTTTGCAGAAAATGTATGTCCCAGGAGATCATTTGTCCGAGAACTTACTGGCAAAAGGTAACATTTCAAAGCAATCATCTTGTGGAAATGCATTCCATCAAAACTAGTAGTGGATGTGTAAATGCCCTCTTCTGCACTGTACAGATTTACAGTGATACTGGAGTTGGTATATATACATGGGTGTGGTTGTTGTGGGCAAAGCCAACCACATTGCGGTTATTGTTGTTCATAACCCCCTGCTTAGTATACTGTTATACCGTATAGTTTATGTCAACAGGTTAAGTAGATGTTAATCACACTATGTGTGATTCTATGCCACCCCACACCCTCCAAAGTAGGGGGCTGTACCACCCACACCAGCACACCTATGTTTACCAACTCCAGGATTGCACTACATTGTGGAAGAGGACATATACCTTGCCAGTACCATTGCCAATGACATCAAACTGGTGGACTGATTATTTACTGATGTAATGTTTTGGCAATTTGGTCTTAGTGGAATTACATAGGCCAAAATGAGTTCACTACAAAATGAAGTACATCCATTTGAACAGTATTCTCTGTATATTGCATCAACACCAAACCCTCTGTGTGTGTGTTATTCACAAACATTTGGTATGTGCCACTCAGTACACTTGCCATTGTCTACTCTAGAAGAGCTGCTTACATCAGCCACCATGCACACACCTGTATACACCCCTCAGACATATCAGCCATGTGGCACATGCAGTAACTGTTATACAGACCTGTTACTTGTGTTCAGCTGTACCCGGGATATGACACAGTCAATGTGTCACCACAGTGCCACACCCCTTGTAGGAAAGGACAGCAGAACAACATCCTGCTGACACATAGACACCTAGAACACAAACAGAATACATTACAGAGACCACAATCAGTGTTAATAACAGCTATAATGCATCATGGCTGGACAGCTACACAGCCTGATGTATAAGCATTAATCATTCCAGCTGAAAACATGTTAAACAGCATTACATTGCTAAACCTTAGTAAATTCACCCTGTGCATCAGAACCATATTAACATGTCCATGCATTGATGGTATGGATGACAGGGATATGGCACAGGTATCATCATATGCACAGGGTGTGTTGTGGGTTTGCCGGAGACTTGGGCTGAGCTGTTTGGTTAACATCATGTGTGTGGGTTAGGGAGTTCTTTATTAAACAGACTTTGCAGATGTGGTGTGTGCAGGTATGGAGGTGTCCTAGCTATGATGATGATGTGTGTGCACGTATGCACACATTTCTACCATGTGGCTGCCCTATACAGGAGTTTTTTGGACAGCTGCAGACCGTACATGGCAGGTTGTACAGTTCACTGTGTCCAGCCATGGACATGGGAACTGTGCCTTCCAGAGGTACCACGGGCACTACCAGGCAGAACCTCAGATATGATACTCTCCCCTGATGATGACACTTGTCTGCTGGATCCGCGTCCCTCTTGGGACAGGCCAGGACCATATGCACATGGCCTGCTGTGTTGTGGTGTGGACAGCATCCCCCCTGCATTGCTGGTGCTGGTACTGCCACTACGGGAGCAGTTGCACGTCCACGTAGACCTCAAACTGCTGGTGTTGCTGACATACGTCCACATGGCTGATGCCCTACTCCCACCATATGCTCTACCACAGACACCACATGGTCGAGGATTCCCACCATCTCACCCAACCGTCTATCTATGACCTCTGCAAAATAATGGTGGACACCTGCAAGATCACGGATGTTGTCACGTACAGCAGGAAGAGTAGTCCTCTGGAGCCTCAGACTGTCTTTGGTGTAATGCTTCATATGTGCCTCTGCCTTCATGATGGCCCATAACATGTTTCTGGTGACACCTGCTGTGGCACTTCTGCCAGGGGCATGATGGCCAGCTGCCCTCCTATGAACACCCTTATACATCTGCTTATGTGGTACCTCATCAGTCATCCAGCTATGGCTGCTGTATACAGGCATTCTTGACATAGTCACCACACTTTCCTGTCCCATGCCACCACCCACCAACTGCCCCTTATCTATGACCACTGGTGATGGGGTATGTATGGGAATTGTGACTGTCTGCAGAGATGGGGTGAATAAAAGTGGGATATTATCCAATGGCGCAGATTCAGCCCCTGACAACCCTGCCTGTGCCTCACTATGCCTATCATCATTGTCAGAGTCTGTATGGACACTAACATCATTTTCCCTGCAGGAGAGACCCTGACCCACCTCACCACCTGTGAGGGGCAAACAAGAAATGTAAATTAAGACCTGTACATTATGGTTTAATTCTAAACACACACACACACACACACACACACACACACACACACACACACACACACACACACACTTACAGGTGAGGTGGCACAAAGATATTACACAGACCTCTCATTACCCAACAGTCAACATGCATGGCATATTTATTTATTTTATTTTATTTTACATTTGTTTACTGGGAAAGTCCAACTGAATATATGTTCATTTTCAACGGAGGCCCAGGGAGAAAAGCTCCAATTTTAAAAGTACAGTTACATAAGGACAATAGAGGCATTTGGAAATACATGTAAAATACATTAATCAGTTAGGCACAAATGTACATATATATAAAATACATTCATCAGTAAGGAGCAATCGTACAGACAACAAGTTTGACATCGCTAAGGTTACAATATTTAAGACATTCATATTAGGACTATGTCCCTTAAGAGTACAGACTCTATCAGCATATGATTAGACAGGGTTTCCACAAACCACAGGTAGTAGTTAGTCAGGGTTTAAACAGGGACAGTGCCATTGCAATCGGAGGTGATGTTTGAGCCTTTTTTTGAACAGGGTTAGGGAGTCTCCTGGAGAGTGAGTCCCCTGCCACATTTTTGCTCTTAGTCATTTGCACCAGCAATTTGTCAGCAGAGTGCAGGGACCTCAGGTTGCTATATGGTTTAATGATCTCATTTAATGCAGGTGTGCATTCAGGTTGGTATAAAACCTTGTGGGCTATAATGAGTTGGTTATATTGGACAATACTAGGCCATTCAAGCCATGCTAGTTGAGTTAGGTTGATACAATGGTGGGTCCTAGAGGACCTGTGGTGAATCTGGCAACTTGGTTATAACTGCTAGCAAGTTTGGTGAGAGAGGCTTTATTCAAGTTAGTGTAAAGAGGGGAGGCGTAGAGTAGGGTGGATAGTAAGTGGGATCAGGCAATAGTAGTTCTTGCTAATGGGGTGAGGAAAGATTTGATCCTATATAGGGAGCTCAATTTTTTGTTGACAGATTTGATTGTTTGATTGACATGGGTGTCATATTTTAGGGTATTGTCAACTGTGATCCCCAGGAGTTTTGTGTGAGTATCTGGGGAGATAGTAGTGCCGTTGTTGGAAGTTAAAGTAAAAAATGGCAAAGAGGTTTTACTAGTGGGGGAAAAGATTAGGAGCTTGGTTTTATTGGGGTTTAAGAGAAGCTGACAGTTAGCAAACCATTTTTTTACCTCACTGAAAGTATTCTGGGTTAGGATCTTGATCTCAGTTAAGTAGGACGCTGTGCAGATTAGTGTAGAGTCTTCTGCATATTGAATGCAGGTGGCCTTGGGGGTGATAGTGAGTAGGTCATTGAAGAAGATTGAGAAGAGTAGGGGTCCTAATATGGACCCTTGGGGGACTCCTAGAGTAATAAGTAGCCGGGTTGATAGGGTATTCTTCCATAATACTGCTTGTTGTCCCTCAGTCAGATAGGATTGTAACCATGTAATAGGGCTGCAGTTAAGGGACAGGTGCTTCAGGGTATGGATAAGTAGTTGTTGATTGATCATGTCAAAGGCCTTAGAGAGATCTAGGAAGAGAGTGAGGTTATTTTGTTAGTGTTTCGATTAATGTTAATAGAGTTAGAGAAGAATAGGAGGGCTGAAGTGGTGCTATGATGAGGCCTAAAGCCATGCTGAGAGTTGGCCAGGAGTTTATTTTGGGTGAGGTAGTGGGTTAATTGGTTATGGATGCATTTTTCCATTATTTTGGCCAGTGGTGATAGTATGGTTATTGGCCTGTAGTTACAGAGGTCTATTGAGTTACCTCCCTTATGAAGGGGTATGACATGGGAGACCTTCCAAAGAGAGGTTCCATAAGTTTCAGACAAGGTGCGGTTTATGATAATTGAAATGGGGTATGCAATGGCTTCTGCACTTTTCTGTAGGTATTCGGATGGGAGGAGATCAGCTGCTAGGGTAGTGGGCTTTAGCTTGGTAAGTAGGGATTTGATGGTAGTCCATATGGCACTCAACAACATGCACTGCAGCCATTCTCAATCCATGTTACCAACATTATACATCTCTGTGATGTGTGAGTTGTGTTAGTAGGTGATTCCCCTTCCACTGGAACACACTGCACCCATCTAGACAATATTGCTGTGAACCTGTACAGCACACTGGCATGTAATGTGCACCATACCTCACAAGTGTACACACCATTGCTGAATGTGTATATGTGTGGCAGTTATGTTTGTTCTGTTGCTCACAGCCCCTATATGTTTGTCTGACACATACCTGGGATGATATGAGGACTGATGTCAGTAACTAATGCCTGTCCTTTGATTTGCAGATCTCATCATCAGCAGTGTATGTATGTGCAATAAAATCCAGTTACACTGGCAACCTTCAAAGCTTAATATCGATATGAGGAGTATACATACCCTTGTTGACATGCCAGCCTCTTCTATGATATGCAGTGGGGCCACAATACTGCATTTGTTAACATTACACACACCTGATATGTGACATATGACCTGTGCAATCCAATGCAGTATCAAACAAATGTGTTAGTCGTGCAGATGCTGAATGAGATGCACACAATATGTGGTTTGCATAAGTGTTCACACCCTTAACACAATGGTTTGTGGAAGCACCTATTAAGTGAACTACAGCAGTCACTATTCCTGGAAGAGGTATACTAGCATGGCCCATCTTCACTTGCCATTAGTTAGTCACTCTGTCCTACAAATGTCCCCCAACTCTGCCAGATTGCAACTTCAGCTCATGTGCCCAGCCCTTGGAGGTCACACAGTGGCTTCACTATTGCTGTAGAGTCAGGATTATGTCTGGCACAATTCATAACCTTCACAGCATTCAGATATAGCAATTCTTAGCAAGCTTTGGATGTATGCTTCAATTCACTGTTGTGTTTCAAGCCAACACCCTGCCCCATCCTCAGCCTTATTGCAGATGCTTGACAACTATGGGCCACACATGAGTGTTATTTTGCAGTGCTCCAGATTCCAAACACCATGTCTACCAGCCTTGTGCCAGCTAAAGAACAGCAAACCTAAAGGTGTACACTGGCACCAGCAAGCTAAATATTGGGGATGGTGGCCCTGAGGTGGGGGGAGTTGTTGCTTGTGCACCACACATATCTTTATGAATACTGTCTGTAGGTTTGAGCCTTGGTTTCATAACACCATTACACATTGCAACACATGCCTTTGGGAGACTTGATGTTATGCTTATGCTACCTGTAGGGAGCCCTGGATGATGTATCGTGGGACAACTCTTCTGTTCGATTACCCTAACACATAGGCCACACTTATGCAGAATCCAGGCAATTGTTGGCACAGGTACTGCACTAGCAGTACTTGCTAGACATTCCTGGAAGTCCCTCAGTGTTGCTGCATGTTTCTGGGTAGCCTCCATGACAAGTTTGCAACATGTTTTGTCATCTGATTTGGATGGGCATCTGTGTATTTTCTACATCAATGTTGTCCTCTACTTCATACACACATACATGACCATCTGCACTGTTTGCCATGGTATATGCAATGGTGAGGTAAGGCTACTTTTCCCACTCCTGAGTGCTACCTTTTGGATATGGGATCCATTTAATGGTTTGTAACATGTGTGCAAACCACAGCTGCCTCTGTTGCAGGTGAGTGGGCAAATGTCATGGACATAATTCTTGGACAGCAGACCATGACTTGGTGTGATATTGAGGCCCTGTATTTGGAAGGTGTGTACTCAAGAAGAGTGAATGCTGTTGGTTCATCACAAGCTGCTTCCACAATATGTTATTTGGAGTGTGTGCACACATATGCGTCCAGTGTTTGTTAAGGTATGTAGTCCCCATATTTGTTGTCCTAACATAGGATTCCATATTACACATGCATTGCTCATGTTAGAATCACATTGCAGGTTGTAAAAGGTGTGGAGTGTGGTATTGTGATTTGCCATTGTTTATATCAGGAACAGTTGCCATTGTAATAGGGGTGTATACGCTGTTGTAGCCACTGTATAAGGGTAATGTTTCAGACATGTCCCTACTGTAGGCCATTTGTCCCACCATTATCTTCATCTCTGTCCACACATCTTGCACTGACAGGTTGTTAGGTATACTGCAGGACTCTTACATAACCTTCAGATATGCCAACATTGTGACCACTAAAATGCAGTGCAGTTAACACTAACAATAAGTGAACATGTACAGCATGCATTATGGGTAGGTGTGTTAAATGTGTGCATGGCAAATAGCATGGCCATAACATGGCCAGTGTATTGGCAAACCTGAACAAAACAACTCCAAATTCACCAGCTACAGGATGCTGCCCCAGTTGCATACCAGAGGGACCTAAATAGTTGTGAGAGAGAAGTAATGTCAGCAGCCACACCTGTGGCATTGGTACAGGGTGGGAGCAGCATTTCAGCACATTGACAGTCCAAACTCACAATACTAGAGATTATGCGCATCTGTTCATTACTGCACTGCAGCAACAGACTATCTCATCTGACATATGCATGTAGATATTTTACAGATGAAAATGGATAAGTGACAGTGGTCAAGTAATGCTCCCTGGGACCTTATCTACATGCTCCTCATCCATTGTGTGGGTTGCACCCACCTCCACAATGCTATCTTCAGCCTGCTGGCTTGGCTGATGGGCGGGTGCCCCAAGGCTGGCGAGGAGCTCCTCATCGTGTGTCAGTGGGGGCTGGATGGCATGACCCCGACCTGTGGCTAGCTGGTCCCCACTAACTGCAGCACCACGCTAATGGGTGCAGCAGATCAGATCTGTGCATCAATGCCGCATCTGCTCATAATTTCGGTTGTGAAGGCCGACATTGTTTACCCTGTGGATGAGAACGTTCCACAGGGCGGTCCTCTCCTGCAGATCCTGGGCCCTGTGACAGAAGATGATGGCATGATGCATGATGACATACTGGATGATTGCATCATTTACCAGGTTTGTGAATGTGGGCAGATGTTCCCAAGAGATTATTCCTGGAAGACATAAACAGGAAAAAAGATCACAGGACCTCATATGTTTGTCCATGTGCACATCAACAGTGGATATTACTTGCAAATAATCCAGACTATACCATAACACTGTAAGCTATCATGGCTTTGACATCTTGCATTACACTCCTGGCCCTGACCTGTCCAGTTCCCCCAATGTTGGACACTTAATGGCATAATCCATTATTCACCATTCATTTCTGTGTAGAGGGATGACAGTAGCCATCTTCCATGTGGATGGTGTGTGGATGGTGGCATGTGTGTATTTGACTGTAGTGTGTGATGGAACTGTGAGCACATGCCTGTGTTCATGTAGGAGGCAAACTATGATGTTCTCATGGCCCATGGAGACTTGCTGTTGGTGCCATCAGTTGGCATTATGTCCATGCTCACCATTGATGCAGGCAGGAGTGTGGGTGATGTGCATATCCCCCTGTACTAATGTTATGGACAGGATGCCACTGTTCCCACCTATCTTGTCTGATGAAGGTTGCCTGTATCCATGGCATGTGTGTATGAGGTGTGCTTTACCCCAGTACAGGTTGACTTGTGTTACTGGCTCTGAAACTGCATACATATGTGTAGACATGGTTGCAATTGGCCTTGGTGGTTTGGATATGTCTGATTTCTAGTCATAGTCAGCCTTACAGGAAGTCATCTGTGAACCTACATGCTTGCTCAGATAGAGGTGCACTTGCTTCCAAGTTGTGGTCTGGACCTATGTGTCCCTGTACAGCCACTCTAGCAACCTATTATGTGCTTTGTATTTTGGTGCTGTCCACCAAGGAGGATTACTCTACCATTGGTGGTGGATGGTTGTACTGGTAAGGTACTACTGATTCCATTTAGCTACAGTGGATATAAAGTGTAAACACCCATGTTGCAATGCATGGTACTTGTGTAATTGGAACATGACCCCACAAAAGCACATGTCAACACAATCCCCACCTGTAATGTGTCCTATAGCCTGCTCAGTTCAATAGGCAACATAACAACCTACCCTGTGGAAACATATGGAAATTAATACTCAGTACAGTAAGGCAGTTGAATGTGTGTGCACACCCTTACACTGATATGTTGTGTAAACAAATATAAATAAATAAATAAATAAACACCTGCTGAGATGATTACATCATCCATTTATCTTGGTTTGTACTCTAACATCATATCACATCTTCACTTGACAATGGTTCCTCACCTTCCATGAAAGAGCTTTGTTTCTTTTTCAATAGAATTGTACAGGTTATGGGTCACATTTGAGGTGAAAAGTGTTTTGACATAACTTACTGTGATCTCATTGGTTTACAGCACACAGACGTGGCATTCCAGCAGGGGTGTGTACACTTTGATATCCAGTGTATATGGGTGCTGATATAGCTGTTAGTGGTAGGCATGGACAGTGGGTCATAACACAGATGTACACTTCTCTGATTACTACGCGATAAGCATGCCTACTGTAGTACCCATATCAGTGTCATGGCAATTTAACAATCAGTAGCAGTACACATTTTATTTTGTTGTATGCAGTGACAGTGATATTACACACATGTGCAACATGCACATCCTATTTTCTGGACTGCTTGTGACCCATGTTATTACTTGTGTGCCTTTCAGCTGACCAAATGCATACATACACATGCTCAGGGGATACCTGGCACGCATTTGTATTCTGTGTCATTATGGCACACTGTATTTAGTCTTGCAGCTCAATCATACATCTCAACCTGTTATACCAGGACTTCTGGTCATTGGTCTACATCACAGGGTGACAAAACAGGGAAGTCAACTTTGATAAAGTATTAATATAGCTGCCATAACATAAGTATATGTGTAATTGACTACAGATATATGTCACAACTGTGAATATTGTCCAGAAGAATACTGTACAGTTGAATGTTATTAATTCAATATATCACATGCAGTTTAACACACACATCTGCAACAGTGCTTTGCTATATTCATGCCCTATATAGGTATCCTAGATTTATAATACAAACATATATAATACTCATGTTCACAGGTAACATATGGATATGGGCAACATCCCATTAACTGGCCTAGCAGTGGCACAGACATGACTGTTTGACAGACACTCTAGTGGCTGCCATATGTGAGCTGTCCTTTCCCAGGGTGCGCTAGGCTCCTCAGCTGTGACCCATTCTATCCACCTCTTAGAGCATCATATGTGGGCAAAGCCTAACATTAGGGGGAATATATAGGGGCAGATCGTAGATATGCCTATTACAAACCTATAAAGTTTGTAGCATGATGCATTTTGCATGACTGTGACTGTTCTGAAAGTGGTGGGGTCTGAAACTCATGTGTCTGTTATGACTTCATTACGTCCATCTCAGGCTATTTGCCAGACTAATATAGAAGTTTGGAGGAACAGAGCAAACACTATGATGACTAAATTTTGACATTCTGTGAAGATCTGCACAATTGACAGGTATGGCCCACTGCAGACAGAGCCAAATGCTATGCTCATATCATTTGTTCAGCAGGATATCATTACAGCAAGTATTGATGGCACATATACATCTTTCATAATAATCTATCCCATTATTACAGATCAAGTACTACATTCAATTATATGTGTACATGTTTCACATGCCTGGTTTATATTCAGGTTCCTTCTGTGTACAGGATGTTGTCTAGTTTCTTATTTTGTGATGTCTCTCTCTCTCCACTACTGTGATCAAACTTGTTTGAATAGGTTGAAACATGGCTTTTGTAGGTGATGCTCATGTTCAGGTGATGGCCTCTGCACCATTTGCTGTTCCCCACTTGTTAATTGCATACAGGCAGCTTTGTAGTTCTTCCAATAGCCAATGTCATAGCAACCCACTACTATAAATAACTAGATCATGTGGGCATTGTCCCTTTACCTTTCCTGTACATCCTTTATGTGTGGGGGCAGCAGTGTTACAGACAGCAGATAGGAATACCTCTTACAACAGGACTTGTAGACACAGGACAACTACATGTTTGTATAAGGTTCCAGACTTAGGGACAGTGTGTGAGTATTGCTGTTGTATGCATTAAATACTGCTAGTTTTACAGGGTTTGTGTGTACATGCTAGTTTTGCATGGAATGCAGTCTGCATAGCTCTCAACTGTGGGCCTATCCACATGATGGCCAGAGGATTGGCTATTGTGTTTTGTCTGTTCCCCACACAGGTCCTGTCCCTGACATATCAGTGGCATTCTCTGTAGATTGCTATCAGTACATGGCAACATCCATTTGTGTTTCTGACATCATATTCCTGAGTAAAGGTATGTTGCAACCAGTCTTGTAACACCAGCAACTTTAACAGTGTATAACAGCAATATTTCAAACATGGCCCTGTGTTTCAGCTTCTGTCCCTCACCTATTTACCAGGCTTTGTTCAGATGTCATGCATTAAGAGGTTGGTAGGTATGTTCTATCATTATTTAGTGCTGACATTCCTGCTGTCATTCCAGTGATGTTTTGGACTCCCACACAAGTTGTGGAATAGGGTCCATATATATGAGGGCTACAGCTGGACAAAACATGTGTGACCCTGTACAGTCTGGAGGTCAGTGTAAAGAGAACACTGTTATATGCCCTTGTAAGACATTTTATGGGGGAGGGGTATTAACTGTTTTAACCTAGACTGTTATGAATATCAGTAATAAGAAATATAAAGGTATATGGCTGTACATTTTCATACATTTCACCATGGGAACACTGGTGGGCTAGAACTTATTGTCTTGCACACAGTTGTATTTGTCAGTGTGATAGTGACATTTTAAGTTAAGCATTGTTATGTAACGGATACATTTACATTGCAACTATTGATCATTTTCCCCCTAGGAGGTTGATTACAGAGTGTAATTTGGGGCTGTTGAACTACATCTGTAATTAAGTGTTGATTGAGTCTTATCTTCAAGGCAAGTGTGTTTTTTACAGTTGTACTACTTGATGGTTTTAGCCTAGACAGCAAAGTATGTTATGTTTTGCAGATTACTGTATTATATGATTTGAGAGTTGCTTTAATCAGTCATTATGTATTTCAAACACCTAAATGCTATTAGAAATGGCATAAACAACTGAAATAGTACACAAATAAACATTTATATGTATGCAAACTGTGTGTGGTGTCATGTCCTTTGCATTGTATGTGGGTATATGTTTCATGCAATATTTCTCATTTGTAGTAAAGAATCAGATACTGGCTATTTGAAAAGGTGGTAATTGTAGGAATAATGGCTGTTTGATATTCTGTGTACCATCTTCATATACTCTCTCTCTCTCTCTCTCTATATATATATATATATATATATATAAGTATCTATATATATATATATAAGTATCTATCTATATATATATATATATATATATATATATATATATATATATATATATATATATATATATGTGTGTGTGTGTGTATCATTAGAATGCTTAGTGATTCTATATTGTACATTCCCTGTGGTAGACTGACTATTATGCATGATATGTTAGAGAAATCATCCCAACATCTTACAGCTTAGATGGCTTAGTGGTAACTTGTTGTGGCTATGTTTTGCAAGGTCCTGGGTTCACATCTTGCAAGGGCTGGTTATTTTGTTGCAAGGCAGAACAGTTCAGCTGTGGAGGAAGGGATAATAGAAATAATTACAAGAGGTCCCTAATTTGGGCCCCTTCACCCCCACTTACAGTGCCTTTGGTCAGATGTTTTGCAGTGGGAGGTTTAGAGTGTGGATATGATGTCCAAATGCACTACATACACACACACACACACATATATATATATATATATATATATATATATATATATATATATATATATATATATATATATACATACATACACACACACACACACACACACACACACACACATATATATATATATATATATATATATATATAAATAAATTTTCCCTATTGTTGAATGCCTCTGCTGCATGATATGTTTGAGAAAACATCACACATATTTACAACTCAGATGGCTTAGTGGTAACTTGCTATGGTGTGCAGGGTCTTGGGTTTGAGACTTACAAGAGAAGATTATTTTTTTTGCTAGGCAGAACAAGGGCTGTTGGGTACAGAGTGATTAAGGTACTTTTAAGGTGTTGTAAGCAGGTTTGCGCAGGTTTGCGCAGTGGTAAGAAATGCTAACATTCAGTTAAATATGCTTACAGACAGCCTTAAAAGTACTTAATCTGTGTAGGCATTGCTTAGCGCTGCACAAACAGGCTCAATCCTGCTTACTACTGCTTAAAAGTGCTTACTCCCACTTACCCAGCCTTAATTTCATTAAAAGAAAAGAAAAGAAAGAAGGGGTGATAGGAAAGTGGTCAAAAAGGGGGCATGAAGAGAGAAAGACAATAGGGAAAGTAGCTAGGGATGTACAGGACAGGTGTAGGGATGGTCCATAGCTGTCCATTTCTTCTACAGCAACAGCTGTGCATATATACTGAATATGGAGGCATATTTGGACACTCAATCCCCTGAGAGAAGGGTGAGGACAACAATAATGTGTTGTGAAGCCAATTAGACCAGATTGCATGTGTCCAGTGGACACATGTGCGAAATGGACAGTTATGTATGGGGCAAATTTTTTTTTTGGGAACAGAGTGCCTTTTTTTAAGGTGAGAGTGGGATGTTGGGGAAGGATAGTAGGTATATATGGGGATGTAACATGGGTAGGAGGACAGACAAGACAGCATACCTTGGATGGGGAGGGGTGTTTGGAAATCAAAAGCTCATGAGCCCCCAAATGGAAACAGTGGGACTGAGTTAACCCCCCATGGGCAGTCACCACTGCACCTTCATGGCCCTGAAGGTGGCTGTGCTGGGGGCTGAGCAGGAGGTCCAGGCTGACCCTCTAATTGCACCACACAGTCCTCAAGCTGGCATAGCAGATCTCCAAATCCTTTTGGAGCTCGCTTAGCACCAAACCCTTGACCTGGCTTCAGGTGACAGGATCCTGTCCGCTCCCATTCTCTGGGGGGTTGAGCTCAATCTCTGAGGTGGTTCTACTGTAAGGTGGTGCAGGACCAGCAGACAAGGAGGTCCTGGGGTGGGTCCCAGATCGGCTGGGGCCCATTCCCACATCCAGATGAGGTGGGAGAGGTGAGTCTTCTGGGACTGGCCTTCCCAAACGTGCTATGGTGTTACAGTTTTAGAACATATGTGGGTTAGTAATAGTCAACACAATCATCTAGGATTAGTTTTAACAGCATGCATAGATATTCCCATTAACCCAAAACAACAGATTTGGAACAGTTGCATAGCAAACAGAACACATTCATATATGGAACCACAGTGGTCATTACAATGGCATGCAGGTTACATTGATAGCAACAGGCCACCAATGATAGTATTTCAACATGGAACATTAACAGAAACACATTTCAATATCTGTTGAACAATAGGACATGTCCCAACAGTAGGTTTGGTGTAAAACATACCCATTGGTTTATATGTTTAGATTATTGCTGCAGATATGGTGGGGGAGAGAGAGAGATATGTCAATTAACAACTTGTATATCCTTGCAGTACTCACAACTTTAATGATCATTGCTCTAATCATTACACTACAGGTATTATTACAATAAGCTATGACCTTGGTTTGGGCAGTGATAAGTTTGTACACAGAGTATACTTCAACTGTCTTATAGCCAAATTTTACTTCTCTTACCTGGTAGACTTGTGGATGTAATGTTTGTTAACACTACCTGACTGTTTCTACACATATTCTCAAATTCCTAGTTATAATTTTGCACATATCTCTCAACCTCTTAATGCAAACAATCTGTACAAAGGTTGACAAACTGGGGGTATGAACTGGGACATATTTTAAATATTGCTCTTATAAACATTTAGAAAGTTGCTAGAGTAACAGGATTTGTTTTAATATACATTTTCTGAAGGATCTGAAGTCTGAAACTCAAATGTATGTCATCATTTAGTGACTAAAATCCCAAGATTATCTCAGTGATTTGCCAGGAAAATAGAGGAACAGGCTAGAATATGAGGCATAAATCTGGACATTCTGCAGAAATCTGTACAGATGAGGGGTATGATTATGCATACAGCTTACTACCACACCCGGGATTTGAACCATGGCTGTGTGTGCTAAAAACACAACAATTTGTGTTTCATCAGAGTGAGGTATTTAGAAAGTGCTGGCTCTTCTTTCAGTGTTTTCTGTCTAAGTCTCTCTTGGTTGTACAATCTGATCTTGTAATTACAACATTCTTATACAGACATTCCTAGACATATTTTTATGTAGCACAGTGTGAGAAACAGTTGACGCAAAAGTACTATTCACATACCAGACCTTGGTGTATGTAACATGTGAGGCCATACAATTCCAGGGTAAACACAACCAGTCCAGGATCTGGAACTTTATTGCCAGGCAGTTATTTAAATATGACCTATATGTGATTATTGCTGTCATAATGTCTGGTTTATTTAGTGGAAACCATACACATTTTTATAATGCCAGGTGACATTTTACTCATTTATATTTATTTGGTATGACTACTACAAGCAGGATTGTTACTCACCAGCCTCATGACGCAGCCATTGCAACCTGCTGACATGGGCTTCCTGGATCACAGCCCACTCAGCTGCAGCTGTAATGAAAATAGAGACACATTTATGCATACTTATCCATCACATACACAGGCTGGGCTTTGGTAAACAATTATTGCTATGAATACTTACACACTGCTGGGACATCTCACCTGTCTCTTTCTTCTTGGACCCACTGTTCCAAGAGCTTCCACTTCCTTCATTTCAAGTCAGCTTAGTGGTGACGGACCTGCTCACCAGTCCGAGGGATACCAGTGGCACTGGTGAGATCACGGACAAGACTTTCCCAGGCTTCCACTTTATATGGGGAGCACTGGTACTGGTCCTGCAGCAGTATAATTTCATGTTTTTTTAACCAGGAGTCCTACCATGACCTTGGACTCCTGTATGCACCAGCGCTGCACCCGGAAGTGCATGTCCTTTCCAACCCCTGCCATACTGCCTACATTGATGAGCTACAACCAGTTATGAACTGAATTCCCACCTGTGGGGTTTAAATATGGCCGATTCCCTGCCCTTTGCCATGATTGAATGATTTTTAAAATGCTGAGCTAAGCTAAGCTATGGAGAAACCTGCTTAGCTAAGGTTGGCAGTGCTTAAAGGGGCAGGTTCAGAATTGCTTACCAATGGGCAAATCCACTTAGCTGGGCTATCCATTGTTTAGTATGCATATGTACACAATGCTTACACCTGGTCAAGATAGCCATGCAATGCTTAGCTTTGCTTATGTTTTATTATATTGGTCTACCACCTGTTTGGGATTGATTCATCATTCATTACATAATATCGATTTATTTACCTTCCCTGACATCCCCCAATGTGCTGTGATTAATTTATTCTTGTGTGACTATACTGTATGGGGCACTTGTGTTTATATGGAGGTTTCACTATTTTATTACACTGACACCTCACATCTGGGCCTAATACACTACTTTGGTTGAGAAAAATCAGTTACTTCTTACATAAATATGCAAAAAATCAAAATGTTAATGTTTACACATACAAAATGGAAATGGCTTTGGTGAAACTCGAACCGTGCATGACTACATGCAAGGTGTATGCTCTAACCACTACAATATTGCACATATGCTAATGCTGGATGTCTATTGCTTTTTAACTTATTATGACATTTCAGCTGGGCTAAGCATAGCTAAGCAATGGGCGCATCCATGCCCATTTTGCATATGTAAAAAAAATGTATTTGTTGTGTTTTTTTATTTGCACCCTTCAGAATATCCATGCTAATGCTAAATATGTTATTCCATCAATTTTCTGCTTTGTGGGACGATTGTCCCTTATGGCTTTGTCCACATTCCTTACTCTGGCGGGTTGGGAGGTGTGCGTTATGTGCTTATGCTAAATCTGTTATTCTATCAGCTTTTGGCTTGGTAGGGATGACTGTCCCTTATGGCTTTGTCCATATTTCTTACCCTGATGGGTTGGGGGGGATACAAATGTTCTCACTCATTTTAAATTGCGAAATGGTAATTTTAGAGTGCAGAAGGCATGTGTATTGTGAGATCTTTGCTCTCAGACACACCACCTGCGCTTGTACACAGAACTGTGTCCGTTTTATAGCACGGCAGTGTACCTTCATGCATATACATGGCGCACTGCCATGCTGAACAGGAACGGTCCTTGCCATGCAGGAATAACTTATTCCTGCATCGCTGCTTGCTGAATCCGGGGGTATGAATAATGACATGTGGATGAACCACAAGCACCACAGTGGAAGTCTTAGCACCACTGACACTCCACCTATGCTACCTTATTACATCAGATTTGTGTGCTGTAAACAATCTCTTTGGGATAAAGGAAATGGTGGATACATCTCCCACTTTAAATAGACACATCATAACTGTGGTGGATGCCATTCATGCATTACAGTATAAGGCCCAACAATGCTAACAGGCGCTGAGTGTGGATGTTGATCATCTGAGTATTTGGCATTGGAAACTACATAATATTGTACAGGATGAATACGTCACAGGAGAAGTGTCACAACAATTGTGAGATATGTCAGTATGTCAAGGCATTACTTCATGTTACTGATGCAAGGGATATGTGAGCCTGTAATTGGTGAACAAAGGCAAGACATACAGAATGTCATCTCATTCCCATGTGCCACAGGATAATGCATCCTACATATGTGCAAGGAAAATGTAATCACATCATCATTACTCTGCTTTTGCATTGCTGTGTGAGAAATTATCATAGTATTTTGTAAGAGGAATCAATTACCTATGCATGTAGACAGCAGATGTGTTGGACAACAGTGTTTGCAACATACACAGTCAAAATAATACTGACTCAATATAGTCTGAGCACTAATAGCTGGATTTGAACTAACTACCTAAGATCAGAATAATGTTGTATAGCCAATTGGACCAAATCAAGTGTGTCATGATGACACACAGGCAAAGGGAAGAGCTATGTAATGGGCATATATATACACACATATATATATATATATATATATATATATATATATATATATATATATATATATATATATATATATATATATGGGTCTAGGACTTTTGATCGAATGATCAAAAGTCCGAAACCCAAACGGCTGGGCATACTTACACGAAAGTGCTTTTCACCGAAGAAGCACTTTCGCGTAAGTATGCCTGTTGCTGAGGCCATACTACGGTGCAGATAAGGGAAAATTCCCTTTTTCCCCACTGTAGTACGGTCTCAAAGGGAGAATATTAAAGTAGGGGGGTGTGGGGGGCACAGATCTCTACATGGGGGGTGCAGGGGGTGAAAGCCCCTGCTAAAATGTTAATGTAGTGTTTTTTTTTTTTTTAGTAACACGCTTTAACCTAAGTGCTTTTTCGATAAAGCTCTTTCATTAAAGTTTGTTTGGTGGTTATGGATTTGGACATTTGATCATTTGATCAAACATCCTAGATATATATATATATATATATATATATATATATATATATATATATATATATATATATATATATTTTTTATGTGGGACAGGTACCCATTTTTTTCCATTTTTTATTATTTTTGTTTTTTTATGTGAGAGAGAGGAATGTTGGGAAAGATGCATAGGAATCAGAAGGTTAGGTAGGTAGGGTAAGGTAGGAAGCATGCACAGACATACTGGGCATACAAGACAGACATGGATGGTGATGCAGACAAATGATTTGGGGGCACCATGATTGTGGATAATTAGGGGACATCAGATGTGCACCCAAGTCCAACCTGAGAACAGTGATAATCTAGCCCTCACCCTCAGAACTTTCATCACTGTCTTTTGCACTGAGGCTCCTCTGCATGATATCCTCCACCAGCCCTGTCAGCTCCTGCTGGGTGACCAGATCACCAGCTCCACTGGTACTGCTCCCAGCAAGTACCACTCTTCCAGCAGTTGAGGCAGGGCTACCTGATGCAGTTGGAGCAGGTAGTGCAGGGGTTGTGATAGCAACACTGACAAGTTGTGAACCCGAAGTGCTGGGTGGTTGTGCTGCCATCTGTGGAGGTATAGTGGACTGAGCTGCAGTGGTTGGTCTACTCTCTGTGCAGTTGATCATTTATTGTTCAGAATCAAGGTATACAAACAACATATTTTTACTAAATTATAACTTCACAAATAAAAAATGAGAGAGGGTGTGGGGAAATAAAAAAAAATGATAATTATATGCATGACGTGTACTGTATTTTTTCAATAACCTTTGTTTGGCAATGCATAAGCCCTTATAATAATTTACTATTGTACACCTTTTGCCACATCGATATATGAAGGAAAGGTATTAATGTGTCATAAAATAAACAAAGCTCACTACTATGATATAAAAAGAGAGGTCTTTGTTTCCTTATGACAGATGGGGAATATAAATTCAAATGTAATAATTCCAATTACCATAACTGGATTCTTCCTGACATATTATTGCTGTTAATATTTTAGAAATACGTATCCAGTAATAAAAAGTAATTGCTGCTTGTGAGTATTGAACCTATACATAATTAAGCTGATGTTCTCATTGCCTAATGCAAGAAGCAAGATTTATTGGAGAAGGCTAACATGCTTGAGATGAAAGTTGAGTATGTATATTCAATTTGGTAGTGACTGAGACAATAAAAATACATTTCTAGCTTGAATTTGGACCTGAGTTATACTTACTCCATGCCTGTCTGAGGCAATTGAATCTCTCCTGGGGCACCTGCTGGTTGGCAGCTATTTTTTTCTGCAGCTGTACAGTGCAAAAAGTAAAGAAGCATGTATGGAAGCATAATGAGTACCTGCATTGGCCAGCTAGATCATTAATGCTATATCATAAAAAGCTTATGAATCAATATACTTACATATGTGAGGGGTGCTCACAGTCCTAAATTCAGCCTCCCATCAGCTTACTAGGTACTGTTTGCACTTCTTAAGGTCACTGTAGTGGTGAGAACATTATTCTCCATTGTGTGGAATACCCGTTGCCCAGGAGACAGTCTTGGCTAAACTATTCTAAACCTCAGACTTATACTGAGATGTGGTATAATCCCTCTGCAGCAGCCTGTGGTTGTAGCACATCATGAGGAGTGATACAAATATCCTGAACTCCTCAACACTCCTTAATTTGTGCCCTAAATGTAACAGCATTCTCTCCTTCACCAGCCATGACTGTAAAAGTCAAGCTATCAAAATCTGTCTGAATTGGTGCCCAATTCAGATATCATGGGTAACTGCTTGTGTGCAAAGATGCAGAGCAGTGCCAACTGTATTTGTTCAAATGAAAGCAGATGGATTCCTTGGCAGACACATTGGCACTACTTACAGTGCAATGCAGTAAAGGTGTGAAACATGACATTGAACTTTGCCATGTGTGATGTTCAACCTGTTAACACAAGTTCATATGTTCAGCAATGGAATGTTTAATGGCATGGTTTTTAATCCTTGTAGTTTTGAAGGATAAAGACAAGGAATTGTGAAATATTGTGATGTTGGGGCTTACACAATGTAAAAATATTGTTGTTCTAACTGGGAATTGAACCCCTGGAATAACGCATACAGAAATTGAAATGCAGCTTATTACTTAACATTGCCACAGCAGAGCTACTTTTCAACCATGGAAAGTAGACATATACTAATTTTGAAATTAATGGAAATACACTTCAGTGAGGCCTGTGTATGAGTGTGATTTTAATTAGTCCTGGGAATGCATTCCTATGTAAAAGTCAGTATTTATGTTTGTAAAAATATTTCAGATGGATGCATTTGGGGTATGTTACATATATACTTCACAAGGCATAACTGTGTTAAACACATAGTTGGGATATGTGATGAGTTGTGATGATTATAGCAAAATATTGTGCTCATCATACATATGCAAGCACATTTTATACTAAATATCATTATTGTCATGTATAGGAAATTGGACACACATTAGCTTGAGGTTATATAAAAACATTACTGATATATGTTTGATAGAAAAGTTTACTTATGCAAGCATTAATGATACATTTCTTGCAATAACCATGTTTAACATTAGTATTTTCTGTAGTATTATAGTCCTAATCAAAAAATCTGATCAATAGTATACTTACACCATTTGTAAAAGCATCTTTAAGCTGGATTTAAATCCTTAATCAGCATTGTTCTTTATCTAAGCTAACAGCACCAAGATCTTGTGCCACACAAATAGGTATGTGGGTGATGGAATTTCTCTACTCAGTACTGACCAGACTGCTGAGAAAAGTATACCATTGCTAGGCACGTTTGCACTTCATATGGCAGCCTAAGCTAAATTTTCACTTTTTTTCCTTAGGTAGGGAATCATGTTTGTCTGCTGCCGAGGAGAAAGCAAATGTAACTTAAAGGGAAAAAGTACATATTGTGAATAATTGCAATGTCATGACTAAACAGGATTTGAACAATGCATTGTGTGACTTATTTCTCTAAATTCACTTTAGTTACATTTTGTGCCACTGAGAAAGTTACATGAAAGGTATAGTTCTTCAGTGACTACTATGCAGACTGCTGCTAACCACGCAATGCCGCCAGGTGTGTCTACTACATAAGGCATCCAAAAGTAAAATTTTCACTTTTTTCCTTAGGTAGTGAACCATGTTTGCATGCTGCCAAATGGAGAGCAAATGCAGATTAAAATTAATTTAAAAATACATTACATATATAGTGAATAAGTGCAACAGGATTCAAACAATGCCTCTTGTGACTTATTTCACTCAATTCACTTCATTTATACCATCTGCCATAGAAGTGGACATCTGTCAGGTGCATTCTGTGCAGTAAGTACTATCCATTGTGCAGAGGGATGCACACTGATACCTGGCATATTTGCTCTGCATAAGGTGGTCTAAAGTAAAATTTCTACTTTTTTCTTAGGAAGTGAACCATTTTTGCACACTGCTGAGTGCAGAGAAAATGGAAAAGGCATTAGAAGAAAATATATGATAGAAAAAAAATCTGACACTAATTTAGATGCAATCATTGGGTATATGAAGCAATAACCACAGCAGGAAGTGCATTAACACATTCACACTCCTCACATCTCACTGTATCATCAGAAATGTACTTTGTGAAACACATTATTGGACTTCTGGTTAATGACAAGTAATGTGAAGGTGGACTCACTAGAGCTCACAAGTTATTAATATTGACAATATTTGATTTTAAACAACATGATGCTATTAAAAAATATGAATAAATATGTATTCAGACTACCCTCTGTAAAATTATCAGTTAAATGGATTTAAACCATGCAACAACTATTCTTTTACTCTAATTTAATTGCCTTTACATCTTATACCATATAGAAAATTACATGAAACATGCATTTTCATCACGAGTACTTTCCAGATTGAGAGTTACACAATGCCACTGGGCTGGTTTGCATTATATAAGGCTGACTATAATTTATAAACCAAATTTTAAACTTTTTTCCTTAAGTCATGAAAAGTGATTTTGTATTGCCAAGTGGCACCCAGATGCAGAAGGCAATATTTATCAGAAGAATTCACACAATGTTTTTGGAATAACAACTTGAAAAAACATGAAATAAATCACAGTGTATATCTAGAAATGAGCAGAGGTACCACTGCATTACAGTTATATGTTCAGATTTCTAACATTGTCCTTTATCATCTGACAGTAAATGTTTGGATGATTGTGATATTGTCAATAGTTAGGATATCCATGTACTCACACAATATTAAACAAAGACTGCAAACACTGCAGGTGTATTCCTTTCTTTCTTTATGGTGCCTCACATCCTTATCTTCATAGCAATGCTAGCTCTGTTTTATTGCATATGTTATCTGTATCAATGCTTAAAGTACTCCCATGAATATGAAAAACATTTTTACTAAGGAGCAATAACTGCGGTCATTAAAGTCACCATTTAAATATTAGGACTGTTGTTCTCCTAAATCAGTCAAATTCCTTTCAGATTTTTGCTAAGTCTCTTCTCCCTGACACTACCTTAGTAGGTGTACATCTAAGAGGGTAGACTATGAAACCGTAATTGTTCCTGCAGTCAGGGTAATCACAGACACCTACAACCCATTAGCAGGTAACACTTCTCAGTGTTAACTCTTGCATTGCTATGGCATGTGCATGTAATCATGTAGCTCCTCACACCATGTTTACATTCCCTACACTTAGTACAGATTGTGGTATTCAGGAATGTTACAAAATGATCACCTCATTTATATATTTGCAGTGCTCATGGAGCTGACTTTGCACTATATAAATGTAATCATGTAGCTAATGTCCTTGTATCATAGTGGGGAGAATGTTTGGATCCAGAGAGCTCCATACTGCTTAATAAACACAACTTTTGAAAAAGTATCTACTTTTTACACTCCTTTATTGTGATGTATGTTGCATTGTTTTAATAACATTAAAAGGCAAATTGCACTGACCACTCAAAAATGTTTTTTATCTTAATTTTTTTTTCTTAATCCCTTTTTTTGGCAGAGCCATGTCTGTATTACAAAAAAATATGATACAGAATGTTACATGATCTATATTTTTAGAATGTATTTAATTATTTGCACAGTTATTGCAGATGTGTATTACAACTTTGTAGGAAGGTCTGTCATTTTGCCTGTATTAGCAGAAAAAAACATTTGTTGTGTTTGTATGTTTATTTTTCTGGATTTCTACATGCCTGCCCATTGCAGCAATGGAGATGGCACTTTAATAGTTGAGTTACATTTTTAATGCTACATTTTCAATTTTTATTGTTAATGCTGCAATGTATTGCACAGTTAAACGTGTGCTATTTGCTTTACATAACTGTTATAGATTGTTGCTAATATTTGATTTAAGAATATTTTTGGGGGGCTGTAATATTTGCAGTAGTCATGAGGAGCATTAACTTTATAATTGTTGTGTGCATAATGGATGCATACATTCACACATAATTGAGATCACAGCCAACATGTTTGTGTATTATATACTTAATTATGTGTCTGTTTTCTGTTTCATCTCCTAAGGGATATGGTGCCCAAGAAAAGATTTGTACCCTGCATGTCTCCATAAACTAATGCAGAAATGGAGGTAATTATCCAGGCTTACATCACCATTGAGCTTTTCTGGTAGGGAGAGGTACAAGTAACCAATCTTCCTGAGACTAGTTATGGCAAAGGGTGGTTGATGATATCAATGCTGTTGAATTGCATGGGAGAACTTATACGCAGATAAGACAACAGGCAACTGATATAACCTCTGCCTGCCATATGGCAGCTGGCATTGCTAGGAAACAGGTGGCTATGGGAAGTAGTCCTGCTACTTTGAGAGAAAAATCGCAAAAGACACAAAAGACAATCACAAGGCCTTCTTTAGCTATGTTAGAAACCTGGGTGGAAACTCCCAGATATGCTCAGAGTTAGTCCAAAATGACACAAAATACACTGAACCCACTGACATTGCCAACATTCTGGCAGACAGGTTCAGTGCAAATTTCTCTTCCCCCTCCCCCCCAAAAGGAGAAATAACTATCCCAGCAGAGTGTAGCCTCCCTAACATCTCAGATGCCCAGGTGAGAGCCACCCTCTCTAAAGCTAAAAACACAGCATCAATGGGACCGGATGGTGTCCCAGGCTGTGTGCTACATGAACTCCAAGAGGAACTAAACCCACACATAAGGCTGCTGTTTAATCTTAGCCTTACTACAGGATACGTACCCAAAGAGTGGCGTACGGCAACAGTGGTCCCACTTCACAAAGGTGGTGCCTCTACGGACCCTGGAAATTACCGCCCCATAAGCTTGACGAGCCTGGTCTGCAAAGCTATGGAGAGGATCATTATGGAACTCATAAACAAAGACATTGGGAACCTACATACATTGGATCCTACTCAATTTGGCTTTGTCAAAGGCAGATCCTGCCTTTTGAATTTGGTCGACATTTTCAAAACAGTCACTAAGGCCATTGATGAGGGTAAGGCAGTTCACACAGCCTACCTTGACCTTGCAAAAGCCTTTGACACAATACCCCACTCGGGCATCATAGACAAACTCACCAGCTTAAATGTAAACCCATATGTCACAAGATGGGTTGCAAACTGGCTCAAGGACAGAAGCCACAGGGTCAGAGTTGCTGGAGCTATGTCAGACTCTAAGCCAGTCACAAGCGGTGTCCCACAGGGCTCAGTCCTGGGACCCCTCTTGTTCGGCATTTATTTTTCCGAAGTACAGGCAAACATAGGAGGATTGTGGCTGACAAAGTTCGCAGATGACTGCAAACTGGGCGCCATAACTGATACTCCAGCGGACACAAATGTCCTTCAGAGAGGCCTCATAGAAACGGATAATTGGTGCCAGAGCCATGGCCTTAAGCTGAACACCAAAAAATGTATAATCATACCCTTTGGGAAAAACAAGGTACCGACAAATTACCACATAGGCGGTAATCCATTAAGTACGGAAGAGGTAATCAGGGACCTAGGGACCCAGGTTGACAGTAACCTCTCATTTGACACTCACATTGCCAAAGTGGTTAGGAAGACCTTCTATATTGCCCACCTTATTATGAAGGGTTTCACATCTAGATCAAGAGAGGTCATTGTGCCCCTGTACTTTTCTCTTATCAGGCCAATGATTGAGTATAATGCCCCATTTGGGATGTATCTCACCCGACACCTGCAGCAGTTGGAAAGACCCCAAAAGTTCCTCACCAAGAGGATAAAGGGTCTTAAACATATGTCATATGCTGCCTGACTGAAAAAACTCCAGCTCTATTCAGTTGCATACCGCCTACTCAGAAGTGATCTGTGCCTGACGTACAAGGTCATGTCCAATCCTGAATTAATGGACATGCTCCACCTCAGAAAATCCAAATCCATCAGAGCCACGAGAACAAGTGACTTAAACATCAACACAGAAATAAAAAGGACGTGCTGGAGGGACAGATTCATAACCCAGAGGCTCCCTACACTCTGGAACAGAATCCCAGTCCATGTTAGGCAGAGCCCCTCATTGACTCTATTCAAGAGAAATCTCGACGAGTGGATGGGAGATTGTAGGTTTACCCCGGGGGTCATCTCTGTGTCACTACTAGACAGAGGCATAGTAAATTAAACCCTAAAAGGGCGTAGTATTCTCATCCTAAGGGGTGGTGTAAGCCACATACACTCTGGCTAGACTTATAAATGCCTTAGGGCAGATAGCCTAGTACGAACCTATTAACCTATGAACCTACAGAACCACCACTAACTGATAGAGAGGTGCTCCAGTCCACTATCATGGATCCAGGTAGCTCAGTAGAGGGTTCTCACAGAATCTTTGACATTGGAGCAGATGTAGATGGCAGACTGCCACAAGCAGACCTTTCAGGTATAAAAATGCAAGTGTCATTGTTACATCTTTATATGCATATATCTTAGATATCTGACATATATAAAGTCAGTGATGACTGCGAGTTAGATGACAAAAATGTATAGAAATAGAGGAGGGTGGTATGTGGCTACAACTGTTCATCACATTTTTGTATGAAAACATTTTTAATCTGCACTTGTGAATGGGGATTGTTCTCTTTCTCTAACTTCATTTGCATTTTGATACTTATCAGCCTTCTTGCCTTTCCCTTCCTCAAATACAGGCACATATGGATTGCAGGCTGCTTGCCTACCTGCACATGGTAATTACAAATTTGCTTATTGTTATTACTGTATATAAGTTAGATACAGGTCTATATGAGATTAAAGTTTGTGTTTCTTTAGAATCTGTTAGAGTTTAACATACCTTTCATATAAGAAAAATATATGATCGATTTTATTTTCTGTTTGTTGTGTTTATTGCTTGTTATCATATCTGTTACTGAGAGTGACAATGTGGAACTCCTAGCAACTGATGTCAGAGTATCGTTAGCCTCTGATGACGATGGTGGCAATGAGCAGGCACAGTCTTGGTGTGCAGAGGGTCAGTCTGACACTAAGATTGTGACTCCCACATGCTCTCCCCCTATTTTGGATATAATCGGTATGCCTGCATATACCCATGACATGAAAACCTCTCATATAGAACAAACTGAGGGTACCACAGTTGATCAGGGTAGTGTGTTTACTCTGGTTGAAGAACTGCTTACTTCTTCCCATAGCCACCTTGAGAGCATGATGTCACAGGAGGGTTGGTAGGGTTGCTGACCAGCCTCTTCCTGATACTAGTGGGCCATTAGATGCCAGCAGACATATGTGTATGAGCATAGTATTGCCACAATCATGTTCCACCAGGGCCTCAGAAGAGATAGTGCATCTTCTAAACATTGTGAATTCCAATGTGTGACTCCTTGAACCATGTGGAAACTCCTTAGACAGGATGAATGACAAACTAGACTGGGTTGTGTCTGGGTTGGAATGTCTGTTGGGGAAGTGCGGAAATCAATATGGATAGAGAGCTGCTATATCTTATGGTGTTAACAGATGTGGCTGTGCAAAATCCCACTCCCATAGTGATACTACATCCACTGCTTCATCAGTGATTGCGGTGTCAACACCCAGACATGGTAGACCATGGGGTCTTGGTCCTGGACACAGTCATGAGGACAGCTGATCCAGGAGACACCTCTCATGCTCAAGTAGTACCCTGACTTCTAGTCAGGGCTGTAGAAGTAATAGTCCAAATCCTGGCAGAAATAGTTTTCATAATCAAGGGGGATGACGCAGAACTGACTGTTCTGCCATGCACAGCTCATGCATATCCAAGATGCCAGGAAGTAGTGATAGCACCGTGCTTGATTGTGTTCATATAGACACACACACACATTGTAAAAAAGAATCACTTGCCCATACCATCTCACACACGTGCAAGCTATCTAAACAGTACTGCTGAGTGCTACACATCTGTTGTTATCATATTTAACATGCTCCAACATTACTTCCATG